>NC_056697.1:10000-310000 GCF_018350215.1 Panthera leo | reverse complement strand
TGAGGAAAAGGACATCAGGGTATGTTGTAATCAAACTGCTCCAAACCAGAATGAAGAGAAAATCTTGAAAGGAGCCAGAAGTGGGGAAAGACATGGCACATACCTAACTAAGACCAAGACAGCCCTGAAGGCAGATTTCCTGTCAGAAACAGTGCAGAAAAGAAGGCAGTGGTGCAAAGAAAACTGTCAGCCTTGAATTCCATACCCAGCAAAAGTAGCTCTCAGGAACACCACAAATGTTTCCAGGCATATGACGAGACGTGTGACAGCTGAAAGAATGTATCACTAACCCAGCCTCAAATTCCATACCCAGCAAAAGTAGCCCTCAGGAAAACCACAAATGTTTCCAGGCGTATGATGAGGTGCGTGACAGCTGAAAGAATGCATAGAAGCGGGTCTTAAAGCAGCAGGAATCCATCACCTCCCTTCTGGAGACCAGACACCTCAGATCCAGGCAGACCAGGGTTGGCTCCTCTTGGGGGCTCTGAGGGTGAAGCTGTTCCTCTCCCAATGTCTGGAGCAGCCGGTGATTCTTGGCGTCCCTTGGTGCATGGATGCATCCCCCGCCCCATCTCTGCCTCTGTCTTCACATGTCTTCCCCCCGCGTGCACGTGCATGGCCAAATGTCCCCTTCTTACAAGGACACCAGACCTATCAGGCCCCACCTGCATCCCCTCGTTTGGACTTGATTACCTCTAAAAGGACTGCATGTCCAAATTCGGTCACATGCTGAGGTCCTGGGCATTAGGACTCCAACACGTGGGTTTTTTGGAAACAGCTCAGCCCGTAACGGATGTGAACGGCACACATCTCTCAGTCCCTGTGTCCATCCCTTTGCATGGGCTGTCTCGTCTGTGTAGAATGGGCTCCTACCCCCTCACCCCACCTCCTCCTCCCTTGCTGGAACCCCCACCTCCCCCCATCACTGGCAGTCCCCAAGCATATCATCCTGCTGTTCACCAGTTTCCCCCGAACTGGGAGCTCCTCGCAGGTACATCTCCCTGGCTTTCCTTGGGGTCTACGTGAGAACGTGAGTCCCTGTGAGTCTCTTGAGTTCTGATAGGACCACAGGCAGGGCAGGGGTGAGGTGCCAAAGCCAAGGAGGGAGGATCTTTTGGGGATGGTTGGTGATCAGAAGCAGCCCTGTGTTAGTAACTCTGAGGAAAGCATCTGGGGAGGGGTGCCTGGGTGGCTCAGCAGGTTAAGACTCTGACTCTTGATTTCGGTTCAGTCACGGGGCTCGTGGGTTCGAGCCCCAGGTCGGGCTCTGCGCTGACAGTGCGGAACCTGCCTGGGATTATCTCTCTCCTTCTCTCTCTGCCCCTCCCCTGCGCACATTCTGTCTTTCCCTCAAAATAAATAAACTTAAAAAAAAAAAAAGAATGTGGGGACATGACCGTGCCCAAGGGGAAGTAAGAGGGCCTTAACTCTAAATGATGCGTCAGGGTCTAGAGGATTTATTGACCGCCAAGAGGGCCCCCGCTCGCAAGTGAGTTGGCGTGCCAGGAAAAGTGTGGGAAGGAGGCACCTTCAGACACAGCAGGAAGACGGCCAGGATGGGAGGGGGACACCTACTGTTCCCCTTGAGGACAAGAGCGGCCTCTGCAGAACGCCAGCCCGGGTCGTGCTGGGGCTGTGGCCTCAGACCCCGACATCACAGGTTTCACGCGCTCTCTCACGAGCTGGGTGCACGGTGCCCAAACCGCAGAGATGTTAGCCCGTGTAGGAATCCCTCTGTGTCGCCGCCCACACCAGCACGGCCTCGGGGCCTCATCCTTCCTCTTCCTCCACCTGTTCGCCAGAAATAGAGCCGCTCGGGTCGCCTGCTGTCAAGTGCCGCGCGGAGGTATGCGCCCCCGACGCCGGCCGCCCGCTCTGCATGGCATCTTTTTAGAGTGTCGACATCCAGCCCACTTGTGCTGTGGCCAGAAATAACCTGTCCCACTGGGATGTGCAAGGCATCCGGGAGACGCGGGCTTGGGAGCATCTAGTCCAGCCTCTGTGGGCACGGCTGCTGGGACGGACACACGAGGAGAGACACCGTCCTACAGCCTCCACCCGACCAGACGCGGGAGCCCGTCTGCCATCCACGCCTTTGCGTTGACCTGTTTGTCCCAAGGACTCACAGCGATGTTTTCATCTTAAAACAAACCAGGGGCACCGGGGGGAGCTCAGCCATTTCAGCATCTGACTTCGGCTCAGGTCATGATCTCACGGTTCACGGGTTCAAGCCCCATGTCGGGCTCTGTGCTGACAGCTCGGAACCTGGAGCCTGCTTCGGATTGTGTGTCTCCCTCTGTCTGCCTGTCGCCTGCTCATTCTCTCTCTCTCCCTCTCTCCCTCTCTCCCTCTCTCCCTCTCTCTCTCTCTCTCTCTCAAAAATAAATAAACATTAAAAAAATTTTAGGGGCCAGAAAAAAGAAATTTTTTAGGGGCGCCTGGGGGGCTCAGTCATTTCAGCATCCAACTTCGGCTCAGGTCATGATCTCGCGGTTCATGAATTCAACCCCTGCATCAGGCTCTGTGCTGACAGCTCGGAGCCTGGAGCCTGCTTCGGATTCCGTGTCTCCCTGTCTCTCTGCCCCTCCCCTGCTTGTGCTCTGTGTCTCTGTCTCAAAAATGAATAAACATTAAAAAATTAAAACAAACAACAAAACAAAAAGTCTCCTGTCTGCTGTCTGTCCCCATGATTATGTGCGTCTTGACCACAATCTCTGCTTCGAGAGCTAGAAATGCAGCTCGATGGTGCTCCCGGCACTCAGCACCCGCCAAGGGATCCCTCCTGGGAGCCCCAACGACGGTGACCCGGGCCCTGTGCACCTAGCTGTGTTGCAATCTTGCATTTACACACCTGCGGTCCCCGTAGACGCGGAGCCCCGAGTCCCACTGCCATCCACTCTATGCCCCGATTGTCACATGAGGCACACGGCACCATAATTATCCTAAGATGTGCCTGTTCCTGAGGTCGGACGCGCAGGCAGGTTCCCCGGTGCCCTCGCAGCCTGTGGGAGTGGGGTTATCACGCGCCATGGGCACAACCTGTGGAATGCGTGAACAGGGGGACCTCTCTGCTTCTGACAGAAGTGATCCAGCGTTCGGTGAAAATGTATCACTCCTCAGAAGGCAGTTGGGTGCACAGTCCCACGGACAGGGGACCCTTGTGCCGCCCAGTGGCCTGGAGTCATTTCTGGGGGACACCCCCCCACACATGTGGCCTCTGCAGAGAGTCCTTGTGTCCTGAGGGTGCCCGGCCACCATCACAGGATCCCCCTACGGAGTGAGCTCCTCCGGCCACAGCAAGAGAAGCCGCACAGCCAGCACCTAAAATCCACGGGTTGGAGGGCAAAGCCACAGAGGCAGGCTCTGTCCCCAAACCCCTCCCCCACCAGGCTCGCGAAGTCTCCATCAGGCCAGCCGCCTCTGCACCCCCAGAGGGAAGGACAGCACCTGTCCACAGACCCTACCCGACAGCCACCTGGAGAGGCTCAGCAGAAAGCTGGGAGGAATTCGAGGCATGGGGCAGGTGTGGGGATGAAATCCATGTGCAAAAGTTCAAAGCCATCTTGATAGTTCATGGGATTATGAAAGTAATGCAAAGAGAGATACCAAATTATATATAATAGAGTGTACTATGTTATATCGTTATGGGATATGCATACGCATATTATCTGTAACTGTTCTGTTATACAACGTATATACACGTATGGTATATTTCTGTAACATATTACATCCTCATGTATTACATAAGTATATGATATGATTATATTTTCCATTCTATATGCATATGATATAATGTTGTGGAATATTAGATATATAATTCTAATGCACATAATTTTTGTGGATACGTGTATGTCTACCGGAAACTCTTTGCTCATCTGGACGCCAGTGAAAACTTTCACTCACAGCCTCAGATGTTCCGCTGGGTCTTTCTGTGTGCACATATGTCATTTACGAACCAGTGGTATGTTTATATGTATTGTAAAGGAAATACTTGTACTTTCAATCTTTCCATTTATGATCTATCCGTTTTATCTATCATCTATCTAATCTATTCATTCATCCATCCATCCCTCCATCCATTTTCTATCCGTCTATCGTCTGTCCATCCATCCGTCCATCTATGCATCCATCTGTCCATCTATCTATTCATCTGTGTATCATGTATCTATCATCCATCCCTCATATCTATCTATCATCTGTATCCATCCATCCATCCATCTATCCATCCATCTATCCATCATATGTGTCCATCTACCTAATCGATCTATCCATCATTATCTATGTATCTATCTATCATGTATCTATCCATCCATCATATCTATCATCTATCTGTCCATCCATCCATCCATCCATCCATCCATCCATCATATCTATCGATCTATCCACTCCTTATGTCTATCGTCTATCTACCCATCCATCCATCTATATACTATTTATCTTCTTTCTTTCTTTCTCTCTCTCTCTCTCTTTCCTTTCTTTCTTTCTTTCTTTCTTTCTTTCTTTCTTTCTTTCTTTCTTCTTTCTTTCTCTTTCCTTCCATCTATCATCTACCTACATCTCGTTTTCACTCCATGTCCGGAAGGAAAATCAGACCCATCGTGTGTGCTACTTTTCAAAGACTCAAGGGCCAATTGCCTTTGTGCATTTCCAGGGAAAGATCTTGCACCATCTTGGACAATGTGATCAGGTTTGGGTTTCAAGTCGGTCAGAAAGGAGACTGAAGTTAACAATACACTTCTTTCGTGGAACCCAGTTCTGACTCTGCCACAGTCCTGGCCGTTAGCAAAAGGCAATTCGACAGAAAGTTCACGAGCTGTGCAGGCAAGATGGGTCTTGAACCACCCGCATCACTGACGGTCGTGGGAACGTTCTGTGGCTCCCAGGGAAGCCGTTTGCTGTACGTGAACCTCAGAAACGTCACCAACTCTGAGAGGTCGCCCATCAGGTCACCGGGAGAGCATGTCAGGGGGTGAAGCAGGCCCCCTGTTCCCCACACCATCTTGTCCCATCTGTGATGTGAGCACAGGGTAGACGGGATACAGCCAGTACTGTGTCTGCTTGGACCCAGAGGAGCTCTGTGCCCCCACGACTCCCAGAAAGGCTCACAGAGCAGTGTGTTTCTGCCATGGAAGTGCCTGGTGGCGTTCGACACTGAGGATTAGGAGTTAATTACATACTTCAGATTCTGGAGCCAGACAGTAATGCGGCTTTAATGCCATGCGTGGCTGTGATTTCCTGAAATCTGCTGGTACATAACCTCTGGGGCATGACCAAGAGCCCTTAAAATAACCTGACTTACGTGCTGCCAGAACACGACTTAATTCAGCCGTCCTCTGCAAGGGCATTCTTTCCACACGGGCTGCTTAGGAGGACACAGCAGATGGCTGGGGCCGGCAAAGTTGGGGCGTCCTCCCGAGCCATGGGATGGCACTGTGATGTTGGGGGGACAGCCCAGGCTGGTCAGTCTGTCCCAAGTCGCCCCCACAATGCTGTTTAAGAGCATCATCCTGGACTTCTGCTTGTACACAGAGTCAGGCCTCCGTGCTGTGTTCTCTTCCCAGGGATCCCCAGTGTGTGAATGTCCCCTGGCCACATGACAAATGACCACACACTGGGGTCCTAGAACAGCATGAACTCATCCTCCCCCAGCTCTGGACACCAGAAGTCTGAGATCCAGGAGGGGCAGGACCGCTGAGATCCAGGCAGGGCAGGGCCGCTGAGATCCAGGAGGGGCAGGGCCACTGAGATCCAGGCAGGGCAGGACCCCTGAGATCCAGGCAGGGCAGGACCACTGAGATCCAGGAGGGACAGAACCATTGAGATCCAGGCAGGGCAGGGCCACTGAGATCCAGGAGGGGCAGGGCCCCTGAGATCCAGGCAGGGCAGGGCTGCTGAGATCCAGGCGGGGCAGGACCCATGACACGAGATGGGACAAGGCTGTGCTTCCTCCAGAAGCTCCAGGGAGGGTCCTTCCTGCCTCTTCCAGCTTCTGGGGCTCCAAGGATCCCTGGGCTCCTAGCTGTCTCCCTCCCATTCCATGTTCTGGAAGTTAGGATGTGGACATTTCTCTTGGGTAGCCCCCATTTCACCCATTACACGTGTTTACCTCGCCATAATTCCTTCCTGAGTAGGTAGGACATTTAGAGATTCTCACATGCACGCACGCGCACACACACACACACACACACACACACACACACAGCATGTGACCCCACCGCAGACAAGCATTTATATCACATTTCAGTCCCGTTGTACCTAAGCAGCAGAATTTCTGGGTCAAAGGCCAAGTCTATGTTTAACCCTTGAGAAACCAGCAGACGAAGTACAAACTGCACGGCGTCCCCTGTGTGTGACGACTCCCAGGGGCTCTGTGTCCCCATTACGACAAGGCCCTGCCAGCCGGCACAGCTCACACACCGGCATGTTATCTCGGCCCGTGGGCTCCAGCCAAGAGCCTTGGTTCTGCCCAGACACAGGGAGCTCATTCCTGCCTCAGGACCTGCCCCCTGGGTGCATTCCGTGCCTGGGACCCTTCCCCACATTTTCGGGGCTAATTCCCAGTGTTTTGTGTCTCCAGACTGCGCAGCTGAGAGGAGCCAGCGAGACCCTCTGGAACAGTCCTTCACAGCATCAGAGACACCCCCTTTGCGTCGCCACCCCTCCCCAAGAACAGCAAACCCGTTTCTGCCCTCACGCTGTGTGCAGTAACCAGTCCGTAATCAAGATTATTCACGTGTGGAAACAGAAAGACCTAGATCTTTTCCGGGGAGGGGGGGGGTGGGAGGTGGAAGAGGAGATCATGACTGGAGATTTTTGTTCTCTTTATCCTGGGCCCATATTTTTCAAGTTCTCTCCAATCAGTCCCTATGTCTTTTATAATCCTCAAAAAAAGAAAGAGAAAGAAAGAAAGAAAGAAAGAAAGAAAGAAAGAAAGAAAGAGGAAAAAGTAAAAGAAATGATCCAAATCACTCACTTTGGCTATCTGAAATACAGCCCCATGTTGTTAAGAAAAATGCTCGGGGTCAAATGTAGGTCTTCAGCAGGAAAAAAAAAACAGTGTTTACCACAGCAAGTGCCGACCGGCTGCCTTTATGCTGACGGAAACCGAAGACAGTATCACATCCCAGATCCTAAGACTTTCTGCCTCATTTTTCAGGGGCAGATGTATGCCCTAGCAAGAGTCCTGCCTCTGAGGCTTTCATTAGACTAAAGAATTATCCAGAAAACAATCTTTTCTTCCTTAAAGACAAATTTGTGAGCTGTCTTCCAATGCCGTATATTGTTGAGGACAGTGAGATTGCCTTCTGCCCTTTTCTTTCCCAAAGTTATTTACAGCCTACGCTTTTCCAAAACAATTTTCACGCAGATTAATTTTTAGCCCGTGCGGGTATCACTATGGGAAATTTGGGAGGCGGAGAGAACATTTTTTAAATCACTTCCTACCTCTCTCGACCACGCTAACGGAAATGATTCTCACTTTGAGGGTTACCTCCTGGTTTCTCAGAGGCTATTTTGACAGAGCGCACATCCTGCTTTTCTACGTAACCATCCCCTTTGCCTCTGTAACAAGCACATATCCTGCGGTCTCTGTGCTTGCTTGTAGCCATTGTCATCATGTGCAACCCTGCAGACTGTCCAGAGTAAAGCTATCAAAACTCACTGAACACATTCCATTCTTGATCGTCTCGACTGCTTTCAATTTTTTCACCATTACGGGTCTTACAGTGCTGGAGAGCAGCGCTTGCTGTGGGGGGCTGTTTTCGCAAGAGTTTTACGGAGGTAGGATTTGGAACTGCATCTTGTGAAGGTCCCTGAGCTATCTGAGTGCAGCAACAATTCGCTTCTGAAGACATCTAAGGCAGCGTGCAAAAGCCATGCAATCTGTTCATTACATTAAAATAAAGACCGGCAGCCTGAAGGATGGAGGGGACCTGGTCACCCCCTGTTAGGTGCCTTCCCTGTATCTCTTCCACCAACACAGGTGACCCCACCAACCTCAAGGAGGGCAATTCTGCTCAAGCTCCGCAATGATGTTTTTCTGGCTCCATGCAATGGAATCAAATAAAAGATTCCCCCTCCCCCATTACTTAAAGGCTGTACCTCATGACCCCCAGGAGTTCCAGAGATGAGACAGCTCATCTTCTAAGGGGGCTGGACGGGGTGTTGATGGTGAGTGACTGAGGGCTTGTTGTAGCCATGTAGGCTCTGTGGCCACAGTGAACACAGGTGCTGTGTGAGCCTCTGGGGGTGGTCACAACAAATGACTCCACACTGGGAATTTACAACCACAGGAAGCCATCTTCTTCCAGCTCTGGAGGGCAGAGTCTGAGACCCAGGTGGGACAGGGCTGCTGAGACCCAGGCAGGGCAGGACCCTTGAGATCCAGGAGGGGCAGGGCCGCTGAGATCCAGGCAGGGAAGGGCTGCTGAGACCCAGGTGGGGCAGGGCTGCTGAGATCCAGGTGGGGCAGGGCTTCTGAAATCCAGGCAGGGCAGGGCTGCTGAGATCCAGGCAGGGCAGGACCACTGAGACCCAGGCAGGGCAGGACCCCTGAGATCCAGGAGGGGCAGGGCCGCTGAGATCCAGGCAGGGAAGGGCTGCTGAGACCCAGGTGGGGCAGGGCTTCTGAAATCCAGGCAGGGCAGGGCCGCTGAGATCCAGGCAGGGCAGGACCACTGAGATCCAGGCAGGGCAGGGCCACTGAGATCCAGGGAGGGCAGGGCCACTGAGATCCAGGCAGGACAGGGCTGCTGAGATCGAGGAGGGGCAGGGCCACTGAGATCCAGGCAGGGCAGGGCCACTGAGATCCAGGAGGAGCAGGGCCACTGAGATTCAGGCAGGACCACTGAGATCCAGAAGGGGCAGGGCCACTGAGATCCAGGCAGGCAAGGGCTGCTGAGATCCAGGAGGGGCAGGACCACTGAGATCCAGGACGGACAGGACCACTGAGACCCAGGAGGGGCAGGACCACTGAGATCCAAGGTGGGCAGGGCTGCTGAGATCCAGGTGGGACAGGTCCGCTAAGATCCAGGAAGGGCAGGGCTGCTGAGATCCAGGAAGGGCAGGACCACTGACATCCAGGAGGGGCAGGACCACTGAGACCCAGGAGGGGCAGGACCACTTAGATCCAGGCAGGGCAGGGCCACTGAGATCCAGGAGGGACAGGACCGCTGAGATCCAGGTGGGACAGGACACTGAAATCCAGGGGCAGGGAAGGGCCGGTGAGATCTAAGCTGGGGAGGGTTGCTGAGATCCAGGAGTGGCAGGACCACTGAGATCCAGGAGGGGCAGGGCCGCTAAGATCCAGGCAGGACCCCTGAGATCCAGGCAGGGCAGGACCCCTGAGATCCAGGCAGGGCAGGGCCGCTGAGATCCAGGCAGGGCAGGGCCGCTGAGATCCAGGCAGGGCAGGGCCGCTGAGATCCAAGCAGGGCAGGGCCGCTGAGATCCAGGCAGGGCAGAGCCGCTGAGATCCAGGCAGGGCAGGGCTGTGCTCCCTCCAGAGGCTCCAGGGAAGGGTCCTTCCTGCCTCTTCCAGCTTTTGGGGCTCCAGGCATCCCTGGGCTTTTGGCCACGTCCCTCTCGTCTCTGCCTCCATCTGTGTGTGGCTTCTCCTCTGTGTCTGTGTCTCCCCTCTTTTGTCTCTTGTAAAGACACCTGTCATTGGATTTAGGGTCACCGTCATCCAGGTGAGCTCACCTAGAGTTCCTTCACTCACGTCTGCAAAGACCCGATTTCCAAATAAGATGCTATTCTGAGATTGCAGAATGGTTCTGCGGGCTTTTCTCTTGTCAGGTCTCCGAATGCTCATCGGAATCTGCAAGGTGAGGGCTTTGAGGGTGTCACCAAGAAGGACACTGAGGCCCAGAGAGGGTGAGGCAGAGCCCTTGTCACCAGGAGGAAGACAGGGACACAGAGGGGTGACGCGTCTCACAGCCGCATGAGTGAGAGCAGGCACGAAGCAGAAACAGCCCGAGCGTGTGTAGACAGAGGAACAGATCAAGTGTGGTCCATCCTCGTGCGGGACTATTACTTGGCCACGAAGAGGGGGAAAGTTCTGACAACGCAGCCACGTGGACAGATCTGGAAACCACAACGCTCAGGGAGAGAAGCAGACACAGAGCATGGGATTCTGTTCCTACGAAATGTCCACAAGCAGGCCAGGGCATGGACAGGAAGCAGATTCCGGGTCACCAGGGGCTGGGGCAGGGGAAGGACAGTGACTGGCAAGGGGACGGGGTCTCCCTTTTGGGAGACCCTTTCGGTCTCCCTCTGGTTTTGGCACCAGAGAGGGGTGACATCCGCACCGTATGTGAATGTGATAAATGCCACTGGATTGGTCACTTGAAAAGAGTTAATTTGGGGGTGCCTGGGTGGCTCAGTCGGTTAAGCGTCCGACTCTTGCTCTGGGCTCAGGTTACGATGTCATGGTTCACGGGTTCGAGCCCCACACTGGGCTCTGCGCCGACAGTATGGAGCCTGCCAGGGATTGTCTCCCTCTGTTTGTGCCCCTCCGCTGCTCGTGTGCGTGCACAGTGTCTTGCTCTCTCAAAATATATACACGAATAATAAAATCAAAGAGCTAGTTTTATGTTATGTGAGTTTTACCTAAACAAAATATTTTAAATAAAAGTTCGAAAATGGAAGAGTTGTAGGCGGTCACGCGGTGTTCTGAGAGGCCCAGGAAGACATGTGCCAAAGGCACGCGAGTAGCTCAGGGAGCCACGGAAGGGACAGACCCAGCCCGTGTCGGCTGGCCCTCCGGAGGTGACCCGGAGCCCCAGGACCGAGGCTGGCGGGAGCCGGGTCGCAACAAAGCCCCCACAGCCCTGATCCCTGCGTCACTGCACCTCTGTCGAGCCCAGGAGACAAGTGTGGCCAGCCGGGCGGGGCTGCTCCAACACCTGGGTTCCCACCTGTGTCCAGGTGAGGAGGGGCCGGCAAGGTGGTGACACGAAGGTCCCTGGAGAGCGGGGTCCGCGTCCAGGCCACTGTGAAGTCACGTCTGTGAGCAGACCAGGGGCGGTGAGGTCACGGAGGTCACTCTGGCACCTAGGTCAGCTCTGCCCTCCCGCCCGGGTCTGGGGGTCCAATGGTCCGCCCTGCCGTCCAGCGCGTACGAGGCTGGAGTCAGCCCCTGCTTGTACGTGGGACCCTGGATGTCCAGATCCACGTGTCCGGATGGGACTTTGATAGGCAAAGTCTTCCTTCTGGAAACGCCCCCCAGGAAGCCAGGCTTCCCCGCCGCGGAGCTGGTCTGCACGCGTGTTTTCCCTCTGACGTGTCAGCTGTCTGCGGAGCGCGAGCAAAGAAGCTTAGCACCCCACGTTCCGGCGTAAGCCAAAGCCCCCACTCGGAGATCGCAGTGGGGGGCATGTCTCACTAGGAGTCGGGTGCTGGTGATTATTATCGCTAACAACGCCCGAGTCGGCAGAGTCACAGGAGCAGCACGACGGAAAACGCCGCGGTCTGCGTCTGTCGCCAGCATCTCCCTGAGGACGGACACGATCCCGGCCGCACGCGCCCGGCTCTGCCCGCAGCCGGGCCCCCAGTCTCGTCATTTTCAGCTGCTGATTCTTGACCCGGATGCCATGCTCTGCTCAAGCACCCCAATCCTGCCCACACCCCCGATTTCTGGGCCACGGGCGTGGCATCATCTTCCAACCTGCCGCGGGATGTATGCGGAATGGGGTGCCCGTAATTCTCCGTCACCCCCAAAGGGCTAATCTCCCCCCCCCTTCCCCAGGTGCTTATCAGGGTCTCCACGGCGTAATGTGCACTTTAATTCTCCACTGGTGGCCACCCTTTATTTGTTTATTTATTTATGTATTTTGGCGACGGAGCTGGTGCTGGCAAGGTAATAACGGGACGCAGGGTCTCCACGGCGTAATGTGCATTTCTGCACTTTATAGAATATTGAATAGACTTCATTATTTCTTTCAATACCGGAGTGCATTCTGCCATTTGATTACCTGAACCAGAAGCATTTCCATACGCCATCCATCACCCTGACCAGTGCAAAGCACTGAATATTCAGATTAAATTGGAACTTTTTCCCTACGAAAAAGGAATTGGATTCTATTCTGTAATATACACTGTCTCCGGGGACAGGAAATTGAGTTGAAGGTTGCGGAAGGCGAGTAAGGAAATTTTATTATCCAAATACAAAATTCTTTTCCGTATCATCAAACCCTGAAACGGAGCCATGGGGAACCAGGGGGTCAGCAGAGAATTCCATCAGAGATGAAAATGGAAAAGGGGGCATTTTTCGATGTAACTTTTATTTCTCCAAACGAGTGCTGAGCACGGGACAAAGAGGTATTTGTCAAGGTCTGTGGCCTTCCTCTGACGGATCAGGAAGCAGTCTCGATGAATTAAAAACGAGGCAAAGCACCTCCAGGAAGTTTCGCGCTTGGAGGCCAGAAGGCGGAGCCCTGAGGGGGCTCACATGTCCCTCGTGGACCCCGGGCACAGAGATGGTGCCCACGTGTCCGTCCTATGCTCTTCGTGCTGCAGTGAGCATCGTAGCCATTCGACCTCAAGGAGAGGACACAGCCGGCCTTTTCCTCCACTCCTGCCCCAACCCAGAGATTCACTCTGTGGAGCACGGAAATAGGTTTCCACGACACGTACAGAGCAAAGACCGACCGATACCTCTTAAAACAAAAACAAAACAAAAACAAACAAAAACCTCATGCTCTCTCATGAGACCCAGTACCAGGCATCCCCGGGCATTCTTTGGGAGAAGGACTGATCTCCTTGGACTTTCCCCCGATGTTTAAAATACACAAAATGGGCAAAGCGTACTCATTAGACAGAGTAGCTCGAGCCTCCTCGAGGGCCACTTGTACCAGCTGGATCAAAGCACAGATGCCTGGTTTTATTTCACTAGAGTCTTCCCATTTTAACAAGGACCCAGGGTGTTAGTTCCTGGGGCATCCATAACAAATTCCCATAACCTGGGTGCATAAAACCACAGGAATTCATGCTCTGCCAGCTCTGGAGACTAGAAGTCTGACATCCAGGCAGGGCAGGGATCCTGATCCTGGTGGGGCAGGACCACTGAGATCCAGGGGGGCAGGACCACTGAGATCCAGGGGGGCAGGACCACTGAGATCCACGGGGGAAGGACCATTGAAATCCAGGAGGGGCAGGGCTGCTGAGATCCAAGAGGGGCAGGACCGCTGAGATCCAGGCAGGGCTGTGCTCCCTCCTGAGGCTCCAGAGGAGGGTCCTTCCTGCCTCTTCCAGCTTCTGGGACTCCAGGCGTCCCTGGGCTCGTGGCCGCGTCCCTCCCGTCTCTGCCTCTGCCTTCACGTGGCTTCTCCTCTGTGTCTTTCTTCTTCTGTCTCTCCTAAGGACATTGTCATTGGATACAGGACCACTGTGATAGAGGACGGTCTTAGGTCCTTCACTTTATCACATCTGTAAAAACCTATTTCGAATGAGGGTCCCCTTCCCAGGTTTGAAAGTTGAGACGTGGACATAACTTTTGGGGTTGCCACTGAACACGCACACCCAGGGTGGGGGGAACAGTCACTTACATAAGAACACAAGTTTCGCTTTTCAGGCCCACACTCGGCTTGTGAGCACGTTCACCTGATTTTCAGGTGACGGCCCCACCGGCCAACATCCGCAAATGCCTGGTCGCTTCACCCTTTAAATAAGGCTGGTTCAAGCCCTGCGTTGGGCTCTGTGCTGACGGCTCGGAGCCTGGAGCCTGCTTCGGATTCTGTGTCTCGCTCTCTGATTCTCCCCCACATGCACTGTCTGTCTCTAAAAATAAAAACACATTTAAAAAAATTTAAAAATTGAGGGGAAACTCACATAATGTAAAGAGAACTACTTCAAACTGTCCATCTCGGGAGCATTTAACACTCTCCCAAAGTTGTGCAACCCCCAGCTCCGTCTGGTTCCAGAACATTCTCAGCCCCTCCAAAAGGACACCCTGTCCCCTTAGGCATTAATGCCCAGCGCCCTCCCCAGCAGCTGAGGGCCATTAATCTTTCTGTTTGCATGGATTTGTGTATTCTGGACATTTCACATAAAATGAATCATGCAGTCCGTGCCCAGACTCACCTGCCAGACTTTAAGTGTTTGTTTCTTTTGAGAGCGTGCACACATCTGGGTGAGAGCAGAGAGCGAGGAAGACAGAAGCCCAAGCAGGCTCTGTGCTGACAGCACAGAGCCCAGTGCAGGCCCTGAACTCACAGACCACGAGATCACGACCTGAGCCAAAGTCGGATGTTTAAGCGACTGAGCCACCCAGGCGCCCCTCAACCCTGCAGGGTTTTTTTTTTTTTTTTTTAATATATGAAATTTATTGTCAAATTGGTTTCCATACAACACCCAGTGCTCATCCCAAAAGGTGCCCTCCTCAATCCCCATCACCCACCCTCCCCTCCCTCCCACCCCCATCAACCCTCAGTTTGTTCTCAGTTTTTAACAGTCTCTTATGCTTCGGCTCTCTCCCACTCTAACCCCCCCCCCCCGTTTTTTTTCCTTCCCCTCCCCCACGGGTTTCTGCTAAGTTTCTCAGGATCCACATAAGAGTGAACCCTGCAGTTTTAAATTTTTTTTTTTTAACGTTTTATTTTTGAGACAGAGAGAGACAGAGCATGAACGGGGGAGGGCCAGAGAGAGAGGGAGACACCGAATCTGAAACAGGCTCCAGGCTCTGAGCTGTCAGCACAGAGCCCGACGCGGGGCTCGAACTCACGGACCGCGAGATCATGACCTGAGCTGAAGTCGGCCGCTTAACCGACTGAGCCACCCAGGCGCCCCAACCCTGCAGTTTTAAAGTTCTCCGTGTTGTCTCTACAATCCTGATTGCAAAGCAGCCCATTCTTGTCTGAACTGGTTGGTGTCTTTCGGGTTGTAATTTATCAAATGCAGACATTCTGATCCTTTCCCCATATTTGTCTCTTTCTCTCCTCACACTTGCGCATTCTACCATGTAATTGTGCACTGAGTTGCCTAATTATATAAATTGCCGCTCCCACCCCATTAGACTAGGAAACCTTTGAGATCATGAACTTTTATTTATCTGTGTCCTCAGGCTTGTACTATACACTCAGAAACCCAGTAGGAGGCAGTTTAATCATGCTGCGTTCCAGCAAAATAAATACACTGTAAGTAAATTAAAACGGAAAGAACTGGGGCGCCTGGGTGGCTCAGTCGGTTGAGCATCTGACTGGCTCAGGTCACGATCTTACATACCTGAGTTCGAGCCCCACATCGGACTTTGTGCTGACAGCTCGGAGCCTGGAGCCTGCGTCGGAGTCTGTGTCTCCCTCTCTCTCTCTGCCCCTCCCCTGCTTGCACTCTCTCCCTCTCTCTCTCTCAAAAATAAACATTAAAAAAATTAAACATAAATAAAAAATAAAACTGGGCTCTTGAATCAGGAAAATAGACGGAGGTCTGAAAAAAAAAAAAAAAAAACGCACACATGCATAACCTCTGTAACTCTTTCCTGTGGATGAAAGGGCAAATCTGAACAACCTTCAGTCTTTTTTTAAGCATTTATGATTTTTCCATTCTCTTTAGTTTGTTTAGAGCTGCCATAAATTCGTTTCATTTTTGTTGTTTTGCTCAACATTTTTATTTGTCTCTGAAATCTTTTTAAAGATTTTATCTTTAAGCAATCTCTCCACGCACGTGGGGCTGGAACTCACAACCCCGAGATCAAAAGTTGCTTGTTCCTCTGGCTGAGCCAGGCTGGCGGCCCCTTCTTTGGAAGCTTATTAAAATAGGAGCGAACAAACTAAAATTACTTTTCAATTACCAGGTCCATAGGGCATTTTACCTAAAATCCCATTGCTTAGGTTGGAAAGTGTTAAGGGATGTTCTCTCTGCTTTTTGTCCTGGGGGCAGTGACACCGTAGAACAAAACGCAATGACCGTAAACAGTCTTTGCTACAAAAACTTCCCAAGGCCACTTCATCCATGGTTCTGCCTCTGGAAACCTATCATGGGAGAACCACCCTGCTTTGAATCAAGGGAGAGGCAGTGATGCTGGGTCCTGGGCTGTCTGAGTCCCACAAGGAAGGGGGTGCAGGGGAGACGGGCTGGCTCCCAAGAAGGAAACGATCCAGCGACGACAATGCGACGTCATGGAAGGTGCCCGTCAGCTCTCCCCACCGTTGCTGAGTGTTCAAGGCTCGACACAGGAAAAGACCAGACCCTTACCCTTCCAAACTGTACGAAAGGACGTCTCATTGAGCAAGAGACAAAACCAAATGTTGGAAAGGAAATCCGTGAGGAGCAAAGTGCAGCCAAAAAAACTGAGGAAGAGAGAAGCAGAATTCATAAATAGTATGCAGACGGGCCAATCCGAAGACGCTCTGACACAAGTTCAAAGGGCTCCTCGTTAGCTTTTGACAGGAAGTCACTCGAAATCAAACACATGCACATTGACGGCTATCCTGGGGTTCGTTTTAAGGATAGACACAAAGCTTGTTCAAGAGAAGAAAAAGCAACTCGTTTTGGACGAACACACCTGGCAGAACTAGACTCGATCGCCCTGTGCAGCTGCACAAAGCAGGCGTCTTTGCAGCTTAGGGTCAGCCGGGGACCTGGGAGATGCAACCTCGCGGGCGCTGCCTTTGGGGCGTCTTTCCTTCCCACGTCCAAGTGCGCCATCGGCCTCCTCGGCTCTGCAGGCACGCACGTTGTTATTTTGTTAGTCATGTTACTCAGTGATGGGAGGCAGGAGAGTCTGCCTGTCCGAGGCTGAGGACGTGCAGACCAGCTGCTTCGAGGGGCCAGGTGGGTTGTCCACAGGGGGAACTGCACTCAGGTGGATGAACGAAGGTGCCCGCGAACCATGCCAGCACCCTCCTCTCCAACCTCCCCCTGGATAATACCCCAGGGAAGTTGACTCAGCTGTTCCTTGCCCCCCACCCCTGGAATGCAGAATCTTCTGGAATCTACCTCTCCACTGGCACACTCCCCACCCCCACCCGTCTCTCCTGGGAGCCTTCTGACACCCCCTGGAAGTCAGGCAGGACCAGGGGGGGCATCCTTCCTGTAATCAGCAGACTTTGCTCCTGTTTAGGGGCGACTGTGCACAACCCTGGCCCCAGGGGGGCCTCAGGGCCCCACAGCACGTTTGTCCTCCCAGGCCAGGATCTTTGCGGGGGCCAGCACATACTGAGGGTGCATTCTGTTTCTGTCCCGGACCTTATTTCTGTCCGGCTGGCAACCGCACAGGCACTGCCTTGGGCCCCACCACTGCGCCCCGGGCCCCGGGCGTATAAAGACACCTTGTGCAGGCGCTCAAAAAAGCCCTTTCCCCGCCAAAACCACAGCGATGCACGGGGCAGTGAGTGGCAGCTCCTTCGCAGACCCGGGGTGAAAGGCGCATTTGTTCCTGGACAAGATGTCTGTATGTGATAAACCCAAAGGGCCATCTGTATTAATATTTACTTCTCTCCAGAAATGACAGTATGGCACACAAGCATTTTGCTTCCCAATTAACAGAAACAACTTCACAGAATTCCTGCGTTATGGCGCCCTCCCGAAGAGAGCATACGCCGATTTTTATCTGCAGGTAGGAAACACAGACTGGGTTTGAAATCATCACACACACAAAATAAAACCAGAGGGTTAGTGAGTCTAGCTATATATACTTATACTGCTGAGAAGCAGAATCCAGCTCGTAAAACCTTCAAAGGACCCCTAAAAGAGGGAGCAGACCCCAGTGAAAACTTTTTTTTTTTTTTTTTTTGCAAAATCACGTTAGGAAGAAAACAACTTTGAGACACAAAAGGAAGGAGGTGCATGTAGTGCAACGTGCGTGACTGAACGAGTCTGTTAAAAGCACAAACGGAAATAGGCTACTGGGGGGGGGGGTGCAAAAGGCCATTTCAGTAACTAATTTCACCTCCGGCAAAAGAGATTTATTATTTTTGCAATTACAAAAGCAGTACGTTCTCACGCTAAGCAGCCAATTTTTAAGAGATCTACGTCTGCAAACCTTCCTTACCGTGCGAGAAACAAAATTAACGTAAACGGGGTTGCCTACTTATGAAATCTGCAGCCCCCGCCTCGAGCTCGCTCTCGACAGCCGCAGCGCGCAGTCGCGTTCTTGTGCTCGGCGGGCACGCACTGCGCATGCCCGCGCGCGCTCCCGGTGGGCACTCTGCGCACGGCCGCCCGTGGTCGGCCCGGCAGACGCCATGCCGGCTCGCTCTCGGCTGCACGTACTGCGCATGGCCGAACTGTCAGGCTACATCGCCACCCCCCCCCCGCCCCCCCCCCACCACGGCCAGCACGCACGCGCGGCGCATGCTCCCACCTCCGCGGCCCTCCGGTCTCGCGGGCGTGTGCCGCACCCCGAAAAAAGCCTAAAAGCGGAACGTGGTCATGTCCCGCGGCCGCCGCTCTTGCGTCCCCATCCTCGCAAAGCCCCTACATCCCCGCAGAGCCCCCCGGCGGGGCCCCAGCCGGTCCCGTGCACGCCGGCCTGCGGCGCCCGGGGCCGCCGTGATGACGCCACGCGTCGCGGTGACGCACGACGTAGGCGACCTTCTTTGGGAGCGCGGCCGGCGCGCCCGTTTTGAAGCTGCCCTGAGCTGCGCGGGCCTCTCCGCGGTCCTGCCGGTCCGCCTCCGCTGGGCCTCGGGGTCCGCGCAGCCCCCGAGGCGCCGGCGGCGCCCTCAGGCCGGAACCCCGGCACTGCCCTCACCCGCGTCCCCGGACCCCGGGCTCCGGGCCTGCGAACCCCGCCTCCTCGGGAACCCGGCCTCAGTTGCGAACCCCGCCTCCCCGGGAACCGGGCTCGGGGCCTGCGAACCCCGCCTCCCCGGGAACCCGGGCTCAGTTGCGAACCCCGCCTCCCCTTGAACCCGGGCTCCGGGCCTGCGAACCCCGCCTCCCCGGACCCCGGGCTCCGCTGCGAACCCTGCCTCCCTGGGCTTCAGGCCTGCGAACCCCGCCTCCCTGGGCTTCCGGCCTGCTACCCCCACCTGCCCGGACCCGGACCCTAGGCCCGCAACCCCCCACCGGCGGCCTTCATCTGCCCCGCCCAGGTGCATTCAGGCCAGACCCCGGTTCCTGGCGTCAGGCGGGGGTGCACACGGTGGAGGGGGCTCCCGGGGAAGGAGCGTGCGAGTCTCGGAGATGCCGCCCGGCAAAGTCCTGCAGCCCGTCCTGAAAATGAAGGTGGACGAGCTGTTCCTGTGCTGGCTCAGCGAGTCCAGCACGCAGACGATGCTGCAGGACTGCTTGCAAAGGATCAAGACGCCCGGGAGGACCGAGATGGGCGCCGGGGACGCGGGGCAGCCCGGGCCCCTGTTGGCAGCGGCAGCCCCCGCCTGCAAGCCCGGTGTGTTCGATAGCCTGGGGGCGCCCAGCCCAGCCCCCGCGTCCGCCGCGCTCCCGCTGGGAGCCGCCACTAGCCCCAGGAATGGGCCACACGTTCGAGGGCCTCCTCGTAGATCCGCAGGGACCAGAGTAGTAAGTGACTCTTGCTTCTGCTAACAGCTACCAAGGTAACTTGGGTCGCATGTCCACGTGTGGCTCGGTGGTGGTGGAGGAGGCCGGTGGGAGAACGTGGGCCGTGAAAACTTTCATCTTTAGGCTGGTTTTTTTTTCCCCCTGAAGGAAGCCCCACAGCTGAAAAATTTTATCATTGCCTGAGTCCCAGGTTGGTCGGAATTTTGAAGTTTGTGTCCAATTTCTTCGACTTTTGGTTTTAGGCATCCGCTTCTCGGCAGTTTATCCCCCACTTCAGTAAGAATCTTAGAGGTTTCATCCCTCACTTGTCTACTTCTGCCCTTAAATCGTATGCAATGGTTAGAGGCGGTCAGAGGTGTGCAAGACTGTTGATTGCTAGCATTTAATACTACGTCCGCGTAGAGAGTAAAACGTCCCCAGGTGTTACACAAAAAGGTATGGTTGGGTGCGCACAATGTACCTACGGTAGTCCTAAAGCCTGCAGTGTTCAGAACGTTCCAGGGGGACTTGTTGGTGACGTTCTAAACGTTTCCGTTGGACCTAGCGTCCCGTCCACCACGCAGGCTATCAGAGTACCGCTGAGTCACTGGTTTCCCAAGCACGAACAGACACGGCAAGCTGTACGGCCCTGCAGAGACCCGCTTGGCCCTAAATTACGGCTGGTTTTCTGAGCCGTTCTAAGCGATCTAGGACGCTTCCCAGAAAGTCCGTCTCCAAGGACACGGGAAGCAGTCTCCAAGGCAGAGCTAGAGACCGCGTGGCTTATCTCTACACCTGCAGGCCCCCCCCCCCACCATCCCTTGAGCTCTGGCCCAGTTCCCTGCCCCCCTGAACTGCACGGCCTCAGGGCTCTAGAGCATTTTGCCCGAATCGCTCGTTTTCTGAAGCAGTGGGATGTGTGACAAGGGCCAGAGCTCAGAAAGCTTACTCTAGTGGGGACAGTCTTATCCGTCCCCAGCATGGCATTCGTAGTCCCCGGGATTGCTGAGGTCCCCAGCATGGCATTCGTAGTCCCCGGGATTGCTGAGGTCCCCGGCGTGGCATTCGTAGTCTCTGGGATTGCTGAGGTCCCCAGGATGGCATTCGTAGTCCCCGGGATTGCTGAGGTCCCCAGGATGGCATTCGTAGTCCCTGGGATTGCTGAGGTCCCCGGCGTGGCATTCAGAGTCCCCGGGATTGCTGAGGTCCCCGACGTGGCATTCGTAGTCCCCGGGATTGCTGAGGTCCCCGACGTGGCATTCGTAGTCTCTGGGATTGCTGAGGTCCCCGACGTGGCATTCGTAGTCTCTGGGATTGCTGAGGTCCCCGACGTGGCATTCGTAGTCTCTGGGATTGCTGAGGTCCCCAGCATGGCATTCGTAGTCCCCGGGATTGCTGAGGTCCCCAGCATGGCATTCGTAGTCCCCGGGATTGCTGAGGTCCCCGGCGTGGCATTCGTAGTCCCCGGGATTGCTGAGGTCCCCGGCGTGGCATTTGTAGTCCCCGGGTTTGCTGAGGTCCCCGGCGTGGCATTCGTAGTCCCCGGGATTGCTGAGGTCCGCTACATGGCATTCGTAGTCCCCGGGATTGCTTAGGTCCCCGACATGGCATTCGTAGTCCCGGGTTTGCTGAGGTCCCCGACATGGCATTCGTAGTCCCCGGGTTTGCTGAGGTCCCCGACATGGCATTCGTAGTCCCCGGGTTTGCTGAGGTCCCCGACATGGCATTCGTAGTCCCCGGGATTGCTGAGGTCCCCGACGTGGCATTCATAGTCCCTGGGATTGCTGAGGTCCCCAACATGGCATTCGTAGTCCCCGGGATTGCTGAGGTCCCCGACGTGGCATTCGTAGTCCCCGGGATTGCTGAGGTCCCCAACATGGCATTCGTAGTCCCCGGGATTGCTGAGGTCCCCGGCGTGGCATTCGTAGTCCCCGGGATTGCTGAGGTCCCCGACGTGGCATTAGTAGTCCCCGGGATTGCTGAGGTCCCCGACATGGCATTCGTAGTCACCGAGGTACCTGAGGTCCCCAGCATGGCATTCGTAGTCCCCGAGTTTGCTGAGGTCCCCGGCATGGCATTCGTAGTCCCCGGGATTGCTGAGGTCCCCGGCGTGGCATTCGTAGTCCCCGGGATTGCTGAGGTCCCCGGCGTGGCATTCGTAGTCCCCGGGTTTGCGGAGGTCCCCGGCGTGGCATTCGTAGTCCCCGGGATTGCTGAGGTCCCCTACATGGCATTCGTAGTCCCCGGGATTGCTTAGGTCCCCGACATGGCATTCGTAGTCCCGGGTTTGCTGAGGTCCCCGACATGGCATTCGTAGTCCCCGGGATTGCTGAGGTCCCCGACATGGCATTCGTAGTCCCCGGGTTTGCTGAGGTCCCCGACATGGCATTCGTAGTCCCGGGTTTGCTGAGGTCCCCTACATGGCATTCGTAGTCCCCGGGATTGCTGAGATCCCCAACATGGCATTCGTAGTCCCCGGGTTTGCTGAGGTCCCCGACATGGCATTCGTAGTCCCCGGGATTGCTGAGGTCCCCAACGTGGCATTCGTAGTCCCCGGGATTGCTGAGGTCCCTGGCGTGGCATTCGTAGTCCCCGGGATTGCTGAGGTCCCTGGCGTGGCATTCATAGTCCCCGACATGGCATTCGTAGTCCCCGGGATTGCTGAGGTCCCTGGCGTGGCATTCATAGTCCCCGACATGGCATTCGTAGTCCCCGGGATTGCTGAGGTCCCCAACATGGCATTCGTAGTCCCCGGGATTGCTGAGGTCCCTGGCGTGGCATTCATAGTCCCCGACGTGGCATTCGTAGTCCCCGGGATTGCTGAGGTCCCCGACGTGGCATTCGTAGTCCCTGGGATTGCTGAGGTCCCCGACGTGGCATTCGTAGTCCCCGGGATTGCTGAGGTCCCCGACGTGGCATTCGTAGTCCCTGGGATTGCTGAGGTCCCCGACGTGGCATTCGTAGTCCCCGGGATTGCTGAGGTCCCCGACGTGGCATTCGTAGTCCCCGGGATTGCTGAGGTCCCCTACATGGCATTCGTAGTCCCCGGGATTGCTGAGGTCCCCTACATGGCATTCGTAGTCCCCGGGATTGCTGAGATCCCCGACATGGCATTCGTAGTCCCCGGGATTGCTGAGGTCCCCGACGTGGCATTCATAGTCCCTGGGATTGCTGAGGTCCCCAACGTGGCATTCGTAGTCCCCGGGATTGCTGAGGTCCCTGGCGTGGCATTCGTAGTCCCCGGGATTGCTGAGGTCCCTGGCGTGGCATTCATAGTCCCCGACATGGCATTCGTAGTCCCCGGGATTGCTGAGGTCCCTGGCGTGGCATTCATAGTCCCCGACACGGCATTCGTAGTCCCCGGGATTGCTGAGGTCCCCGACGTGGCATTCATAGTCTCTGGGATTGCTGAGGTCCCCAACATGGCATTCGTAGTCCCCGGGATTGCTGAGGTCCCTGGCGTGGCATTCATAGTCCCCGACGTGGCATTCGTAGTCCCCGGGATTGCTGAGGTCCCCGGCGTGGCATTCGTAGTCCCCGGGATTGCTGAGGTCCCCGACGTGGCATTCGTAGTCCCCGGGATTGCTGAGGTCCCCGACGTGGCATTCGTAGTCCCCGGGATTGCTGAGGTCCCCGACGTGGCATTCGTAGTCCCCGGGATTGCTGAGGTCCCCGACGTGGCATTCGTAGTCCCCGGGATTGCTGAGGTCCCCGACGTGGCATTCGTAGTCCCCGGGATTGCTGAGGTCCCCGACGTGGCATTCGTAGTCCCCGGGATTGCTGAGGTCCCCGACGTGGCATTCGTAGTCCCCGGGATTGCTGAGGTCCCCGACGTGGCATTCGTAGTCCCCGGGATTGCTGAGGTCCCCGACGTGGCATTCGTAGTCCCCGGGATTGCTGAGGTCCCCGACGTGGCATTCGTAGTCCCCGGGTTTGCTGAGGTCCCCGACGTGGCATTCGTAGTCCCCGGGTTTGCTGAGGTCCCCGACGTGGCATTCGTAGTCCCCGGGATTGCTGAGGTCCCCGACGTGGCATTCGTAGTCCCCGGGATTGCTGAGGTCCCCGACGTGGCATTCGTAGTCCCCGGGATTGCTGAGGTCCCCGGCGTGGCATTTATAGTCTCTGGGATTGCTGAGGTCCCCGGCATGGCATTCGTAGTCCCCGGGATTGCTGAGGTCCCTGATGTGGCATTCATAGTCCCCGGGGTTGCTGAGGTCCCCGACGTGGCATTCGTAGTCCCCGGGATTGCTGAGGTCCCCGACGTGGCATTCATAGTCCCTGGGATTGCTGAGGTCCCCAACATGGCATTCGTAGTCCCCAGGATTGCTGAGGTCCCTGGCGTGGCATTCATAGTCCCCGACGTGGCATTCGTAGTCTCCGGGATTGCTGAGGTCCCCGACGTGGCATTCGTAGTCCCTGGGATTGCTGAGGTCCCCAGCATGGCATTCATAGTCCCCGACGTGGCATTCGTAGTCTCCGGGATTGCTGAGGTCCTCAACGTGGCATTTGTAGTCCCCAGGATTGCTGAGGTCCCCAACATGGCATTCATAGTCACTGAGATACCTGAGGTCCCCAGTATGGCATTCGTAGTCCCCGGCATGGCATTTGTAGTCCCCGGGATTGCTTAGGTCCCCGACGTGGCATTTGTAGTCCCTGGGTTTGCTGAGGTCCCCAATGTGGCATTCAGAGTCCCCAGGATTGCTGAGGTCCCCAACGTGGCATTCGTAGTCACCGGGATACCTAAGGTCCCCAACATGGCATTCGTATTCCCCAGGATCGCTGAGGTCCTCAGAGTGGCATTTTCAGTGTCCGGGAATGTGAGCTCGTACTACGTGAACTGCCCGCTTTGTGTTTCGGTACGTTGCGGTCATAAAGCCCAACACCACTCAGAAGTGAATTCTTGTATTTTGTGACCGTGTGACCTTGTGTGAACGCTCTTAGGGCTGAAGGTATCGGCAGGTCAGCCCTGCCCGAGGAGGGCCACTTGGGTGAACAGGACGTATTTCTGTAGGGCAACCAACGAGGCACAGACAAGTGGGGATTAAGTTCCTCGGGTGCTCGAAGCAGGGAGAGCTTGGTTGTCTCCACTGGGAGAAATTGCAGGAACCGAGGGGACTCGGGGAAATCACTGGATTTAGTGGGAAGGGGCGAAGGGCGGGCGTTGCAGGAAGGAAGTTCAGACGGGCGACCCGACGAGCGTCCTGCCCGGCGGCCTGAGTGGGCTGACAGCAGAGGGCCTGCGGATGAGAGCCGGGACCCCGTGGCTGTGCGCCTGAGGGGTTGGCCGGGACGCAGCGCTCTGGGCTGGGACGCGCGCTTGCCTCCACCGCTGGCTGCACGGGCGTCTGAAACGTGTGCGTGCCGTGGGGGCGGGGTGTGCCCAGGACCCTAGGGGCGGGATGCTGGGAGCGGCTGGCAGGTGTGTGGACTTGCAGGGAGTCTGGGCGCAGGAGGGGTCACGGAGGGTCTGGCAGGTCCGCACGCCGGAGTCACAGAGGTCGGCGGGAACCGCTCGCGGAGGCCGGGTGGAGATAGTTTCCTCCTCTGGTTCGCGGTTTCCGTGACCGGCGCAGGGAGTGGTTTTGAGGCAGAGCGGAATGCTTTTCTCCCCAAGAATTTTCAGAAAGTAGTGACGATCTCGTGCAGGATTTGAAGTTGGCTTTAAACGCGTCTTCGCGTATTTGGAATTTTATGGACCGTATCCGTTGAATTTCGAGAACGAGTTACCCGAGAGGGCCCATCTTTTTACTGGGTCCCGATGGTAAGGCCCCTTCCCATAGTCCCCATCAGCGCATCGCGTCAGGCCGCGGTTACAGAGAGAGACCCGATGTCCGGCCGCGGGCGGGCAGGGCACGGAGGGCTGGTGCTCGGGGCTCTGAGGCACAGATTCTCACCGCGGAGAAACCCTTCCCACGGGCACAGACACACGACGGCTGACCGCGAGCCCTTTGCAGCCCAGCGGCTTGGGTTCCGCAGCTGGGAGGGAGGGGCGGGAGGAGCGCGGACCGTGGAAACGACACACGGCAGCCCCGACGCGCACGGAGTGCTGGGTGGCCGTGTGCGTGACCCGCCCAGGGACGCTCGCTAGACACAGATGGCGCCGTGTGTTCGGCCGACGTGCTACGTGAGAGGGGCACTGGGCACGTCTTGCCGGCTCTACGTGGGCAAAGCGGGGTCCTGAGCAGGAAGGGCTCCGTGCGTCCGTCACCCGCGATCCCAGCCAGCACGTCTGTGCCGCTCAGAACACTGACTGCGTCTGAGGAAGCCCTTTTGAAGGGAAGCCAGAGCGTAACGTGAACGGGCTGTTTGTTTACCTACGTCCTCTCCCAGCGACAAAGCCCAGGAGACGCAGGTCGAGGTGCCGCCCGTCCTGTGGGGCTGGTGGGCGCGGCTGCCACGTGCAAAGGACACGGCACAGTGAGGACAGCAGCTGAGGGCCCAGCTTGCCCAGTGACTGGCTGAGAGCTCCTCCGGCCCCTCCGGGGGGCGTGCGTCCCAGTAACCTCCTGCCGCCCTATTTTATTTAAAGTATATATTTTTTTTTATCTCGGAAAGAGGAGAGCGTCAGTGGGCAGAGGGGCCGAGGGAGAGAGAGCTGAGCTCTGAGGCCGACACAGGCCTCGATCCCATGACCCTGAGACCGTGACCTGAGCCAGAAGCAAGAGTCGGTTGCTGCACCCGCTGCTGAGCCCCCCCCCGGAGCCCCCCAGTAACCTTGTGCCACTTTAATTCGCGATTCGTAGAGGAAACGATGTGTCCTGAGATGAGCACCTGAATCGCACGGAGGACGGCCTAGTTCTCCGTCTCGTCCCGGAGCGTTTTCAGCGCACACGGCTGAGAAAGGAGTCACTCCTCACCCCTGGAGGACTTCAGTCGCAGCCGTGCCAACGTGCTCGCTGATGGCACGCTTCTGCCTGCCACAGACGCCGCTGAGTAAATTGGTGGCTGTAAAACCTACAGCCACATGTCAGCTGTTTGATGCTTTAAAAACGTTCTTAAAACATCAAGAGCGCTTCCTGCGAAACACAGTTTGTGCCACACTCTTCCTTCCTTCCTCAAAAGTCTTTTCCCCCAGAAATGGTAATTAACTTCAGAAAAACGTTCATGCATAAAATGCCCTAAGAAGAGTCCTAATTTGTTTCTTAAAAAGCTAATAGGGAGCGGATAAGAGTCCTGTGAGGTTTGGGGCGCCCGGGTGGCTCAGCGGGTTAAACATCTTGGTTTTGGCTCAGGTCATGATCCCGCGGTTCACGAGTTGGAGCCCCACATGGGGCTTGACGCGGACAGGGCAGAGCCTGCCTGGGATTCTCTCTCCTCCTCTCTCTGCTCCTCTGCCACTCGCTGTCTGTGTCTCTCTCAAAATAAATAAGCTTTAGGGCGCCTGGGTGGCTCAGTCGGTTAAGCGTCCGACTTCAGCTCAGGTCACGATCTCGCGGTCCGCGAGTTCGAGCCCCGCGTCGGGCTCTGTGCGGACAGCTCAGAGCCTGCAGCCTGTTTCAGACTCTGTGTCTCCCTCTCCCTGACCCTCCCCCGTTCATGCTTTGTCTCTCTGTCTCAAAAATAAATAAACGTTAAAAAAAAAAATTAAAAAAAATTAATAAACTTAAAAAAAAAAGAGCCCTGTGAGGCTCAGGTGGCAGACAGGCGGGCAGGTCTTGGACTGTGCACGCGGATCCCAGGACCCTTCCCTCCACGGCCCCAGGGGCAGGTCCAGCCTGGGACCTGGTTGTACCTGGGAGCGGGTCCTCCGGGGAGCAGGCCCGGCAGGCGTCACTCCCCTCCACGGTGCCGCCCGAGGACCACGGGACTCAGACAGGTGTGGACACGCCGGGTGTCCCGTCCCCACAGGGACCTTCACTTCCTTGTCTGCAGCCCCGAAGGATGTGCTCGCCCCTCAAGGAGAAGGTGATGATGCAGACTGAACGGCGGTTGGAAGCAGTGGCCCCCGGCGCTGGTGCCCTTCACGGTCACGTCTGCGTTGTGTTGCCGATGCCGTCCCCCCCCCCGTGGAGCCCCTCCTGATCCGAGACCTGGGGGAGCGGTTCAGCAGCGCCTGGGCTCGTGGCCGGGCCCTCAGTCTTTATGAACGAAGGGTCCTGTGTGTCCAGCCGGCTCTCGTGGTGCCTGCTGCACCCCACCCATCGCTCCCTCCCTCCCCACGCTGCCCCTTTGCTTTCCCCACACCCCTGCACTGCAGGGCTCGCCCTGGCTGACCCGTGCTCCCTGGTCACCCTGCGGGCCTCTCCTGGGCTGTCACTGAGGCCCTCCTTCCCACAGGCTGGTGGCCCCTGGAGCTGCCCTAACGGAGACCAGTGAGCAGCTCAAAACCACAGGAGTGAACCCCCCAGCTCTGGAGACCAGAAGGCTGAGACCCAGGCGGGGCGGGACCACGCTCCCTCCGGAGGCTCCTTCCTGCCTCTTCCAGCTTCTGGGGCTCCAGGCGCCCCTGGGCTCGTGGCCGCGTCCCTCCCGTCTCTGCCTCGGCGTCACGGGGCTTCTCCTCTGCGTGTGTGTCCCTCTTCTGTCTCTTACAAGGACACCTGCCGTTGGATTCAGGGCCCCCCTCATCCAGGGTGAGCCCACCTCAGATCCTTCACTTAATCTCCTCCGCAAAGACCCTATTGCCGAGTAAGGCGCCCTTCTGAGGTTCTGGGTGCGGGGTCCCGGCCCCCTCCCACTCCCGTCTCTCACCCCACCCGTGGACATCTGACGGGACGTGCTTGGCAGGTTTATTTTCTTAGCCTGTCTTCCCCAGGTGACTGTAAGCTCCAACAGGGCACTGGTTTTATCCTTCTGCTCCCTGCTCCTTCCCCGGGGCCTGGAGACAGAGCCCAGTGCCCACAAATGGCTGTGGCGTGCAGGCACGTGCAGAGGGTCACGCCAGATTGCCCGGCTGGAGCCCGTGGCACCCGTGCGAATATAGGAGTAGAGACGGCAGAGAGAGAAAGGGAGATTAATTCACAAGTGAGCCTTGTTGCAGCGGCTTCCGGGGCACGACGGTCCAGGTACAGAACCCTCTGTCCTCCAGGTTCCCACGAGTCGGGGCCACGAGCACCCACCCACCCGTGGCTGCTTTGGAGAACCTCGCGTCCTGCGCCTGCTTTGGTGGAGCACGGGCCGTGGACGTGCTGGTCCTTGGCGTGTGTGTCGGCGCTCGGTCTCTTCATCGCGCCGCTGGCCTCCCGTGCGTGCGTCCGCCACGGGCTGTTCGTCATTCCGTATCGACGGGTCCCGCGGTCGCGTCCGCTCTTTGCTGTGAGTGACGCTGCCGGGAATGTTGGCGTCTGGGTCTTTGTGGACACGCGTTTTCACTTCTCGTGGACGGGGCCTGCGGACTCGTGTGGGAAGTCCGTGTCCCCTCCACGACAGAGCCAAAAGCGCTTCTGCAAGCCGTCCGGTCCCGTGCGCGTGCGGGTTCTCGCCCCGGGTCCGGTGCGCGTGCGGGTTCCCGCCACGGGTCCGGTGCGCGTGCACGTCCTCGTGTCCGCCAGCGTGTGTGCGTGCAGGTTCTCGCACTTCTGCGTCCCCGCCGGCACCGCGAGTCCTGAGACGTTTTGTTTCAGCCGCTGGGGCCAATGTGTTGTGCCTCGCGGTTTCATTTGCGCGCTTACCTCTGCTTTCCGGTGAAGGTGAGCGAGTTTTCAGCGGCCCTTTCGCCGACGTGAAGCCTCTGTTCCAGTCTTTTCCCTGCTTTCAAAATCGGGGTACCTTTTAATTACTGAGTTGGAAGAGCTCTTTCTATATAACCTGGATGCGAGTCCTTTGTAAGATCCGTGTTTTCCAGGAAATAAGGTGCAGGGGCTCCGTGAGGAGGGAGGGTGCAGGGGTCCATGAGGAGGGGAGGTGCAGGGGTTCCATGAGGAGGGGTGCAGGATGTCCATGAAGAGGTGGGTGCAGGGTGTCCATGAGGAGGGGGGTGCGGGTGCAGGGGCTCCGCGAGGAGGGGTCCAGGGGTCCGTGGCGGGGGGGCTGCTGTCCTGAGGCTCCCGGAAGGCACCTGCATGGCTGTCTCGCTTCCCAGGCTGACGCCTTGGCCGGGGATGCGTGTGTGACCGTGTACCTGGGCTCTCCCCCGCCACCAGGGACGCTGCCTGCATGTGCATCAGGACAGCTTAGTGTCCCCTGCGGCTCGCAGCCGACCTCCCTCGTGTGCCTGTCACCTTTTGAGGGCCCGCCCCCTCCCGGCACCTGCAGAGACGCTGCAGAGGGAGCAGGACCACCGTGCCCGACGGGGGCCGGGTCTTGAATGGGCGGTGCTCCTCCATGTAGGACCCTCAAAACTCCCTTCCGCTGTGGAGAGCCCCCCCCCCCCCCCAGCCCGCTCCCCAGCGTAGCCAGTGTTTCGGCAACACCTGCGTCCTCCCGCAGCTGTGTTCTGAACGGCTGCCCTGGGACACAGATCACGGGCGGTCTCCCCAGTGTCCCCTGCACGGTTGTCATGTCCTTGCTGCGTTGTGTGGAGGTACCACGGCCTGTCCCCGGGTGGCTCCCCCTGTGCTCAGCGTCACGATGAGCTCTGCCGAGGACATCTGCAAACGAGTTTTGTGCGGACCCGTGTCTTCCTTCGTTTCTCTCAGGTTCGTACCGAACGTGGAAATACCGGGTTTCGTGGGAGATGCACACGTCAGGTTTGAAAAAACTGCCAGACTGTTTTCCAAAGTGGTTGTGGCGTTTTACATCCCGCAAAGGAGGACCCAGGGCTCTGGTTCCTGCATTTCCTCAGCAGCCCTGGGTATCGCCAGGGATTCTTAACACGCTTTCTGGAACGTGGGCGTGTTGGGTCTCACTGCTTCCTTGTCCTGTCCTGTTTCCAGTAGGCTCCGCGCCCAGCTGGGAGCCCAGTGTGGGGCTTAAAGTCACAATCCTGAGATCAAGACCTGAGCCAGAGTCCAGAGTCAGACACTTACCTGACTGACCCCCCCTCCCCCCAGGAGCCCCACCGTGGTTTTCACACATGCTTCCTAAAACCTAACGGTGTTGAGCATCTCTCCATAGGCGGTTTGTTGGTTTCTTTCTTTTGGTTTTGGGTTGTGTGTCTTTGCTGACGTGTTGATTCAAATCTTTTACCTGTTTTCTCTTCATTAGGCTCTGAGTTGTATTGTTAGTGTTCTCTGTGTGTGTGTATACTACTCCCGTAAGAGGCTGAGGATTTGCGAAGTCTGCAGCCCTGTGACTTTCTCTTTTTACTCTTGTCTTTGAAGCAGAAAAGTTTGTAATGTTCGCAAAGTACAATTTATCGATTATTTTCTTTTTGTCCCGAAAAGGGCATACTGTAATCTAAGCACTCTTTGCGAGACTCGGCTCAAAAAGATTTTGTCCTGTTTCTGTTAGAAGTTTCATAGGTTTTTTTTATTTTTTAAAGTTTGTTTGTTTATTTATTTTGAGACACAGTGCATGTAAGCAGGGGAGGGGCGGAAAGAGAGCACCCCAAGCAGGCTCCGCGCTATCAGCCCAGCCCCCGCCTTGGGCCCCGTCTCACCTGAGCCGAGATCAAGAGTCAGACACTTAACCCATCGAGCTGCTCAGGCCCCAAATTTTGCCTTTAACTTAGATTTATGGTCCGTTTCGAGTTAGTTTTTATGTGTTGCTCTATGTAAGTTTCTGGAGGTTTTTTTGGTTTTTGGGGTTTTTTTTGAGTGCCTGTTTGTTGCAGCAACATTTTTGAAAAGATGATTGTTTTTCCTTGAATTGTCCTGGACTTTGCCCACAGGCATTTGGCACAGATGGCTGCATGTTTCTGGAGCGTCTTGTGATGCGTGGATGCAAACGTGTGTTTATTCATACGTGGCCCGCCCGGGTGCCGGCCGCTGGCCAGTGAGCGGGAGGTCCGGCCTCCAGCTTTGGTCCAGGTTGTGGTGGAAACCCCTTGTCAGTGCTCCCGTGAAGAGGCTGATGAGATGTTCGTGGGGCCTGGCTGCTGTTTGGTCACCTGGTGAGAGTTGGGGGCTGTCTGCTTTTGGGTCATTTGGTGAGAGTTGGGGGCTGTCTGCTGTTTGGTCACCTGGTGAGAGTTGGGGCCTGTCTGCTGTTGGGGTCACCTGGGGAGAGTTGGGGCCTGTCTGCTGTTGGGGTCACCTGGTGAGAGTCGGGGGCTGTCTGCTGTTGGGGTCACTTGGGGAGAGTTGGCTGTCTGCTGTTTGGGTCACTTCATGAGAGTTGGGGGCTGTCTGCTTTTGGGTCACTTCGTGAGAGTTGGGGACCGTCTGCTGTTTGGGTCACTTGGTGAGACTTGGGGACTTTCTGCTGTTGGGGTCACTTCGTGAGAGTTGGGGACCGTCTGCTTTTGGGTCACTTGGTGAGAGTTGGGGACCATCTGCTGTTGGGGTCACTTGGTGAGAGTTGGGGGCTGTCTGGTGTTTGGGTCACTTGGTGTGAGTAGGGGACTGTGTGCTGTTGAGGTCACCCGGTGAGAGTTGCGGGCTGTCTGTTGTTGGGGTCACTTGGTGAGAGTTGGGGGCCATCTGCTGTTGGGGTTACCTGGTGAGAGTTGGGGCCTGTCTGCTTTTGGGTCACTTCGTGAGAGTTGGGGACCGTCTGCTGTTTGGGTCACTTGGTGAGACTTGGGGACTTTCTGCTGTTGGGGTCACTTCGTGAGAGTTGGGGACCGTCTGCTTTTGGGTCACTTGGTGAGAGTTGGGGACCATCTGCTGTTGGGGTCACTTGATGAGAGTCGGGACCTGTCTGCTGTTGGGGTCACCCGGTGAGAGTTGGGGACCGTCTGCTGTTGGGGTCACTTGGTGAGAGTTGGGGGCCATCTGCTGTTGGGGTTACCTGGTGAGACTTGGGGCCTGTCTGCTCTTGGGGTCACTTGGTGAGAGTTGGGGACCATCTGCTCTTTGGGTCACTTGGTGAGAGTCGGGGGCTGTGTGCTGTTGGGGTCACCTGGGGAGAGTCGGGGCCTGTCTACTGTTGGGGTCACCCAGTGAGAGTTGGGGCCTGTCTGCTTTTGGGTCACTTGGTGAGAGTGGGGGGCTGTGTGCTGTTGGGGTCACCTGGTGAGAGTTGGGGGTGGTCTGCCATTGGGGTCACCTGTTGAGAGTCGGGGGCTGTCTGCTGATTGGTCACCCGGTGAGAGTTGGGGCCTGTCTGCTTTTGGGTCACCTGGTGAGAGTTGGGGACCATCTGCTGTTGGGGTCACCCGGTGAGAGTTGGGGGCTGTGTGCTGTTGGGGTCACTTGGTGAGAGTCGGGGACCGTCTGCTCTTTGGGTCACTTGGTGAGAGTCGGGGACCGTCTGCTGTTGGGGTCACCTGGGGAGAGTTGGGGGCTGTCTGCTGTTGGGGTCACCCAGTGAGAGTTGGGGCCTGTCTGCTTTTGGGTCACTTGGTGAGCGTTGGGGACCGTCTGCTGTTGGGGTCACCTGGGGAGAGTCGGGGTGCTGCAGTCTTGACTCTGCTGGTCCTTGGGGGCCCGTGGGCATGAGCACCTGTCATTTCTTGAGGGCTCTGTGACCCCGTCAGCAGGGGTTCTCGGGAGGGGCGCAGGTCTTCCTGGTTTGTATCAACTGCTGCAAGGATGCCTCTCCCTGCCTTTGTGATGCCATTGTCTCAGTGACACTCTGAGTTGTCACAGGTGCTGGGTGCAGAGACTACTGTTTTGCCCAGTGATCTCCATGAGGTTAGATGAGGATCCTCTCTACCTGGGGGGGGGGGGGGGGGGGGGGCAGGGGTCATACTGTGTGTGAATAGATAGTCGTCCAACTGGGCCTGATTGCTCTGGCTGGGGTGTGCGGGAGGAGGGGGGGTCTTGTCGGGGAGCAGCGGGGGTGCAGCGGGGTGGATGTCCGCTGGGGTCAAGGGTGAAGTTAGTCCGGTGTCTTCATAGAGGCCGTGTCCCGGTGGGAGAGGTTCCCTTATGTTCCTGGTAAGGGGGGATGTTTAAAGTGAGCCGGCTTTGGATCCGGTCCTTTTCTTAAGATGCCATGAGTAGTAATGGGGGGTTACTCTTCCTCTCTGCCTGCCTCCCTCCTTCTCCCTGCCTCCCTCTCCCTCCCCGTCTCCCCTTCCTCTCTTTCTGTCTCCTCTCACTCCATCAGGCCCTCTGGCCCCCAGGCCTTCCCTGCCTCCCTCTCTCTCCCTCCCTCCCTCCCTCTTTCTGTCTCTCCCCCCTCCCTCCCTCCCTCCCTCCCTCCTGGTCTCCCTCAGTCTCTCCCTCCCTCCATCCCTCTTCCTTTCTCTCCTCTCTTTGCCCCTCCTTCTCTCACTCCTCCTTCCCTCCCTCTCTCTGTCTTCTGTCTCTTTGCCCCTGCCTCTCTCCCTCCCTTCCCCTCTGTCCCTTCCTTCCACGTGTCTGTCTCTGTCATAAGTACTTTTGAAACTTTGAAGAACTGTTGAACTTTCCCTGATATTTATTTACAAGTCAACAAGTGAGTAAAAGCTTCCTTTTTTTTTTTTTTTTTTTTTTTTAATTTATTTGGAATAAAACTTGTGGTTTATGTAGCAACATTTTCCTGGACCTGCTCAGGTCTGTTTCACGTTTTACGCACTGGCTCACGCCAATGCTGCTGATACACTTGTAGTTGGGTCACCGCAGGATTTTTATTTATTGACTCCTTTGTATAATTTTTTCAGAGAGAGTCCAGTGGGGGAGGGGCAGAGAGCGCGTGGGAATCGTAAGCAGGCTGCACCCTGAGCTCTCCTGGGGTGCAGCCAGGACCCTGGGACCAAGTCCTGAGCTGAAACCAAGAGTCGGACCCTCAACCAGCTGGGCCGCCCCGGTCCCTGCGTCACTGCTCACGCGTGAAGGAGAAAGCCTGGAGAGCTTCACCTCCGTGGTGGAGGTTCACAGACCTTGCTGACTCCGCCCGCGGTCCCTGAGCAGTTTCCGGGTTCCCCCGCTTTGCCGCCGGCCGCCGTGACGTCACCGTTGCTGCCGTTGGCTCGGCTGCGTGGACGCAGCTCCCCAGACTTGGAGACTAAGTGGGTGGCGCCGGGGGGGGGGCTCAGTCGGTGGAGCGTCCCACCTCGGCCCACGTGGCGATGTGACAGTCGGTGGGTTCGAGGCCCGCGTCGCGCTGTGCGCTGACGGCTCGGAGCCTGGAGCCTGCTTGCGATTCTGTGTGTGTAGGTCTCTGCCCCCCCGCTCGCGTTCTCTCTTTCTCAGAAATCAACGTTAAAAAACTTAAAAAAAAAAAAACAAAAAAACAGGGGCGCCTGGGTGGCTCAGTCGGTTAAGCGGCCGACTTCGGCTCAGGTCAGGATCTCGCGTGATCTCGCGTGATCTCGCGTGAGTTCGAGCCCCGCGTCGGGCTCTGTGCTGACCGCTCAGAGCCTGGAGCGTGTTTCAGATTCTGTGTCTCCCTCTCTCTCTGCCCCTCCCCTGCTCATGCTCTGTCTCTCTCTGTCTCAAAAATAAATAAACGTTAAAAAAAAAAAAATTAAAAAAAAAAAACAACAACAACAAAGAAAGGAAGAAAGGAGCACTTTGGCTGCGCTCACCGCCCTCTGCTGGTGCCCTTGGGAGCAGCTCCCTTGGGCCGTTCTGCGTCTGTGGCCAGTGGCCCCCGCGTGTGCTCCGCGTGGGCTCCAGCCGGCCACCCCGCGTGTGCACGGCCGGGCTGTTCCAGGCAGGGAGAGGGCTCCCGCGTGCCGTGGCGAACGCCCTCCGGTCCGCAGCAGTGAAGTGTGGCCACCGCCCCAGCCCAGGGCCCAGGGCCGGGGAGGGACATCCACCTTGCGTCCTTCCTCGTGGCGCAAGTGACCTGGGGGTTGGGGGCAGCAGGGCAGGGCCCGCTCGTGCTCGCTACACAAGTCGCAGCTCTTCCCGAAGGTGTGCAGGGACCCAGGGCAGCGGAGTAAGATCGGCAGGTGGGGCCCCACTGCACTCTGACCTGTGACTGGTTCCTGGGTCTGGTCGTTCCAGGGGCGCGGGGCTCGCGGGGCCTACCTGCGAGTGGCACCTGGGTCTGGGTGTGCACGGAGCGGTGCAAGCCCTGTCCTGCGGCCTCACGCACCTGCCCCAGGTCGTGCAGCACCCGCTTTCCTCTGCTGGTTGGCACACACGGCCCTGGTCGGCCTGTCCGGGGGACCTCAGAGCGCTTGGCGGGGATCCGTGACATTCAGGAAGTGGGGCAGGTGGATGCACCAGGGCGGATGCAGAAGAGGAGGACCCCAGAGGCGGACGTGCCTCCCCAACAGCAGTTGGAACCGGGAGGGGGGCAGGGGTGCTTCGAGACACGCTCTGCAAGGCTACGCCCCCCCCCCCCCCACGGCCTCCGTGATGTGACCTGTTGCGAAAGGCGTGTAGGGACTCTGTGTGCATGTAGGGGCACGGCAGGGGTGAGGGTGTCCGGGGGTCCCCACTCCGGGCCCCGTGCGGGTGTCTGGGGGACCCTGTTGTGGGCCCGTCTTCTGTGCTTTCCACCCACAGCAGAACCTCACTGTCCGTTGCATCCGGCTCAGGTCACGATCTCTCGGTTCATGAGTTCGAGCCCCGCGTGGGGCTCTGGTTGACAGCTCAGAATCTGGATCCTGCTTCGGATTGTGTGTCTCCTCTCTGTCTGCCCCTCCCCTGCTCTTAAGCTTGCTGGCCCTCCCCCCTCTCCACGTCTGTGTGTGTGTGTGCCTCCCTCTCTCTCTCTCAAAAATAAGTAAACTGCGAAAAATTCTGAAAAAGAAGTTACACTGTGTGTTCTACGTAACCTACGTCATATTCTACGTGATTTTCCTCGTGGAGGGTGGCAGGAAAGCTATAAAATCCTGCCTCTTTCCCGCGCCCGTTGGTGAACAGGCAGAGTCACAGGACCCTCTCCCCTTTGTCTTCTGGGCTCTTAAGGGCAGAGTCGGGCTGTGGCAGGGCCGACCCGTGTTTTCGGCTGGATTTCAGGGAGGGCGCAGCCGCTCTGGGCTCCCGGGCACCAGGCAGGGCCGCGGAGCAAGCTTGGAACAGGCTGTCTGGTGTCGGGGACAGGGAGCGCCCGTGCCAGCCCTCCCCGCCTGTGCTCAGGAGCTGGTGGCTCCCCAGGTCACTTCACGTGTCTGCCCGGAGGCTCTGTGCACCCCCACTCCCGGAACCAGCAGGGCTGTCCCCCAGATCTCGCCTTCCCGACCTGTTTGCTCGCCACGGGACGGGGCCGACGGGGCCGCGCGGGGAGCTGGCTCCCGCCAGGCGCTCCCTGCCGTGCGGCCGGCCACCAGCCACCAGCCACCGGCCCGCGGGGAGGAGCAGCAGGGCGCCCCCTCCCCCTCCCGCGGCCATGTGCCCTCCTCAGCCTGTGGAATGCGGGCGGCCCCGGGCCGGCCCCCAGAGCGCCTGGCCGGCCACGCATGGAGCGCCCTGAGCCCGGCCGCCCAGACCGTCCCGCCGGGCGCAGCCGCTACCCCGAGCCCGCCGGCCCGGGCCCGGCCCAGCCCCGAGAGCGAGAGCGAGAGCGAGAGCGCGGCGTGTGGCCCGGCCCCCGGCGGCCCGTGCGAGCCGACATGCGGCTCAGGGAGCTGTCCCTGCGCCAGGACCCCGACCTGAGGCAGGAGCTGGCCTCGCTGGCCCGCGGCTGTGACTTCGTGCTGCCCTCCCGCTTCAAGAAGAGGCTGAAGGCCTTCCGGCAGGTGCAGGTGGGGTGCGCCTGGGCCCTCGCTGGGCCCTGCGGACCGGGGCTGGGGGGCCGCTCCGGGGCAGGGGCAGGCGGGCCGAGGGCTGGGGGGCCGCTCCGGGGCAGGGGCAGGCGGGCCGAGGGCTGGGGGGCCGCTCCGGGGCAGGGGCAGGCGGGCCGAGGGCTGGGGGGCCGCTCCGGGGCAGGGGCAGGCGGGCCGAGGGCTGGGGGGCCGCTCCGGGGCAGGGGCAGGCGGGCCGAGGGCTGGGGGGCCGCTCCGGGGCAGGGGCAGGCGGGCCGAGGGCTGGGGGGCCGCTCCGGGGCAGGGGCAGGCGGGCCGAGGGCTGGGGGGCCGCTCCGGGGCAGGGGCAGGCGGGCCGAGGGCTGGGGGGCCGCTCCGGGGCAGGGGCAGGCGGGCCGAGGGCTGGGGGGCCGCTCCGGGGCAGGGGCAGGCGGGCCGAGGGCTGGGGGGCCGCTCCGGGGCAGGGGCAGGCGGGCCGAGGGCTGGGGGGCCGCTCCGGGGCAGGGGCAGGCGGGCCGAGGGCTGGGGGGGCCGCTCCGGGGCAGGGGCAGGCGGGCCGAGGGCTGGGGGGCCGCTCCGGGGCAGGGGCAGGCGGGCCGAGGGCTGGGGGGCCGCTCCGGGGCAGGGGCAGGCGGGCCGAGGGCTGGGGGGCCGCTCCGGGGCAGGGGCAGGCGGGCCGAGGGCTGGGGGGCCGCTCCGGGGCAGGGGCAGGCGGGCCGAGGGCTGGGGGGCCGCTCCGGGGCAGGGGCAGGCGGGCCGAGGGCTGGGGGGCCGCTCCGGGGCAGGGGCAGGCGGGCCGAGGGCTGGGGGGCCGCTCCGGGGCAGGGGCAGGCGGGCCGAGGGCTGGGGGGCCGCTCCGGGGCAGGGGCAGGCGGGCCGAGGGCTGGGGGGCCGCTCCGGGGCAGGGGCAGGCGGGCCGAGGGCTGGGGGGCCGCTCCGGGGCAGGGGCAGGCGGGCCGAGGGCTGGGGGGCCGCTCCGGGGCAGGGGCAGGCGGGCCGAGGGCTGGGGGGCCGCTCCGGGGCGGGGGCAGGCGGGCCGAGGGCTGGGGGGCCGCTCCGGGGCAGGGGCAGGCGGGCCGAGGGCTGGGGGGGCCGCTCCGGGGCGGGGGCAGGCGGGCCGAGGGCTGGGGGGGCCGCTCCGGGGCAGGGGCAGGCAGACCGGGGCTGGGGGGCCGCTCCGGGGCAGGCGGGGTGCGTCTGCGCCCTCACCGGGCCGCGCAGACCAGGGGCCATGCCACAGGCGGGGTCTCACCTGCCGTCCCTCGCTGGTGCCTCCCAGCGCGACCAGAGGTCCCGATTGCCGGGGGAGCCTTCTTCCCGCGGAGCCCCGCCTCGGCTTGCCTGAGGTTCTGGCGGGTTGGGTGTGTGCAGCCAGGACGCGCCCCGGAGCCGGGCTGCGGAGCCGGGCTGGGAGCGTCCGTCGACCCTCTTTCACTCCAGCTGCTGGCTGGCACCCTTCCTGGTGCACACAGGAAACGGCTGGTGAGAGGGGAGCTTTGCCTGCCTTGTCCCCAGGTCCTGCCCCTCTGTGCTCCGGCCCCAGTTCCCTCCCGGGCTCTGGGGAGATAGTCGCGCCCCGCACCGGCCAGAGCGGGCGCCGGGCGGGCGTGAGGAACCAGGCGGCTTGGGAACTGCACGACCGTCGCACAGACTCACGACGCTCACGGGCGCTCGGACGGAAAGGCCTGTCCTTCTGTCTGCGTGTGCGTGAATCCTGTGAGGCCAGCGCGTCCTTTCCACGTCGGGCTTTCCGGGACCCCCATGCTCTAACTTGAGGGTGTTTCTGCAGCCTCTCGCCCTGTAGTGCCGGGGGTTGGGGAGGCTGTAGGTACCCGCGGGGCTCCGCTCCCCCTCTCTCCCCCCACAGGCCTTGCACCTGGCGTCCTGGCACCCCATGGAACACTCGCGTTTTCCCTGCAGCCGACAAGTTAGCTCCGGGAACGTAGGGTGCAGGGATAAAAATTGACCCCGAATCGCACAGTGCGTTTTGGGAGACAAGGGCCGGCCTTGTGTGGATGTTGTAACTGGAGTATTCTTTAGGGTCCCGTCCCCGCGGGTACACGACTCCTGGGTTGTCTCTGACCTCCGTGTTCAGGTTCCCAGATTTTGTGCAGACCCGATCACGGTTGCACGCCTGTTCCTTGTGTTTAAGGACAGGGGGTTGGAGTCTTTATGACCGCGAAACTGATTTCCTTTCATGCACCGGGAGACGGACGTTCGGTGGTTAACGTGTCTCACGCGTGGTTCACGAGGGTGTCGGTGGTTTTCGAAGGCGTCACGGCGGTGGGGCGGCGACTGGCTGTGAAGGGCTCAGAGGACACGGTTGCATTAGCGGAGCTGCTGATCTCACGCGCATCGGCGCTGGGGAGACCGGGTCTCCTCTAACGGCTAAGTGTTTCACGGTACAGATGATCTATTTCGACGGTGTTTTGCAGGGATGACCGGGTAAAGCGGGTGTTCCCCAAGGTGTGTGGGGGTGAATCGGGGTGTCTCTCGTGGGGGAGAGGCGGGGGGTTCTCCAGGCTTCTTTCAGCCCACAGTGTCTCAGTGTGGATGTGGACGTGGCCCTGGGCGGGTCAGCACGTGTCCCTGGTGGACTGGGGCCCTGGGCCTGGTGGGGGCTGTGATGAGGGGAGGGAGGTGCTCTGAGCGGTGGCGCATGGGAGGAAGGGAGAAAGGGGGAGGGTGGACTGCATGGGGGGCATGGGATGGGGCGATGGCAGAGCCTGTGGGGTAGGGACTAGGGCGGACAGGACAGCCTGGGGGGATGCTGGGAGGCTGGGGGAGGGGGGGGAATGAGACTAGGGGAGACCTGGGGTGTGGGAGGAGAGGAAAGCTGGGGAGAGGAGGTGAGATGAGGGGACAGGTGGGGGAGGGGAGATGAGGGGACAAGTGGGGGAGGGGGGATGAGGGGAGTGGTGGGGGAGGGAGGATGAGATTAGGACAGAGATGGGGGAGGGGAGGGGAGAGGTGGGGAAGGGGGAGATTAGGACAGCAGTGGGGAGGGGAGGTTAGGGGAAGGGTGGGGGCGGGGAGGGGAGATTAGGGGGGAGGTGGGGAAGGGGGAGATTAGGACAGCACTGGGGAGGGGAGGTGAGATTAGGGGAAAGGTGGGGAGAGGAGGGGAGATTAGGGGAGAGATATTAGGGGAGAGGTGGGGGAGGGTTGATGAGATTAGGAGAGAGATGGGGAGGGGAGGGGAGATTAGGGGAGAGGTGGGGAAGGGGGAGATTAGGACAGCAGTGGGGAGGGGAGGTGAGATTAGGGGACAGACGGGGAGGGGAGGGGAGATTAGAGGAGGGGAGGCGAGATTAGAGGAGAGGTGTGGAGGGGGAAGGGAGGGGAGATTAGGGGAGAGGTTGGGGTAGGGGTGGTGAGATTAGGGGAGAGATGGGGGAGGGGAGATTTGGGGACAGGTGGGGAAGAGGAGGATGAGATTAGGGGAGAGAGGGGAGATTAGCGGATAGATGGGGAGGGGAGGGGAGGTTAGGGGAGAAGTGGGGAGGGGAGAGGAGATTAGGGGAGAGGTGGTGGAGGGAGAATGAGATTAGGAGATAGATGGGGGAAGGGAGGGGAGTGATGGGGAGGGGAGGGGAGGTTGGGGGAGAGGTGGGGAGGGGAGAGGTAGGGAGGGGAGAGGAGTTAGGGGATAGGTGGGAGAGGGAGAATGAGATTAGGGGAGATGTGGGGGAGAGGGAGGGGAGATTAGGGGAGGGAGGGGAGTATAGAGGAGAGGTGGGGATGGGAGATTAGAGGAGAGTAGTGGAGATTAGGGGAGAGGTGGGGAGGGGAGGGGAGATTTGAGGAGGCGAGGAGAGATTAGGGGAGAGGTGAGGAGGGAACGTGAGATTAGGGTAGAGGTGGAGAGGGGAGATTAGGGGAGACGTCGGGGAGGGGAGATTAGGGGTGAGGTGGGGAGGGGAGGATGAAATTTTGGGAGACATTGGGGAGGGGAGATTAGGGGTGAGGTGGGGAGGGGAGGATGAGATTAGGGGAAATGTGGGGGAGGGTGGTGAGATTAGGGTTGAGGGAAGGGGAAATTATTGGAGAGGTGGGGAGGGGAGGAGAGGTTAGGGGAGAGGTGAGGGGGAGAGATTAGTGGAGGGGAGGGGAGATTAGGGGAGAGGTGGGGGAAGGGAGATTAGGGGAGCGGTGGGGAGGGGAGGTTAGGGGAAGGGTGGGGGCGGGGAGGGGAGATTAGGGGGGAAGTGGGGAAGGGGGAGATTAGGACAGCACTGGGGAGGGGAGGTGAGATTAGGGGAAAGGTGGGGAGAGGAGGGGAGATTAGGGGAGAGATGTTAGGGGAGAGGTGGGGGAGGGTTGATGAGATTAGGAGAGAGATGGGGAGGGGAGGGGAGATTAGGGGAGAGGTGGGGAAGGGGGAGATTAGGACAGCAGTGGGGAGGGGAGGGGAGATTAGGGGACAGATGGAGAGGGGAGGGGAGAGATGGGGAGGGGAGGGAAGATTAGAGGAGGGGAGGCAAGATTAGGGGAGAGGTGGGGAGGGAAAGTGAGATTAGGGGAGAGGTGGAGAGGGGAGATTAGGGGAGACTTCGGGGAGGGGAGATTAGGGGTGAAGTGGGGAGGGGAGGATGAGATTAGGGGAAATGTGGGGGAGGGTGGTGAGATTAGGGTTGAGGGAAGGGGAAATTATTGGAGAGGTGGGGAGGGGAGGTTAGAGGAGAGGTGAGGGGGAGAGATTAGTGGAGGGGAGGGGAGATTAGGGGAGAGGTGGGGGAAGGGAGATTAGGGGAGCGGTGGGGAGGGGAGGGGAGGTTAGGGGAAAAGTGGGGAGGGTGGTGAGATAAGGGTTGAGGGGAGGGGAGATTATTGGAGAGGTAGGGAGGGGAGGGGAGATTAGGGAGCGGTGGGGAGGGGAGGTTAAGGGAGAGGTGGGGACAGAGAGAAGGCGGAGGGTGTGGTGGAGAGAGGGACTCGGGTGACGGCCGTGCCGCTCGCTCCATGTGCCCCTGGACGGGGGGCCAGAGGGCTGTGTGGACCGTGGCCGCGTGTCCTTGCCCTGAGCTCGCTGTGGCCCTCAGCTGAGTGGCACACACGTGCCTGCCCCCTGCCTGCCCGTCCTCCTGGGGTTCCTCCTGTGTAGCCTTCTGCACACCCAGACTGCAGATGCTCCCCTCTGTGTCCCTGGGACGCTCTCACCGCCCCCCCCCCCCCCCCCGCCCAGGGCAGGTGCCCCTGCCCAATCCAGGACCCGAGCTGTCATCCCCCCCGCGGAGAATCCCCCCGCCAGCCTGGCCCCCGGCTCCTGGGCCCCCGCTGTTCTACGGTGTGGCACCACCCGTCCCGGCCGGCCTCCCCGCGGGGCCCTCGTGCGGGCACACAGGCCCCGCACGGTGCCGCGTGCGACCTCCGGGGTCGCCGTCCCCAGGGATCCCCCGTGAGGTGAGCTGATCTCTCCTCCGCCTGCTGGCGGCTGGCCTCTGTGCTCCTGCCGTCCCAGACGCGAGCTGGGCCACAAGCTGAGCAGGGCCACGGTGCCACGCGGGGCTCGCCCCCTTGATGCCTGTTCGCAGGGCCGGGAGTGGACGTGAGCCTCCCCGTGCGCCCTCCCCTGCCACGCCCTGGCATCCACACATGGCGGTGTTGCGGCCTCGTCCCCACCGCGCTCCGGGCCCCATGGGCGTCATGGCTCCCGGTCCCTTGGCAGTCCGGTGTCCAGCCCGCCCCCACCAGCGCCCCGACGCGGACAGCAGAACCCCCTGACGTGGGGAGAGCGTGGCACACCCCATCCCGTGTTGGGGTCACTAACGCTCCTGTTTTAAACACTGAGCCCGAGGCCCGTTTGTGCGTCCGGCACGTGACCTGCAGTCCTGTTGGTGAGCCCCCGCCAGCTGGCGGGCGGGGGCTGGCTCGTGGCCCGCGGGGCCCTCTTGGCCCGGCCATGGCGTCCGAGGGGGTGCCGGCTCGCCTGCATCCCAGGCGAGGGTCCGCCCTGCGGTGCCACGGGGCTGAGCCCCCCGTGCCTGGCGTGGCTCAGCCTGCCCTTCTCTCGTGTCCCGTCACGTCGGACGTCCCAGCCCTCGGCCCCTGAGCACCTGAGGCCGGTGGTCGGAGCAGACGCGGCCGCGGAGACACGGCGCCCACGCCTTCCGCGGGAGACGCCGTTGTCCTCCAGAGGGGCCGCACGGGCGTCGACAGGGCCCCCGGTGCGCCCGCGTGGACAGCCATCCACGGGCAGCCATCCGCTCTGTGGCTCTGGGACTGCACGGGGGTCAGTGCCCCGGACCGACGTAGCTGCGTGGGGAGGCGTTCTCTCTCTCTCTCTCTCTCGTTCTCGCATTCGCTCTCGCTCTCGCTCTCTCGCTCACAACCTCTGACCCTACCTCCTTCTTCCTCCCTCTGTCTCCCTCCCTCTCTCTCCCTCCCTCTCTCTCCCTCCCTCTCTCTCCCTCCCTCTCTCTCCCTCCCTCTCTCTCCCTCCCTCTCTCCCACTCCCTCTCTCCCACTTCTCTGTCTCTCCCACTTCTCGCTCTCTCTCTCTCTCTCTCTGTCTCTCTCTCACTCTCGCTCTCTCGCTCTCTGTCCCTCCCTCTCTGCCTCTTCCTCCCTCCCTCTTCCCCCCTCTCTCCCTCTCTCCCTCTCTGTCTCTCTCTCCCTCCCTCTCCTCTGTCTTCCTCCTTTTCTTCCTCAGAGAGCATATCCAGCACGACCGCGGGTGCGCCTCCTTCGGGTCCAGGACAGGTCTGTCCCGTGTGCTGGAGGTCAGGGAAGGCCCCGCGCGGTCCCCGCGGAACCCGCAGAGGCCTGCCTCGCGGCCCCGGGAGGTGGCCGGCTCCCAAGGACGCCCCGTGTGCGGACGGGAATGTGTGTGCGCCAGCTGTGCTGGGCCGAGCTCTATTTATGTCCCGGAGATTAAACTTGTGAATCTCGCGTGGCCGCACACGGCTGTTTTCTCTCTCCCTTTCCGTCCGTCCGTCCGTCCGTCCGTCCGGGCTGCTTCTCAGCGGCGCCCGGGGGCACGGAGCTCAGCCTGCGTCCCTGCCGGGCGGCCGCGTGGGCACCAGAGCGCTGACGCTGCGGGTCGAGTCGCGGGGGCCTCCGTGACGGCCCCTGGGCGCTGTGGTGTGGTGCCGACGCGGGACGTCCCCGCGGTGCCGTGCGGACGGCAGAATCGCAGCCACCGCTGCCTTCTGGGGGCCACCGTGGCCTGCGTTCCCGCACTTCAAGACGCGTGCAGCCTGGGCCCTTACGTCGTACGTGCACCTCTGTTGTATTTTAACGTTTACTTGTCTTTGAGAGAGCGCGACAGATCGCCAGCAGGGGAGGGGCAGAGGGACAGGGAGGCACAGAATCCCAAGCAGGCTCCAGCCTCTGAAGGCCCAGCACGGAGCCCGACGCGGGGCTCGAACTCACGGACCGCGAGGTCCCGACCCGAGCCGAAGTAGCAGGCCTAACCGACCGAGCCACCCACGTGCCCCCCCAAAATTTTTTTTAATGTTCATTTAGTTTTTGAGAGAGAGAGAGAGAGCACAAGTGGCACGGGGCAGACAGACACAGACGGAAGCAAGCTCCAGGCTCCGAGCCATCAGCACAGAGCCCCACGCGGGGCTCGAACTCACGGACCGCGAGGTCCCGACCCGAGCCGAAGTCGCAGGCCTAACCGACCGAGCCACCCACGTGCCCCCCCCAAAGTTTTTTTTTAATGTTCATTTAGTTTTAGAGAGAGAGAGAGAGAGCACAAGTGGCACGGGGCAGACAGACACAGACGGAAGCAAGCTCCAGGCTCCGAGCCATCAGCACAGAGCCCCACGCGGGGCTCGAACTCACGGACCGCGAGGTCCCGACCCGAGCCGAAGTCGCAGGCCTAACCGACCGAGCCACCCACGTGCCCCCCCCAAAGTTTTTTTTTAATGTTCATTTAGTTTTAGAGAGAGAGAGAGAGAGCACAAGTGGCACGGGGCAGACAGACACAGACGGAAGCAAGCTCCAGGCTCCGAGCCATCAGCACAGAGCCCCACGCGGGGCTCGAACTCACGGACCGCCAGACCGTGACCCGAGCCGAAGTCGCAGGCCTAACCGACCGAGCCACCCCGGCCCCCTCACGCGCGTCTCTTCTAAACACATGCTGTTTTTTAGGTGTGCCTGGGGGGCTCCCCACTCACGGTTTAGGTCAGGTCGTGACCACACAGGTCGTGAGTTTGTGCCCCTGCGTTGGGCTCACTGCTGACCGTGCCCAGCCTGCTTGGGATTTCCTCCCTGTCTCCCTCCCTCGCTCCCTCCCTCTCTCCATCCCTCCCTCCTTCCCTCCCTCCCTCCCTCCCTCCCTCTCTGCCCCTCCCCTGCCTGCGTGCTCTCTCAAAATACATAAGGGGACTCTGGTACTCCTGGGTGACTCAGTCGGTGGAGCGTCTGACTTCGACTCTGGTCCCGATCTCACGGTTCGTGGGTTCAAGCCCCGCGTCGGGCTCTGTGCTGACACTTCGGAGTCTGGAACCTGCTTCAGATTCTCTGTCTTCCTCCCTTTCTGACCCTCCCCTGCTCACACTCTGTCTCTCTCGCTCTCTCCCTCCCTCTCTCTCTCCCTCTCTCTCTCCCTCTCTCTCTCCCTCTCTCTCTCAAACATACACCCTGCCCCCCCGCTTGTGCTACAACTGTCACCTGCCTCAGTTTCCCAGGTGCAGAAGTGGCTGAGGGCCTCCCTCTGTGTTTCTGCGCCGTGACCGCAGACGGCTCGTTCTCCTCGGGGCTTTGGGGAGGTGTGCAGTCCTGACGTGATGATGCGTTTCCCCCAGAAGGACGCTGCTGCTTTCAGGCCCTGCCCGTCTGGCACGACTTTACGCTTTGCGCTTGGGGGCTGGGGGCTGGGGGCGGCAGGCCGAGCGCAAGGTCCCGGGGGGGGGGGGGGTCCCCCAGGGCCAGCCCCCGGGGGCCCTTGGTGTCTCGCAGCCACAACGTGAGCCACAGGACGGGAAGACGGTTTGCTGAGTAGCGTGGCTGGCGGAGAAGAGAGGACGGGGCTTCTGGGAAAGTCAGAGACGAGAGGAGGCGTGTGCTCGTGGCTTGGGACGAGGGGTCCGTATTGGAACAGGGTCTCGGGGGGGGGGGGGGTGCGGCACCAGGAAGCGGACGAGGGTCCCATCTGGGGCGAGTGTGCGGTGAACGCCGGTGTCCCTCCATAAGTCACAGCCGGGGGTCCCGCCGTCCACGTCGGCCGAGCTTTGCTCAGAGCTGACGTCCCGGCCGGGGTCTGGGGCCCGGGTGTTGGGTGTGCGTCAGGCGTCGGGGCTGAGGCCATCACGGCTCAAGCAATGCCCTTCCCTGCTTCCCCCTGGGACAGGGCGCAGCTCGTCTGCTCGTTCGCGGGCCAGGTGCGGGACGTGCGTGGACGGGGCCGGGCGGGAGGACAGAACGGCAGACAGCAGCACGTGGGAGACCCCGAGGCCTCCCTGCTTGCAGAGGACGTCAGTCAGCGCGGTTCGCGGACGCGAACCTCCCTCCCTCCTTTTCCCCCTCCTTCCCTCCCTCCTCCCCCTCCCTCCCTCCCCCTCTCCTTATCCCCTCCCTCCTTCCCCCTCCCTCCCTCCTTCCCCCTCCCTCCCTCCTTCCCCCTCCCTCCCTCCTTCCCTCTCCTCCCTCCATCCTCCCTCCCTCCTTGCCCCTCCCTCCTTCCCTTCCTCACCCTCCCTCTTTCTTTCCCTCTCCCGCCCTCCCTCCCTCCTTCAATTCCCTCCCGCGCCCTGCCTACCCCCCCTTCCCCCTCCCTCCCTGCACCACACTCTCCCATGTTGTCCCCCCCACCACACCCTGCTTGCATGCACTGTGTCTGCAGCTCTGTGTAGAGGTTCAGGCCCCTGGAGCACTGAGCTGGCCTGTCCCGCCGTGCCAGCCCCCACGGTCTCCGGGGCCCCCCCAGTGACTGAACAGAGGACAAGTCTCGGGAACACGTGCATGTCTGGGACGTGAGGCTTCTGAGTGCTGAGGCCTGGACAGAAGGGCCTGATGACAGGGACGGTCCTGATGTGTGACTGAGGGCACCGGACTGTCGCTGACGTGTGACTGAAGGCATGGGGACCATCCTGACACGTGACTGAGGGGACACAGGGCTGTCCCTCACGTGTGACTGTCCCTGATGGGGAGACGGGGCCCATCCCGACGTGTGACCAAAGAGGACACAGATTGTCCCTGATGTGTGACAGACAAGGACACAGACTGTCCTGGCACGGGACCAGGGAGGACACAGAGCCATCCCTGACGAGTCACTGAGGAGGACACAGGACCGTCTGTGAGCTGTGACTGAGGAGGACAGAAACCGTCCCAGAGGGGTTACTGGGGACAGCAGAGGACGGGGGCCGGACCGAGGGCGTGTCCAGGGAGTGCGGAGCATGTTGAGCCACGACCAGGGAGGACAGGGACCGTAAGGAGGGGTGACCCAGGCGACGGAGACCGTATTGGACCCTGACCCAGGAGGGCGGGGACCGAGTTGAGCGGTGACCGGGGAGGAGGGGGACACCGGGGAGGTGGTCGTTGAGCCGGGAGGAGGTCCTGCCGGCGGAGGGAACGCCCCCGGGGACGCGGCCCGGGACGTGCCCTGTGCTGTGCCTGCTGGGGCATCGCGTGGTTCACGCCCCGGCTCGTGTGGCCGTGGGCAGGGGTGCGTGTGCAGTGCTCGGAGCGTGTGTGTGTCCGCCGCTGACCGACGGGCTGGCGGCTTCTGGCGGGTCCCGCCGTGGGGCCTGTGCTTGTAGCTCCCTGCGTGGTGCGCCTGCCTGTCCTCCCAGCTGGGCTCCCCCCCTCCTCCCTGTGCCCCGAGCCTCCTGTCCTCCCAGCCGGACTCTCCCGCCTCCTCCCTGCCCCGAGCCTCCTGTCCTCGCAGCCGGCCTCCCCCACCCCTCCTCCCTGTGCCCCGAGCCTCCTGTCCTCCCAGCCGGACTCTCCCGCCTCCTCCCTGCCCCAAGCCTCCTGTCCTCCCAGCCAGCCTCCCCCGCCTCCTCCCTGCCCCGAGCCTCCTGTCCTCGCAGCCGGCCTCCCCCACCCCTCCTCCCTGTGCCCCAAGCCTCCTGTCTTCCCAGCCGGACTCTCCCGCCTCCTCCCTGCCCCGAGCCTCCTGTCCTCGCAGCCAGCCTCCCCCGCCTCCTCCCTGCCCCGAGCCTCCTGTCCTCGCAGCCGGCCTCCACCACCCCTCCTCCCTGTGCCCGAGCCTCCTGTCCTCCCAGCCGGACTCTCCCGCCTCCTCCCTGCCCCGAGCCTCCTGTCCTCACAGCCGGCCTCCTCCGCCTCCTCCCTGCCCTGAGCCTCCTGTCCTTGCAGCCTCTTGTCCTTGCAGCCAGCCTCCCCCACCCCTCATCCCTGTGCCCCGAGCCTCCTGTCCTTGCAGTCGGCCTCCTCCCGCCATCCCTGTGCCCTGAGCCTCCTGTCCTCCCAGCCAGCCTCCCCCCTCCTCCCTGTGCCCCGAGCCTCCTGTCCTCACAGCCGGCCTCCCCCCTCCTCCTCCCTGTGCCCTGAGCCTCCTGTCCTCGCAGCCAGCCTCCCCCCCCACCCCTGTGCTCTGAGCCTCCTGTCCTCGCAGCAGACCTCCCCCCGCCTCCCTGTGCCCTGAGCCTCTTGTCCTCACAGCCTCCTGTCCTCGCAGGTGGCCTCCCCCCTGCTCCTTCCTCCTCCTCCAGTTGGTGCCCTGCTTCCTGCAGTGCCTTCCCTCCTCACTCCCTTCCTCCCTCATTGCCTCCCCACTTCTTGCCCACCTCCCTCACTGCCCCCATGCCCTCCCCCTCACTGCCTCCCCCTGCCTGCCTTCCCCATCACTACCTCCTGCTGCCTGCCCTCCCCTCTCACTGCCTCCCCCTGCCTGCCCTCCCCTTCACTACCTTCTGCTGACTGCCCTCCTCCCTCACTGCCCCTTCACTGCCTGCCCCTGCCTGCCCTCCCCTCACTGCCCTCCCCCTTCACTGCCTCCCCGAGCCTGCCCTCCCCCTCACTGCCTGCCCCTGCCTGCCCTCCCCCCTCACTGCCCCCCCACTGCCCTCCCTCTCACTGCCTCCCCCTGCCTGCCCTCCCTCACTGCCCCCACACTGCCCTCCCTCTCAGTGCCTCCCCACTGCCCCCCCTCACTACCTCCCCCTGCCTGCCCTCCTCCTCACTGCCTCCCCCCCTGCCTGCCCTCCTCCCTCACTGCCCCCCACTGCCCTCCCTCTCACTGCCTCCCCCTGCCTGCCCTCCCTCACTGCCCCCCCACTGCCCTCACTCTCACTGCGTCCCCCTGCCTGCCCTCCCCCCTCACTGCCTCCTCCTGCCTGCCCTCCCCCTCACTGCCCTCCCCCTCACTGCCTCCCTCTGCCTGCCTTCCCCCTCACTGCCTCCCCTTGCCTGCCCTCCCCCTCACTGCCCCCTCACTACCTCCCGGTGCCTGCCCTACCCCCCACTGCCCTCCCCCTCACTGCCTCCCCCTGCCTGCCCTCCCCCTCACTGCCTCCCCCTGCATGCCCTCCCCCTCACTGCCTCCCCCTGCATGCCCTCCCCCTCACTGCCTCCCCCAGCCTACCCTCCCCTCACTACCTTCCGCTGCCTGCCCTCCTCCCTCACTGCCCCCCCACTGCCCTCCCCCTCACTGCCTCCCCCTGCCTGCCCTCCCCCTCACTGCCCCCCTCACTACCTCCCCCTCACTGCCCTCCCCCCTCACTGCCTCTCCCTGCCTGCCTTCCCCCTCACTGCCCTCCCCCCTTACTGCCTCCCCCTGCCTGCCCTCCCCCCCACTGCCCTCCCTCTCACTGCCTCCCCCTGCCTGCCCTCCCCCTCACTGCCCTCCCCCCTCACTGCCTCCTCCTGCCTGCCCTCCCCTTCACTGCCCTCCCCCTCAGTGCCTCCCGCTGCCTGCCCTCTTCCCTCACTGCCCCCCCACTGCCCTCCCTCTCACTGCCTCCCCCTGCCTGCCCTCCCTCTCACTGCCCCCCCTCACTACCTCCCCCTGCCTGCCCTCCCCCTCAGTGCCTCCCGCTGCCTGCCCTCTTCCCTCACTGCCCCCCCACTGCCCTCCCTCTCACTGCCTCCCCCTGCCTGCCCTCCCCCTCACTGCCCTCCCCCCTCACTGCCTCCCCCTGCCTGCCCTCCCTCTCACTGCCCCCCCTCACTACCTCCCCCTGCCTGCCCTCCCCCTCACTGCCCTCCCCCCTCACTGCCTCCCCCTGCCTGCCCTCCCCCTCACTGCCCTCCCCCCTCACTGCCTCCCCCTGCCTGCCCTCCCCCCCACTGCCCTCCCTCTCACTACCTCCCCCTGCCTGCCCTCCCCCTCACTGCCCTCCCCCTCACTGCCTCCTCCTGCCTGCCCTCCCCTTCACTGCCCTCCCCCTCAGTGCCTCCCGCTGCCTGCCCTCTTCCCTCACTGCCCCCCCACTGCCCTCCCTCTCACTGCCTCCCCCTGCCTGCCCTCCCCCTCACTGCCTCCCCCTGCCTGCCCTCCCCCCCACTGCCCTCCCTCTCACTACCTCCCCCTGCCTGCCCTCCCCCCTCACTGCCCTCCCCGCCAGGACACCGGTCTGCTCCTGCAGCAGCATCAGGTGGCCGTCTCGTGTCCCAGCTCCGCAGAGTGCGGAGTCTGGGCGAGACGTGCGCCTGCAGGTTGGACTGTGCTGCCTGGTCTCTGCCAGCCGGGGCAGCTGGAGGCAGGGTCGTCGGGGGTCGTGTGCGTCTGTCCGTCCGCAGCCTCGGGCGGGCGTGTGTGGTGGCAGAAGGTGCCACGCGCACTCCTCGTGACAGATGCTGTCGAGCGCTGTCGGGGGCCAGCGGCCCGCGGGGACAGGCAGCCGGCTTCGTGAGGGCGGCCGCGAGGGCGCCGTGACGCTCCCCTGCCTCGGCGTCCCTGGACCCGGCTGGCGTGTGGCCCTAGGCCGACCCCGAGCACACGTGTCCTCAGCCGTCAACCCGAGCGATCGTGTCTGCTCGCGGGACTCGAAAACGCAGCGCCGTTTTGCGTGCGAAGTGGCCACTGCAGTCGCCCCACCGGCCACCAGGCCCACACCTGGGATGCGCGGACGTCACCGCGCTGAGACGCTACGTCACACGTGGCGCCACCTCAGGTCTGCCCAGGGCGGCGGCTTTGGCTCTGCGATGACTCCTGTGCCCGTGACTTTCTGGCGACCAGGACCGTGGGGTTGAGGTTCTGTGTGTGAGGGACCCGCGTGTTGGGGTGGAGGGCACGTCCTTGTAAGACTGTGTGTGTGTGTGTGTGTGTGTGTGTGTGTGTGTGTGTGTGTGTCTGAGGGACCCGCGTGTCAGGGTGGAGGGCGCATCCTTGTAAGAATGTGTGTGTGTGTGTGTGTGTGTGTGTGTGTGTGTCTGAGGGACCCGCATGTCAGGGTGGAGGGCGCATCCTTGTAAGAATGTGTGTGTGTGTGTGTGTGTGTGTGTGTGTGTGTGTGTGTGTCTGAGGGACCCGCATGTCAGGGTGGAGGGCGCATCCTTGTAAGAATGTGTGTGTGTGTGTGTGTGTGTGTGTGTCTGAGGGACCCGCGTGTCGGGGTGGAGGGCACGTCCCTGTGCAGGAAGCATGTGTGTGGGAACAAGCGGTTACACGCATAAGCCGCACACGAAGTTCACCCTTTCCTGGATGCAGCCGTCTGGTCATCTGTGTCCACCTGGCTCATCCCTGGGGACGCGGGGACCACGGGGCTGGCTCTGAACCCCTGGGGACTGCGGGGGGACCACAAAGTTGGTGCTGCCCCCACCATGGGCCTGCAGGCAGGGTCTTCCCGAGCATCCATGCCGGTCAGCCCGGGCCTCACCGGTTCCCGTCCTGGGGTCCTGAGGGGCCACCTGCAACGCAGGGGTGAAGGCGGCTATGTGGGGAGGACCTGTGGAGGACTGGCGCTCACTCTCGCGTCGTGTGACCCGTAGGGATCGTGTGCGGTCCTGTGTGCACGGTGGGTCCGAGGTGTGACCCACAGGGAGCGTGTGCAGTCCTGTGTGCACATTGAGTCCAGGTCTGTGTGACCCCCCCCGGGAGTGTGTGCCGTCCTGTGTGCACGTCGGGTTCGGGGCTGTGTGACCCCCCACCGGGAGTGTGTCCTGTGTGCACGTCCTGTGTGCACGTCGGGTCCGGGGTGTTGTGTGACCCACAGGAAGCGTGTGCGGTCGTCTGTGCACGTCGGGTCTGTGGTGCTCGGTGCACTTCGTTAGAGCCGCTGGCTCTGCTCGTCACGTTAGCTGAGGCCACGCACGTTTCCCGGTCCTCACGGCCTGCCGTCTGCTTTGTCTCAGGTTCAGACGAAGAAGGAGGAGCCCCTGCCGCCCGCCAGCAGCGAAAGCATCCCCGCGTTCTACTTCCCTCGCGGCCGTCCCCAGGACACCGTGAACGTAGACGCGGTCATCGCCAAGATCGAGCGGACTTTCGCCCAGTTCCCGCACGAGAGGGCCACCGTGGAGGACATGGGCCGCGTGGCCAAGGTGGGTGCCCCTGCGTGAGAGCGGCACACGTTCCTCAGCCCCTCCGCGGGCTCGCGGCTCGGGGTCCTGCTTACGCACGTCGTCGGAACGGTAGTCCCGGACGCGGGAGAACCCAGGTGTGTGTGGATGCCCTCCCGGGATCAGCGGGTGTGAACGTGTGCGCGTCTTAGGGACCCGGCGCCTAGAGGCCCTGCGCACGCCTTCCCCGGCCCCTCCGACCCCGTGTCTCTCCCTGTCCAGGGTGCCGTTCCTGTGAGCGGGTGGCACTGGCCCACGGTCCACGCTTGCACCCCGTGGAGTGAGGTGGTGGCTCGGCCGAGCTGCCGCCGCCTTGTGTGCGCTTCCGCGCCCCCGTGTGTCCGCACACGGTGCGTTCCAGGAGCGTTGATGCGTGCAGACGTGACCCGGCCGGGTCCAGGGTCGCCGCACACCCGAGACCTCTCTCCCGGACTTGCGTGGCTGGGGTCACGTGGGAATGCCGCCCGATGCTTGTGGAGCCACGAAACCTCTCCCGGACCGCCTGCACGGTTTTGTGGCACCCAGCAGTGTGTGCGGTTCCCCTGCCTCTGCTCCCGTGCCAGCATGAGCCATCTCTCTGATCGCAGATGTGTGTGCGCTGGGGCCTCGTTGTGGGTCTGGCTTGCCCTCTTCCCTGAGGACGGACGACCGCGACCGCGTTTCACGCGTGTGTTGGCCGTATGCCCACCTCTGGACCCACGCGTGTCTACGGCCTTTGCCCCGTGTCTCAAGTGGTTGTCGTTTCAGCGTGAATATTAAGAGTCTCTGTGTCCAGACACGCGTCCCTCATCACTTACGTGGTGTAAACGTGTTTCCTCCTGTTCCCTTGGTGCGTATTCCCCTCCTAGGTCATGTCCTATGCCACACAGAAAGCCTTTCGTGTTGATGAATTTCATTTTATGTACTTTTTCCTTCATTGCTCGTGCTTTTTGGGTCCTAGCAAGAATTTATTGCCAAATCTCAGTTGTGAAGGTTTTTTGTTTATATTCGTATGAGTGTTACAGTTTTACTTATGCATGTATCTTGAGTTTTGTATACGGTGATGTCGGGGCACAACTTCATCGGTTTTTTTTTCTTTTTAATTTCATTTCTAAGTAACATCTACCCCCGGTGTGGGGCTCGAATGCACGACCCCGAGATCAAGAGTTCCACAGTGCACCGACTGAGCCAGCCGGGCGCCCACAAACGTCATCTCTGTGTGTGTCCAAATCCAGGGGTCCCTTCGCCACTGCTGGAGGAGACCCTTCCTTCCCCGTTGACTGGTCTCGTGTCCCTCATTGGAAATCAGTGCATCGTCACATGCGGGTTGATTAGCGGGCGCTGATCCTGTCCCATGGCCCTGTGTTTCTGTTGTCGTGCCAGAACCACACTGTGTAGATTAGTTGCTTTGTAGTAGGTTTCTGAACAGGGCCGCATAGCACATCCGAGTCTTCTCGTTCAAGATGTTTCAGGCGGCGCGAGGCTCTGTGTGAATTTCAGCACCGCCTCTCGGTTTCTACAAAGATGCCAGCAGGCATCTGAGGAGGGTCACTGGGAATCTGTGCGTCGTCTCGGGAAGTGTGGGCGCTCCGGTCTACGAACAGAGGTTTTCTGTCTGTTCATTTACATCTTTACCGTTTCTTAGAAGTGTTTGGTGGTTTTCAAGTGTCCCTGGCACATCTTTTACTACGTTTCTTCTGGAGCACGTTACTGTTTTCGATACTTGTGTGACTGGAATTGTTTTCTACGTGTTCACGTTGTTCATTGCAAGTGTGTAGAAATGGAGTTGATTACTGTGCATCGATCTTGTGTCCCGCAGCCTTCGAGGCTCACGGATTAGTTCCAGTGCTGCTCTGGCATAGTCACCAGGGTTTCACATACGCACGATCGCGTCCTTCACACGTGCAAGTAGCTTGACTTCTTCCTTCCCGGTGTGGATGTGGCCCGTTTCTTCACGGTGTCCGACTGCTGTGCGAGCGCATCCCGTGTGGCACGAGAGACCAGCGGAATCGTGGGCAGTCCTCTTGGTTTAGAGGGGCAAATATCCGCTCTTCCGGCAGCATCAGGCCCGACTTTGGTCGTGGGGTTCTCACAGGTACCGCTGTCAGGCTGAGGATGTTTGTTGCCACCACTGGTGTGTGGTGTTTATTTGGAAAGGATATTGAATTCCTCACATGCATTTTCTGAATCTGCTAAGACGGTTTTTGTGCTGAGACCGTGTATTCTGTGAGCTGATTTTTCCGTGGTTCAACCAACCTTGCATTCCTGGGGTGCTTCCCGCTTGGTCTGGGTGCATAGTCCTCTTTATACATTGCTGGATTCTGTTTGCTCGTATTTTGTTGTTGATTTTGGTTTATTTATATTCTTAGGTGGTCCTGTTTGTACTTTTCTCATGATTCCTTTGTGTGGTTTCAGTGTTCGGGTTAACACTTGTGTTAGAGGATCAGTTGGGGATTGGCTTTTTATATTTTTTAAACTAAAAAAAATGTTTTCCCCCCCCCTAAAAAAATTTTTTTTAAGTTTGTTTACTTTGAGAGAGACAGAACGTGAGTCAGGGAGGGGTAGAGAGAGAGAGAATCCCGAGCAGGCTCCACACTGTCAGCACGGGACCCGACATGGGACTTGAATTCTCGAAAGTGCGAGGTCATGACTTGAGGCGGTTGGCTCCTTAAAACATTGGTAAAAGCATGTGCTTCTGAGGTCCAGACCAAAGAGCCAGACGTATTCAGGGAGGTACAGGTTCTGTCCATGCATCTTCACCTGTGTGGTCTTCCTGCACCCAGAACGAGCAGTGTTCACGGCGTTGGTTTACCTGCTGCTTGTTTCGTGTTCCGATGTTCACTTCTGTACGCCTAGACGCGCGTGCCGTGAAAGGCGTACGTACGTGAGAAAGTTCACACGTGTCTAATTTCATACCTTTCTCAGGTACACAGCACGGTGTTGTGCACGAGGGTGTTTCCTCGCCGAACGTTGTGTTGGCGCTCGCGGCTCGTCTGTCCAGGCGGTTCCCACTCTGCCCGTAGCGTGGGACCACGGACATCCCCGACCGTGTGGGCCGAAGCCAGGCAGTGCCGTCCGGCGGAAGTGACACGCATGCTGGGACCGTTCCGACCTGTCTGTCAAGGCGTGGAAACCTCGCTTATGGGGCGCCGTAAGCGTGTTGGGAAACGGAGACGATCGCGAGACCAATACTCCACGTTAGAAACACTGTGAACGCCGAAGTGTTTAATTACCTGGCAAAACCCTAACGAGCGCCCTCGAGCACGGCGCGTCCCCGTGTCACATGGCGTGTGGTGCCGAGTGAGCGCCTCGTCTCTGCCTCGGCCCGTTGTCCCGCCTGACTCCACTCTGCTTCCAACATCGAACCCTTTTGTGCTTCCCGCGTCGTGAAACCTCTGAGACTTCCCTTCGCGCAGAGTCAGTCTCTGGGACGCGTCCGAGCTTTCCGGCGCAGGCTCGCCTGTGTCGATTGCCGGCCCTCACTGAGCTCCCCGGCCGCACGCCAGGGCTCCTCGCCCCGCGGCAGTGGCCGGGCGCCTCTGGTCAGCGTCTGCCGGGGTCCGTCCCGTCCCGCCCAAGCCCCGCACGCCCCGTCCCCTTCCTTCCGGAACTCGGCGAACAAGCCGCCCGATCCGTGGCTGCGGCAGGAGCCTGTGTGAACGTGTGTGTGAGTCGCTGGGCTTGACACGAGCTGAGCTCTCTCGGCCCGCTGGCTGGTGAAGAAGTCGGTTTCGGCGGTAAGAAGCAGATCTTCACGTCGTCCCCGGAGCCCCCGCGGGAAGCAGGGGGGCCTGGCGCGATGCCCTGGACTTGGTGCCCCGCGAGGACTGCGCCCCTTCTTCCTGCACACTCATAGCACTCAGCCACGGGCACAAGCCGCAGTCTGCGTTCACCGGCCCCCTCGTCGCAGGGACACACACAGGGGCCGCTGGCCGTCGCGGTGACCCTGCGATGGGCACCACGTGTGCGCGTCATTTCATGTCATCCGTGTGCTTGGGACGAGCAGGGGTGAGCAGGCCACGCTGCAGACGCGTGTTGTCACCAGGCTCCGGTGGCGGATGTCTGACGCCTGACGTCAGATACGCAGGAAGTGGCGTTCCGGGGCCCGGCTGGTGTGCGTGTCTCCTGACTCGCGGACATTTTGTCTGGGGCGCTTCAGCGATGGCGGTTCAGCGAGACGTGCGCGTGGTCCCCCCTCGTGTGGTGGGTCTTGCCCCGTTTGGGGTTCGCGGGTCTCCGCCTGTCAAGTGTCCTCCTTCCGTCGTCACGTCCCTCGCTGCCTCCTCTGGGACCATGTGGGAACCCGGGGCGTGTGTCCCCTCGCATGGCCCAGAGCCCGTCCTCGAGGGCACAGGCTTTATGCGAGAGCGTCATTCTCTCCTCGTGTCTCGTAGGCGGCATCAGTCTGTGCATGGTTTTGATTTCTGGGCTCGGTTCTCCTCATGCGTGCTGTGTCTGCGGTGGTCCCTTGTGTAGCGCGTGCATCTGTTGCTTCAAAGCTTTTCTCATCTCGCATCGTTTTTTAGAGTCTTTATCGAGTCGGCACGTATGAGCCTTTGCTCTGGGCTGTTCATTTCTGCTTCCTTTCCTGACTGGGAGACGAACTTACGGTTTCCCGTGAACGTCCACCAGCCTCCTGGATGACTGCTTTATGTTTTCATGTCCTCTTTACTCCCTTCTTCCAGAATAAACCTGGGCTTGTGCGTGTGCACACGTCTGCACGTGTCAGGGAGCAGACACTCAGACCTGAGCTGCGGGTGACCGGTTGGACCAGAAACGGCGTCAGCGCTGTGCAGAGTGGCGGTTCACGGCGCGTCTCCGGCCACGGTGCTCGAGCGCCAGCTCTCCCGTGACCCCCGCCAGCGCTTGCTTTCCGCACTTCCTGTTTTCAGCCGTTCTGGCGCGTGTGCGCGTGAACTTGCCGGAGCTCTATTTTCATTTCCTCACGATTACGTTGAAAACCTTCTCTTGCGTTTATTTGCGTCAGCGCACCGTCGTTTCCCTGCTCGGCGGTTTCCTGGAGGTGTAACTGAGCGCCCTACGCGGCTCACGCGCCCTGCACGCGGTGTGAGGAGCTTTGACACGCGTGCCCTGGGGCTCACACATCCGCGTAGGAATTCTGGGGACACGCACGTTCCCAGCTCAGCACCGTTGTCATGGGTGTGTAGGCAGGGCTCAGGGTTGGCCGCTTAACGGTTTCCTCTTGACTAACGGCAGCCGTCATCTTACCTCGCGTTCCTTTCTAACTGTGCATCCCTGATGACATCCCTGCTCGTGTTACTCATGCATCTTAACTGGGCCATCCTCTTCCCACGGAGTCATGCGGTGTCATGGACGGTGTGGACGCGGGCACTCGGGACGGGCCGTCCTCATCACGCTGTCTTATAGACAGCATGGACGCGGGCACTCGGGACCGGGCCGTCCTCTTCCCACAGAGTCGCACGGTGTCATAGACAGCGTGGACGCGGGCACTCGGGACCGGGCCGTCCTCTTCCCACGGAGTCTCACGGTGTCATAGACGGCGTGGACGCGGGCGCTCGGGACCGGGCCGTCCTCTTCCCACGGAGTCTCATGGTGTCATAGACGGCGTGGACGTGGGCACTCGGGACCGGGCCGTCCTCTTCCCACGGAGTCGCACGGTGTCATAGACGGCGTGGACGTGGGCACTCGGGACTGGGCCGTCCTCTTCCCGTGGAGTCGCGCGGTGTCATGGACGGTGTGGACGTGGGCACTCGGGACCGGGCCGTCCTCTTCCCACGGAGTCGCACGGTGTCATAGACGGCGTGGACGCGGGCACTCGGGACCGGGCCGTCCTCTTCCCGTGGAGTCACGCGGTGTCATGGACGGTGTGGACGCGGGCACTCGGGACTGGGCCGTCCTCTTCCCGTGGAGTCGTGCGGTGTCATGGACGGCGTGGACGCGGGCACTCGGGACTGGGCCGTCCTCTTCCCGTGGAGTCGTGCGGTGTCATGGACGGGGTAGTTCTAGGCTCCCGGTCGGGTGGGTGTGTGGAAGCAGTGAGCCCGCCCATCCTGTGCCGGTGTGGGCTGTGGTCTCTGTGATGCAGCGTGCTGGGGGTAGGTCCCTACAGACTTCCCCCACCTGCCGTCACTAAGGGGGCCCCCGTCGGTCCGTACGTGCCCCCGGCCTTTACCGTGCACGGTCATGACGTGGCGCTGACGTCTGGGCAGTGCTGTCCTGCAAGTGTTGATGTGCTGGTGTGGCTCTTTCTTCATCTGTAGCCGTGGACTCAGACCGGTGGCCGTCCCACGGTGGCAGCAGCCGTGATAAACCCCGTTTTATCAAAAACACCATCGTCTCCGCTTTACGTGCCCTCGGGTTCCGGCTTCTAGTGGCTCGCGGGGGCTTAAATCTCATCTCGGTTCACGACTGGGGTCTCCCGCCGTCCGTCCCTGGAATTTCTGGTCTGCTTTGCTGTCGGGCCGGCCTCATCCACTTTCTCGGGAAGCGCTCCTTACCAGTCTGTGTTCCGGAACCGTGTGTTTGGGATCAGTTTCGCTCCCTGAATATTCTGCACGGGACCCACGTGGGGTCACCCTTGTTTCTTTCTGGGAAGGTTACGTTGAATTCCTCACCACAGTTTCCTTCCCCTGTGCGCTTAGTAGACCGAGGACATTGACGTGTCCTCACGTGAGACTTGAGGGCGTGCGTCCCACGTGTCCGTGCAGGCGCGTCAGGTGCTAAGCTGCTGCGATAAGACCCAGCGTGTCAGAAGCCGTAGTGAGGCCGCCCTGGCACGTGCAGTCCAGCGCGTGTGTCTCCCGTGTGCGTGCTGAACCACGTCGGCCACACGGCCTGGTTTTCCTGGTCTTTTCCCAGGACCGCCGTTCCGCTTCCGGGGTTGTTTTTGTGGCCGCGTTCGGCCACACTGGCTTCCGGCCTTCTCGGGATGGCTCCCTGCCTTCGGCTCCCTCCGGGATCGCCGCGTTCTCGCCGCTTCGTGCACGAGGCTGCTCCGGCCTGCTGTGGCCTTACTGACGTTCGCGTGCGGTGCCGTGACCTTCCTCGTAGACACGGCTTTACGGGCGTCTCGCGCATCAGTGTGCCGTGCGTCTCTCTCTTTCTCATCCGGCATTAACTAGCTTGCGCCGTGTTTTCCACTCTGTTCTGGGGCCGCCTCGCGGGGATAACAGAGACCCCAGGGTGAGGGGCCGAGTCTCCTTACGTGACGCGTCTTCTTGTTTGGACTTGTTCGTAAGCTGGTTTTCTGTCGGTGGCGTCGTCGAGGTGACGGCTGCCGTTCGTTTCAGAAAGTTAACAGAGCGTCCTGAGGGGCGGTGTCGGCCGCGGCCAGCGCCTGAGGGCCAACCTTCTGGCTGTGGGGCTGGTTGGCAGCAGGACGGGCCGGCACGGCCTGGGAACGCGTGCGCGGAGGGCCCCCCTCACGGGAGAGCGCAGGGCTTCGTGGGCGCAGACCGCCTCGGGGACGGACTCACGGAGCCGGGAGACGCCTCGGGGCCGTCAGCCCCGGTCCCGACTGCCGCGAATGTCCCCGCATCCGCGTGGCCACCACCCAGAGCGAGCCTCCAGATGTTCCTGGCACCACGGACAGTTCCCTCCGGCCGCTCCCCGTCAGCCCTCCAGCCCTCTTCTGGACGGTCTCCTCCATCACCTGTCGTGACTCGGGCGGCCCTGCGTCCCCTCCGTGCGCCGCCGCCTCCGTGCGCCGCCGCCTCCGTGCGCCGCCGCCTCCGTGCGATGCCTCGACAGCTGCGCCAGGCAGCGTTGGCTCGGGTGTACCCGAAACACGCGGGTGCTTCTGTGTGGTCCCCGCGCTCTCCTCCGCGATCCGGCTCCAAGGCAGCACCCCCAAGGGGGTGGGTGTGCAGACTGTTCGTGCAGGGCCCTGCTCGCGGACACCTGGCCGCTTCCGTGCGGGCCGCCCTGATCCCTCCTCGCACGGTTCCTGGCGTCTGCGTCACGAGCCCCGAGGCGGAGCGCGTGTTCGCAGGCGCACGGCCGTGTGCGCGTCCCGTTCTCAGAGTGACTGCTTGTTCGGGCTGACGCGCGGCCGCGGCGGCCTTTGGCCCCTTGACTGGCCCTTCCGGAACACGCCGCCCGTGGCTGTGGTCAGACGCTCACGTTGCCGCCAGTGGGTTCCGTTCCCTCGTGTGACGGCATCTCCCGGCAGACGGTGCTGACGTGAAGCTGACGCGCGCCTCCTTCCGGGGCCGAGCGTGCTCCGCGTCCTGTGTGGGGAGTCTGTCTTCGCAGCTCCAGGACCAGGCTGACCCGCTCGCCACGTGTTCCCGCGGAGGGTTTGCGGCCGTGGCGGTCCCGTTCCGGACGGGGACCCGTCGCACGCTGCTCGTGGCGCAGCGTGAGGGCGGCTTTCCCGGTGGCGCGGCACTCCCGTTGGAGCCCACTCGTTGCCCCCGAACCGCGGGATCCGTTGCCGGGGTCCGATCTGTTCCCCACTCTGTTCCCGGCGGCCGGCGGGTCCCTCGTGGCCCAGATGCGCCTGGGTCATGCACGTCACTCAGCAGTAAGCCTGCAAAGCCCTCCGTGTCCCCACAGCAGCTTCAAAGGAGCTTCCCTGTCCCACAGACACCCGCTGCGTGCTTGCTGGCCTCGCGTCGAGCCCGTGGGTCGCTCGTTCCGGGAACCGGCGTCGGCTCGTCCACCGCGGGGGCCCGGCACGGGGTCCTCGGTGTCCCGGCAAAGATCTGTGCCCGGCTCTGTGCACACGTGACACCGTGTGGGGTGCGCGCTTGACGGGTTTCTGGATGCGTTTCGCACACGGCGCTGCGGACGAGTTCGTTTTCCGGTTGTTGCCAGCGTGTGGGCCCAGAACGGCCTCGCGGACACGGTGCTTGCACCTGGCGACGTGGCTGCGCTTCGGCCCGGGCGCGTCCTCACTGCCCTCCGAGTCCCTCCGCGTTCCCGCACGCCCTGCCACACGTTTGTGACTTCCACACTCTCGGGGCCTCCTGTGAGGCCTGTCTTCTCCGGCCGCGGCGCCTGGCTGGGCCGGCCTGCGGCACCGGTGCCCTGGCTCGGGTCCCGGCTCAGGCACGGGGCCTGCACGCGTCACCCTGGCACGTGACGTGAGCCGCGGGCCTTCTGTGGATTCCCTTCATCGCGGTAAGTGTTCCTGCGGCAGCTGGCTGGCCCAGGCTGTGGCGTGCGTGACTCTTGGTCTCAGGGCTGTGCGTTCGCGCCCCACACTGGGGGTAGACGTTACAAAAAAACATTAGAAGAAGAAGGTACGTCTCTGTTCTTAGTTTCTCCGTGTGCTGTTTCTTCATCGCTGTTTGTTTAATGGCCGAGTTCAATCTGTTCACGATGCGTTTTCTGTAGGATTTCTGCATTACTGATCGCGATGGACAACCGGCTCCTAATGCTCCTTGCGTTCCTGACCCACGTCAGTGTATGTGCAGCCCTCGTAACGAGAATTAGCACGTGCCCCTTACGTTCAGTCTCTGGAACAGTTTGTGTGCGGTGCATGTGATTTCTTCCATAAATATTTCAACAAGCTCATTGGCGGACTTTTGGGGCCCGGACTTTTCTTTGTGGGAAAGTTTGGAGTTAAGGCTTGTTTTTTTGCAGCTGCATAGAACTGTTCAGACCTTTTCTTGTGTCCGTTTGGTTAGACCCCTGGATCCGGGAGTCTGTGCGTATCCCCAAAGCTGTGGCACGTGTTGGCGTGAAGTCATTGGTATCCCGCGCTTCCTGCCTTTCCGTCGCCTGTGGGAACTGCCGTGACAGCGGACATTCGTAACTTGTGTTTTCTTTAGTTCTTGACGAGTTTTTCTGAGGGGCGTTACGGTCTTTTTTCGATCTTCAAAGAACCGACTTTCGGTTTTGCTGATTTTCCGTATTAAGATATTTGCTCTCTTTCGTCTTCATTTCTGCCTGTTCTGTGTTTCTTCTTTTGTTTGCTTTTTTGCAGTAGGAGCTTGGATTGCCGGCGTTTAGCCTTCTGTGCTGCTGCGCGGGCCGAACGCCCCTGTCAGTGCTCCTTTGGTGAATCCGATGGACGGCGTTTTCACTGTTGCATTTCGGAGCCCTTCCTAATTTACGCTGTCTGTCCTATCATCCGTGTTTATCATGAGCTGTTTCTAGACGTGCAGAGTTTGGGCACCTGCTGGTTGCCTGCCGGTAGGCTGTGTGCTGGTCAGGGGGTGGTCCGTTCCCCGTCCTCGAGCTGCCTTCCCGTCACCCGATGTGACAGATGCTGTCCCTGGTGCACGGACACATGCCGTGTGTTTCGCGGCTCACTGGAGCTTGTGTGTGCAGGGCTCGTGGGCTTCCAGAGGGGTCTTGGCGCAGCAGAAGTTGTCTGCGTTGGCCCCGTGGGAGCGCGGGGTGTGGTGGCTGCGGTGGGGGCCCGGGAGGCGCTGACCGCCCGCTTGTGCCCCCGTCCCATAGGCCTGCGGCTGCCCGCTGTACTGGAAGGGACCGCTCTTCTGCAGTGCCGGGGGAGAGCGCACGGGCTCCGTGTCCGTGCACAAGTTCGTCGCCATGTGGAGAAAGTGAGTCCCAGGCGGGAGCACGGGGGGCGGGTGTCGGGAGGGGGGACGTCACGGGCCCGGGCTCCTGCGGCCGAGATGGCGAGAGCAGGGGGCTGACTCCAGGGTGGGGGGCCCGGCGTCCGTCCGCCGCCCGCGTCTGGGAGGGGCCTCGTGGACGTGGCGTGGGGGGACCGCCGGCATGTCCTCTGTCGCTGCAGGATCCTCCAGAACTGTCACGACGACGCGGCCAAGTTCGTCCACCTGCTCATGAATCCCGGCTGTCACTACCTGGTGCAGGAGGACTTCGTCCCCTTCCTACAGGTGCGCCCCACGTCTGCGCCGCAGGCACCTTCTCCCCTCCTCACGGCTCTGCCCCTGCCTCCGCGCCGCGTGCCAGCTGCGAGACGGGGCTCCCTTTCCTCAGCGTAGCGCGTTCCACACACACGGCTCGGGGACCCGCCCCTTCGAGCACGCGTCGCTGGCGGGACCGCGCGTGCCCCGCGCGGTGCGAGCGTGTGTGAGTGGCGGGGCCGTGGAGGGGGGAGTCCGGCCCCTGGCGGGCTCTCCTGCGGCGTAGGCGCTGGCTGTGGTGTTCCAGAACGTCCTCCGCGCGCGGCGCTCCGCTCCCCTCCCCTCCACGCCCGTGCAGGGCGTCGGGCAGCCTGAGCGCGGTCCTCAAGCATGGGCGGTTCTCGCGTCGCGGCATTTTCCACGCGGCCCTTCCCGGTAGCGCCCTCATCCCCGCAGACGTGACCTGAAGGCTCCCGTGGGTGCCGCTCGGAAGTGAGGGTGTCGCACGCGTGCCGCTGCGTGGGGGCCGTTCCGTGTTTGTCCCGTCGGGTCTCAGCTGCTGGGGACAGGTGCCGTGCGGGCTCCTGGGAACCGGCCGTGGTCTCCGAGCCCGTGGGCTGAGGCAGCGACACGCTCACGCCGCCGCCACGCCTGGCGGGCGTCCGTGCGGAAGCCGTGGGGGCACGCGGCAGACGGGCTCCGGGGCTCGGCGGGCACGGTGCGCGTCCCCCACCTCCGTCTTGTCTCGCGTGCGCAGGACGTGGTGAACACGCACCCGGGCCTGGCCTTCCTGAAGGAGGCGTCTGAGTTCCACTCCCGCTACATCACCACCGTGAGTACACAGACACAGTCCGCTGCCCCCGGGTGCCCGGGCCGTGGCCCTTCCGACCCCGGCTCTCTCACCTGTGAATGAGGCGTCGGCACCGTCTCCCCGCCGGTGGGTCCCGGGCGAGGGGCACTGAGAGGCGGAGGTCCCGTCTGTGGGCACGGAGCACCGCGAGCGTGGGAAGCGCCTCCCGGGTCTTGCCACACGTCCAGCAGTGAGACTCTAGCACGCGGGAGGGGGCGTGCCCGAGACCTGTCTGCTCTCCCTCCCTGGGCGGGAGAGGGCTGGGCTGGGGCCGCTGAGCCTGGGAGGACGTCTCAGCTCTGGGACGGCACTTACCTGCTCTTTGAAGCGTCGTGGCCAGGGGCCGGCCTGCCCGGGAGGCAGGGGACTCACTGCCCGGCCCTGTCCCCAGCCCCTGGGCACATGAGAGGGCGGCCTGGGACGAAGGGCCTGGCCCTCGCCCGCCCGCCAGCCAGCACTCTCCTCCCGAGCGGGCTCCCCTCTCCCCAGTGCCTGAGCCTGGCGTGCGGGTGGGCTTTCTGGCCGGGTACACACGCGCGTTCTGTGACACAGGATGTGCACGAGAGGAGCTCTGTGTTTGCCTGGGGAGGCCACACGCCATCCTGTCCTGGTTCCCCTGTCACTGGCATCAGGGGTCATCGTGAAGGGAAGGTGACCGCAGTTGTGAGTGGTAACCAAGGACGCTGGGTGCCGAACACGTTGCACAAGGCTTTGTATGTGCACCCTTCACGCACATTCTGTTCTCAGGTCAGGGACAGGTGAGGGATGTCTTGGGACAAAGGCAAGTGGTAGGTGTCCTGGGACGAGGACAGGTGAGGGCAGGTGAGGGATGTCCTGGGACGAGGACAGGTGAGACAGATGAGGGATGTCCTGGGACGAGGACAGGTGAGGACAGGTGAGGGATGTCCTGGGACGAGGACAGGTGAGGGGTGTCCTGGGACGAGGACAGGTGACGACAGGTGAGAGATGTCCTGGGACGAGGACAGGTGACAGGTGAGGGGATGTCCTGGGACGAGGACAGGTGACGACAGGTGACGGATGTCCTGGGTGAGGACAGGTGAGGACAGGTGAGGGGATGTCCTGGGACGAGGACAGGTGACGACAGGTGACGGATGTCCTGGGATGAGGACAGGTGAGGACAGGTGAGGGGATGTCCTGGGATGAGGACAGGTGAGGACAGGTGAGGGGATGTCCTGGGACGAGGACAGGTGACGACAGGTGACGGATGTCCTGGATGAGGACAGGTGAGGACAGGCCGTCCCCATCTGGGATTCAGAGCCGAGCCTGGTGTGCAGCCCTCTCCGGCCTTCCGCTGACGCTCCCGACCCGGTGGTGAGTTGCGTTTGTGGACGTGGTCGGAGCGGGTCGTTCTCTGAGCACGCCGTGAGGACTCCTGGCCTTCCGGGAAGTCCTGACCACGGCCCCATCCCAGCTCAGGTGCGTCCGTCGCCCGCACGGGCCCACCTGAGCGGGCCGGGCCGCTGCTAGTGGGCGGACAGACCCCGTGGCCCAGAAGCGCGCCCCTCCCTGACGCGGCTGTCGGGCACGTGCAGGGCGGGGCCTCGGCCAGAGACACGGGGTCCTGCGTCGCCGGGGGTCCGGGCGCTCCGCTGACGGCCTTTCCCCCGCAGGTCATACAGAGGATCTTCTACACCGTCAACAGGTCCTGGTCGGGGAGGATCACGTGTGCGGAGCTCCGGAGAAGCACGTTCCTGCAGGTAGGCGGCCGGCCAGCAGGGACGCAGGGCCTACGTACGCCCATTCTTCAGACCCATCTGCCTTTCCGTCTGCCATCTTGCGTTCTGGTCCTCCTCCGTCCTCCTGCATCCTCCTCCATCCAACCTAGACCGTCCTCCATCGCTCCTCCACCCTCCTCCACCCTCCTCCACCCATCCTCAACCCTTCTCCGTGCACCCTGCATCCATTCTCCACCCTCCTCCACCCATCCTCCGACCCTCCTCCCTCCATCCTCCACTCTCCTCCCTCCATCCTCAACCCTTCTCCGTGCACCCTGCATCCATTCTCCACCCTCCTCCACCCATCCTCTGACCCTCCTCTCTCCATCCTCCACCCTCCTCCACCCATCCTCCGACCCTCCTCCCTCCATCCTCCACCCTCCTCCCTCCTCCCTCCTCCCTCCATCCATCCTCCACCTTTCCGTTCTCCCTCCACCGTTCTTCCATCATTCTGTTGTTCCGTTCTTCATCCTCCACCCTCTACCCAACCGTCTACCCAGCGACCTCCCAGCATCCATTGCAGGACCGTGGGAACTGGGGTGCGGGGTGCCCTCCTCACTCGGGTTCTACGGACGTGTGGACGTTAGTGAGGACGGGGCAGACCCGTCCTCATCGGGAGGCCGCAGCGGTGAGAGCGTGGACGCCCGCAGGGACTGCCTCTCGCAGCCAGCGGCAGCCGCGCCGAGTCTCGGGCCAGACCCTCGCCTGGGTGGGCTCCCGACCCGGGTGCCGTGCTCCCACCCCTCGGGCCCGTTGTGACGTGAGCCGCCCGGCGGTCCCACCCACGAGGGGCCCCCTCCCGTGGGGATCGCGCCGAGAGGAGGGTAGCAGGTTCGTTGGGTTTGCGTCGGCAGAACGTGGCGCTCTTGGAGGAGGAAGCAGACATCAACCAGCTGACAGAGTATTTCTCGTACGAGCACTTCTACGTGATTTACTGCAAGTTCTGGGAGCTGGACACGGACCACGACCTTCTCATCGATTCCCAGGACCTGGCCCGGCACAATGACCACGGTGAGCTCGCGGCCCGCGTGGGACAAGGGGGCCCACGAGCGCCGGCCCCTCGGGTACTCGGCTCTGGCCGGTGCCGCTGGCCATGGCCGCCTCCCCCGGGCCTGTGGCCCGATGCCTAAAACCGCCTTCCTCTCCCGTTCACCTCTCCTGTCTCCGGGAGTGGTCTGTGGTGGCGGGACACACACGGGAGACGCGGGACGTGCACGCGTGAGACAGGAACACACTTGGCACTTGCAGGGCGTTTGTGAGACACGGACATACACGCGACCCGCAGCGCACACGGGATATGGAGACACACGGGACGCTCGGGGCACAATACGTGAGACGGGCAGACACGGGGGACGTGAAGGGCACACGCGGGGTAGACACGGGACGTGCGGGGCACAGCAGTAGAGACGGGGACACACGTGGGACACATGCACACGGAAGACGGCAGCACGTGGACACGCGGGGGGCCGACCTGCCCACGTAAGCCAGCCCCACCTGTGAGAGCGTTGGGGCCCACAGGGTTGTCTGACGTGGGCAGTGGCAGCCAGGCGGAGGGGGTTGGAGGTGACTCCGTCCTCTGCAGCCACAAGGTACGTTCCCTTCGAGGCTCCATGTTTTCAGTCTCTGGACCTCCACATCCAAGTGAGAGGGCATGTTTCCTGGGGCTGCCATAGCACAGGGTCTAAGGCAATAGAACGGGATCCTGTTTTTGTCTGAAGACCCAAACTCCAGAGTCAAGGAATTTACGAAGCACCGATGCCCAGGACGGCTGTGCAGAAGTTTCCACACAAACCGGGGCCATCCCGCGGCAGGAAGTTCTCCTCCCCCACTTCTGCAGACCACAGTCTGAGATCCAGGCAGGGCTGCTGAGATCCAGGCAGGGCAGGGGTGTTGGGATCCAGGAGGGGCAGGGCCACCGAGATCCAGGTTGGCAGGGCTGTGCTCCCTCCAGAGGCTCCAGGGGGAGGGTCCTTCCTGCCTGTTGCAACTTTTGAGGCTCCAGGCGTCCCTGGACTCGTGGCCGCGTCCCTCCCGTCTCTGCCTCCGCCTTCACATGGCTTCTCCTCTGTGTCTGCGTCTCTCTTCTGTCTCTTACGAGGACGCTCATTGTCTTTAGGGCCATCTTGATCATTCAGGGTGAGCTCGTTTCAGGTCTTTCACTTAATCCCGTCTGCAAACACCTGTTGCCAATTAAGGACCCGCGTCCGGATGCCAGGAACCAGGATGCAGGCGTGTGTTTTGGGGAGACACAGTTGAGCCTCTTGTAGCATCCGGTCATTTCGTATCAGGGCGACGTTCATCGGCGTAGCATGAATTGGGAGACGTGGCAGACGCTGTCTTCGTTTCCCTGTCTTGTGGGCACGGTGCTTGGAACGGGCTGCTCTGGGCCCCACCCCCGTTCGTTTTCGGAGCCACGCCTCCCAGGACCCCAGAATGGCCCTGTCAGTGGAGGTGGGGTTTTTAAAAAGAGGGGATTAAGGTAAAATGGGGTCGGTCGAGTGGGCCCCGATCCCATAGGGCTGGCGTCCTTACGAGAAGAGGGGTCGAGGACACAGGCACGCACAGAGGGGTGACCGCGTGAGGACACGGGGCGAAGACGGCGTCTACACGCCCAGGAGACAGGCCTCAGGAGGAAGCAGCCCTGGGAGAGGATGAATGTATGTCATTGGAGCTCCCGGCTCAGTGCCGGGTCGGGCCCGGCACCTCCGCTGACCGATGCGGTCACCTCCCCTCTGTCAGGGGTCAGCCGGTCACCTCCCCTCTGTCAGGGGTCAGCTGGACGCGTTTGGTTTTGATCACGAAGGGAGAGAGTTGGGAGTCGGGGCACCTGGAAGCGGGAATAGACACGTGTTGGCTCTTCCCGGCACGTTTCTTCTCGGAGCCCCCGGGTCGGCTTTCCACTCGCGCGGCTTGGATTTGGGCTCCGTCCTGGGGACGGCACGCCGGGGAGGACACGTGCGGGACTCGGGCCCTCTGTGGCACCCCCGCCCGGCCCGGGTCTCGGCGTTTGTGACCCGAGCCCGCCCGGCCGGCCCCGCTCGCGTGAGGTCGGGCCATGACCGCGGGCGTGCGCACGCGGCTCACGGCCCGATTCCGTTCCCACAGCTCTGTCCACCAAGATGATCGAGAGGATATTCTCAGGGGCGGTGACCAGGTACGTGTCACAGCCACCGCTTCTTGGGTTTTCTGGTGATTGCGGCCCGTGTTCTGAGCCCTGTGTCCCGTTGTCTCGTTCGCTGCCTCATGTGATCTTGTCCTGTGTCGAGCATGAGTGCTCTTGTCACGTGAGGTCATGAGGACACACGTGCTGTTGTCACACAAGGTCACGTAAGGGAGGATACTTGCCATTGTCACGTGAGCTCAAGGGAAAGGGAGACGTAGGTCCGTCACGTGATATCAGAGGGGACACACACGCGTCTGTTACGTGAGATCATAAACGAGGGGACGCACGTCTGTGTCACGTGAGGTCAGAAGGGGGCGAACGCTGTTGTCACAAGAGGTCATCAGTGAGGGGTGGTTGAGGACGGCCCCGTGTGGGTGGGTCACGTCAGGCCCGGGGCATCTGAGGGAGCCCTGGAGTAGGGCCGTCGGAGGCCACGCGGCGGCCGTGACCGAGGCCGCGCGGCCACCCCTGCCCCATCCGCGGTCGCAGGGTAACCGCCCCCCGTGGTGGCGCGCGTCCTCTCGGGCCTCCCCCCGTGGGAGCCAAGTGCAGGACGGGCCGCACGCCAGGCCCCACTCATGGCGGGGAGCGGGTGGGGACGTCCCGCCTCAGGCCGCTTCCCCCTGACCCCGTTCCATCTGCTACTCTCGCCCGGAACCCAGGGGCAGAAAAGTCCAGAAGGAAGGAAAGCTCAGCTACGCCGACTTTGTCTGGTTTCTCATCTCTGAGGAAGACAAAAAGACTCCAACCAGGTACGCGTTTCGGCGGCCGTCGCGCGGTCCTTCGGGGACGGCGCTCGGAAGCCCTGGGGTGGCGGTCGTCCCCGAGCGTGGGCGCCAGCAGGGCCGCGTCCCGGCGAGGCCGGCCCCGGGCCGGTGGGGGGGGTGGGGGTGGGGGGGGCCGGGCCGGGGTCCTCGCGTCCCGGACGGCCGGGCTGACCGAGGCTCGCCCCGACCCGCCGTGACCGCAGCATCGAGTACTGGTTCCGCTGCATGGACCTGGACGGGGACGGGGCCCTGTCCATGTTCGAGCTGGAGTACTTCTACGAGGAGCAGTGCCGCAGGCTGGACAGCATGGCCATCGAGGCCCTGCCCTTCGAGGACTGCCTGTGCCAGATGCTGGACCTGGTGAAGCCCCAGAGCGAAGGTAACGTCCCTGGGAGGAGACGCTGCTGCCCCTACGCGGAAGGGATGCCCCCGTGTGAGATCCCCCCACGTGAGTGAGGACATGCCCCGCCCCTGGGAGATGTCCCCCCCTCCCATGAGTGAGGAGATGCCCCCCCCACGTGGATGAGGAGATACACCCCCGTGAGGAGATGCCCCCCCCCCCCCGGGAGTGAGGAGATGCCCCCCCACCTCGTGACTGAGGAGATCCCCCCCCCCGGGAGTGACGACATGCCCCCCCCCCCCCGGGAGTGAGGAGATGCCCCCCCCCGTGAGTGACGAGATGCCCCCCCCCGGGAGTGAGGAGATGCCCCCCTCCCGAGAGTGAGGAGATGCCCCCCCCTCGTGAGTGAGGAGATGCCCCCCCCGGGAGTGAGGAGATACCCCCCCCCGTGAGTGAGGAGATGCCCCCCCCCGGGAGTGAGGAGATGCCCCCCCCCCGTGACTGAGGAGATGCCCCCCCCCCCGTGACTGAGGAGATGCCCCCCCCGGGAGTGACGAGATGCCCCCCCCGGGAGTGAGGAGATGCCCCCCTCGTGAGTGACGAGATGCCCCCCCCCCCCGTGACTGAGGAGATGCCCCCCCCGTGAGTGACGAGATGCCCCCCCCCCGTGACTGAGATGCCCCCCCCGTGAGTGACGAGATGCCCCCCCCGGGAGTGAGGAGATGCCCCCCTCGTGAGTGAGGAGATGCCCCCCCCCGGGAGTGAGGAGATACCCCCCCCCCGGGAGTGAGGAGATGCCCCCCCCCCCGTGAGTGACGAGATGCCCCCCCTCCCCGTGACTGAGGAGATGCCCCCCCCCGGGAGTGACGAGATGCCCCCCCCGGGAGTGAGGAGATGCCCCCCTCGTGAGTGACGAGATGCTCCCCCCCCCCCGTGACTGAGGAGATGCCCCCCCCGTGAGTGACGAGATGCCCCCCCCCCCGTGACTGAGATGCCCCCCCCGGGAGTGACGAGATGCCCCCCCCGGGAGTGAGGAGATGCCCCCCTCGTGAGTGAGGACATGCCCCCCCCCCGGGAGTGAGGACATGCCCCCCCCCCCCGGGAGTGAGGACATGCCCCCCCCCCCGGGAGTGAGGAGATGCCCCCCTCCCGAGAGTGAGGAGATGCCCCCCCCTCGTGAGTGAGGAGATGCCCCCCCCGGGAGTGAGGAGATGCCCCCCCCCCGGGAGTGAGGACATGCCCCCCCCCCGGGAGTGAGGAGATGCCCCCCTCCCGAGAGTGAGGAGATGCCCCCCCCTCGTGAGTGAGGAGATGCCCCCCCCCGGGAGTGAGGAGATACCCCCCCCCCGTGAGTGAGGAGATGCCCCCCCCCCGGGAGTGAGGAGATGCCCCCCCCCCCGTGAGTGAGGAGATGCCCCCCCCCCCGTGACTGAGGAGATGCCCCCCCCGTGAGTGACGAGATGCCCCCCCCGGGAGTGAGGAGATGCCCCCCTCGTGAGTGAGGAGATGCCCCCCCCCGGGAGTGAGGACATGCCCCCCTCCCGAGAGTGAGGAGATGCCCCCCCCCCCTCGTGAGTGAGGAGATGCCCCCCCCGGGAGTGAGGAGATACCCCCCCCCCGTGAGTGAGGAGATCCCCCCCCCCCGGGAGTGAGGACATGCCCCCCCCCCCCCCGGGAGTGAGGAGATGCCCCCCCCAGGAGTGAGGAGATGCCCCCCCCCCCGTGAGTGACAAGATGCCCCCCCTCCCCGTGAGTGAGGAGATGCACCCCCCCCCCCCGGGAGTGAGGAGATGCCCCCCCCTCGTGAGTGAGGAGATGCCCCCCCCCGGGAGTGAGGAGATGCCCCCCCCCGGGAGTGAGGAGATGCCCCCCCCCCCGGGAGTGAGGACATGCCCCCCCCCCGTGAGTGACGAGATGCCCCCCCCCGTGACTGAGATGCCCCCCCCGTGAGTGACGAGATGCCCCCCCCCGGGAGTGAGGACATGCCCCCCCCCCCCGGGAGTGAGGAGATGCCCCCCCCGGGAGTGAGGAGATACCCCCCCCCCCCGTGAGTGAGGAGATGCCCCCCCCCCGTGAGTGAGGAGATGCCCCCCCGGGAGTGAGGAGATACCCCCCCCCCCCGTGAGTGAGGAGATGCCCCCCCCTCGTGAGTGAGGACATGCCCCCCCCCCCCCGGGAGTGAGGAGATGCCCCCCCCAGGAGTGAGGAGATGCCCCCCCCCCGTGAGTGACGAGATGCCCCCCCTCCCCGTGACTGAGGAGATGCCCCCCCCGTGAGTGACGAGATGGCCCCCCCGGGAGTGAGGAGATGCCCCCCCCCGGGAGTGAGGAGATGCCCCCCCCCGGGAGTGAGGACATGCCCCCCCCCCGGGAGTGAGGAGATGCCCCCCCCCGTGAGGAGATGCCCCCCCCCCCCGTGAGTGAGGAGATCCCCCCCCCCGGGAGTGAGGACATGCCCCCCCCCCGTGAGTGATGAGATGCCCCCCCCCCCCGTGACTGAGATGCCCCCCCCGTGAGTGACGAGATGCCCCCCCCGGGAGTGAGGACATGCCCCCCCCCCCCCGTGAGTGACGAGATGCCCCCCCCCGGGAGTGAGGAGATGCCCCCCTCCCGAGAGTGAGGAGATGCCCCCCCCCCCCGGCAGTGAGGAGATACCCCCCCCCCCCCGGGAGTGAGGAGATGCCCCCCCCCGGGAGTGAGGAGATGCCCCCCCCCCGGGAGTGAGGAGATACCCCCCCCCCCCCCCCCCCCCGTGAGTGAGGAGATGCCCCCTCCCCCCGCCCCCGTGTGTGAGGCGATCCCCCCTTGGGCGTGAGATGTCCCTCCCCTGAGACGGGGTGCCCGTGCTGTGTGCGGGAAGGACCCCTGTGACATGTGGGGGGACACCCGTGTGACGTGTGCTCGCGTGTGGGGGTGCCCCCCCTTGTGGGAGGCATGTCCCCCCCCCCCCCCATGAGTGAGGGAGCAAACGCGCCCCTCTCCCAGCGATGGCTCCTGTGGGCGGGACCCCGTGGGAGGGGCCGCTCCTCCCGTGGGAGGGGCCGCCGCCGGGTGCGGGCCAGTGCGCGTGCGCGAGGGTCCGCCACGAAACGGGACACCCCGTGTGACGCGCGGTGCCCCCTGAGGGAGAGACACGGTCGGTCGTGGCGGAGGACAGGCCCCCTGATGTGGGGGACGCCCCCTCTGGGAACGGCCCGCGCCGCTCGACTCGGGGACCTTGGGGAGGGCTCGCCCCCGCCACGTGAGGAGACCCCACCCAGGGCGGGGTGAGCTGCGGTGGCCCCTGTTCCGTGGCTTCCGGCGCCCTCCCGGGCCCCCGTGTCCCCTCGGCCCGGCCCCCCCTGTGAAAGGCCGTGTGCTGTCAGCTGAGGACCCCGTCCCGCCGGCGTCACGAAGCTGGGCGTCCCCGACCCTGGGTCTCGCCTCTGGGCTCCCGCGTTCGCCACCTTGGCGACACGCAGCCCGGACTCCCGGGGCGGGACAGCCCCGCGCATGCCGGCCCCCCCTTCCCCGACCGGCCCCGGTCCCTGCCCCGGGCGCCTGCACCGCGGGGTCGGCCAGGGAGTCGGGGGGGGGACGACGGGGGGGGGGTCCTGACACCCCGCAGCCGAGAAGCCCGTGACCCACGGGGAGGCCAGCGGTGGCACCAGGAAGGGCCCCAGGGCACCGTGGCAGGGACAGAGGCACACTGTTCCCGGGCCGTGAGGCCGCCGTTCCTGTCGCGTTTCCGTGTCTGGGGGAAACGCGGTCTTGGGGTGTTGGCTGTGTCCGCCCCTCGTCCCGGGGTCCTGGCCGCAGCTTGCGGGCCCTGCTGCTGTCCCCGGTCGGTGGCGCCGTGATGCGGGTGGCGGACGCCCCCTGGTGGCCGACTTCCGCTCTGTTCCTGCGCTGCTCCTCCACGTGCGTCCTCGCTCCCATTCCGGGCCACACAGGACCCCAGGCCTCTGGTCCCCCCTTGCTCCCCCCCAGCCGTCCGCCCACACCGGGGACCCTCTCGCGCGACTGTTCAGGACCCCAGGCCTCTGGTCCCGGCTGCCCCCCCCCCCCCCAGCCTTCCGCCCACACCGCAGACCCTCTCGCGCGAGTGCGTTTGGTCCAGTGGTGTCACAAGGTGCAGTGCTGGGCGCCCCCTGGTGGCCGACTTCCGCTCTGTTCCTGCGCTGCTCCTCCCATTCCGGGCCACACGTGTGCGAGTGCGTTTGGCCCGGTGGTGTCACAAAGTGCAGTGCTGGGCGTGGGTTTCTCGGCGAGTTAGGACGCGGACCGCCCCCCCCCCCCCCCCCGACAGACCCTCGTGAACGCGCCCCCGGGAGTAGCCGTCCTGAAAACGCTTCACGTCCCGCAGGGAAGATCACGCTCCACGACCTGAAAAACTGCAAACTGGCCCACGTGTTCTTTGACACCTTCTTCAACATCGAGAAATACCTGGACCACGAGCAGAAGGAGCAGGTGTCGCTGCTCAGGGTGAGCGGGGCAGGCGTGGCAGGGAGCGCGGCGGGGGTGGGGGGGGCCGGCCGCGTGCGCGCCGCGTGACGCCCGTGTCGCATCCAGGAGAGCGAGAGCGAGGGCCCCGAGCTCTCCGACTGGGAGAAGTACGCGGCTGAGGAGTACGACATCCTGGTGGCCGAGGAGGCTGCGGCAGAGCCGTGGGACGACGGGTGAGTCGTGTGCGTGAGCGCGCGGGGACGCGGGGCGGCCGGGCGGCCGGCGGGCGCCTCCTCTCCAAGCACACGGGCCCGGCCCCGGACGGGCGCCGTCCGCAGCCGGCGACTCACGGGGGCCGCCGCCTGGCTCCGGGTGGGGGGGGGGGCCTCTGACACCCGTGTGACGAGCGTCTGCCCCCACGACAAGGGACCCCGTGGGCAGGGAAAGGCAGCTGCGGGTGTCCCGAACCCCAAATGGAAGTCGCGCCGGCCGCGCGGCCCGGACACAAACCCCGCCCCCGGCAGAGCTCCACCGCGAGGCGAGGCCCCTGCCGCAGGCTCTGGGGCCTCGCGGGGACCCGGGAGCGAGTGCCCCCTGCCCGGAAACAGCCCCTCAGTGCTGCCGCCTGTCCCCTGGGGCCGGGACCCACGAGCAGCAGCCAGGTCGGCCCAGAGCGGGCCCTGCAGCCGGGCCGCGTGAGGCCTGCCACCCAGGGCACCATCTGTCCCCTTCTGTCCCCCACGCCCACCCCGATGTGCTGTGTGCTCCCCAGGACGTGACCTGCCGAGCCGTCCCCCTCCCCCCTCCCCCCGCCCCCCGCCACGCTGAGCGGGGGGCCCAGGCAGTGATCCGGGTGGGGGGCTCCCCGAGGGGCCTGGCAGGGCGGACGCCCTGCGGGGCTGGGGTCTGAGAGGCCAGCTCAGAAATCGGGACCCAACACGCCCGCACGGGGCCACCGCAGTGGGGAATCTCGTCTTCGGTGTCTGCACCCGAGGCCCGTGGGGGGACGGGGGCCTCGGGGCCCAGGTGCGGATGGATGCCCTCTCACCCGGGGCTGACCGCGTGTGGCATCAGCGCGGCATCTGCTCCCACGAGCGTGGCTGGGCGCGCGGGGTGCACACGGTGGGGGGGCTCAGGCACCCCAGCCTCCACACAGGCACCCGACAGGCTCAGGCGGCACATGGGTTCTCTGCTCCCGTCAGGGCTCTTCACCCAGCCGCCCCCTGCCCCCCCTCAGGGCCGCCTGGCCCCCGGGTCAGGGTCACACGGGGTCAGGAGCGGGGCCCGCGTACGAGAGGCACCCCCCGCCCCCCGTTCGGCGGCCACGGGGCCGCCAGGGTCCTGAGCCCCACTCCCCGGAGTTTGAGATCTAGCAGGGCCTGCGTCCGTCACCCCCAGACTCCTCCCCACTTGGGCCCCTGGCAGGTGCTGGCCGTCGTCCGGCCATTGTGCGTTTCCGGCCTGTCACAGAAGCACACCCCCACGTCCCTCCACACTGCCTCTGCGGGCCCGAGGTGCGGCAGAGCCCGGCGTGGAGGTGCTGGGCCTCTCCGCGACGCCGCGCTGCCTGCCAAGTTGGGTCTCTGACTCTTCTGCCGGCAAATGTTTTGTGGTTTTCGGCACGTGGATCTTCTCGCCTTCTGTCACAGAAGGGCTTCCTGATGTTGGGGTGTTGGGAAGGTGGGGCTTTAAGATTTACTCTTGAGAGAGAGCATCCCAAGCAGGCTCCCGGCTGTCAGCGCAGAGCGCGACGCACGGCTCGAACCCACCAACTGTGAGATCGTGAGCCGAGCCCAAGTCGAGAGTCACACACTTAGCGGACTGAGGCACCCAGGCGCCCTAAGGAGGTTGGAAACTTGCAGCATACCGCTGCGCGTTGCTGGCGACCCCCGTGGGGCTTACCGACCTGGCACTTGCCTCTTGTGGTGACCGTACCCGGTGGCCACGTAAGCGTGTCGTGGGGTCGGCGGGGGCCTCTGCGCCGACAGGCACGTGGCCTGGAGCAGCACGCTTCGATCTCCTCTCCGCCGGCCTGCGGCACGGCCTAGAACGTCGGCTACGACGCCGACCGCGAGTCGGCACGCGTCCCTGCCCTGTCCCCAGTCCCGCGTGCAGATGGGTCATCCCGACCAGGGGTCGCGGCATCCGTCCAGACCCAACGCCGAGTTCCGCCAGGTGGCCTTGGCGCCCACGGCCCGTGGCCACGGGCACTTCACGGAGGGCCTTCCACAGCTCGGCCCGCGTGGGGGCTCGTGGGGGCCACCTGCCTCGGCCGCGCCCCAGCACACTCACGAGCCCCTGCTTGCAGGTACGAAGCCGAGCTCAGCCCCGTGGACCAGAAGCTGAGCGTCCTGAGGTCTCCGCTGGCCCAGAGGCCCTTCTTCGAGGCGCCCTCGGCCCTGGGCACCGTCGACCTGTACGAGTACGCGTGCGACGACGCCGACCTACAGCCCTCGTGACGTGCGCCCGCGGCCGGGGGTCCGGGCCAGCCGGCTGGACGCGAGGCAGCTTGTGTGTAAAAGCCAAAGCTGTTTGATTGTTGAGCTGTCTTTTATAGAAAATGAAGTGATTTGTAGGAGATGACGAATTTTTATTCGACACGAAGCGGGTCACGTGGTCATGGAGCTCCTGTCCCCGCCTGGCCAGGAGGGGCCGACCCCCGTGCAAGAACCCCTGGCTGGCGGGCCCCGCTAGCCGTCGAGTTCAGGCGTGTGGACACTTACCCGGCCTGGCCGACGGCTCCCCTCCAAAGGAGCTGCCTCGGGGTCGCCGGCCGTGCGCGGACTTCTGGGTGCTGGGTGGCCCCGTGTTGTTCTCACGGAGTCGGTCGGGAACATTCCAGAAGCCCCGGGACCTTCCGCCTCGTCTGCACGAGCGTCTCCGGGCACGGCCCGGGCCACGACCCTCCGTGCAGGGTGTGGGAGGGTGCGCCCCCTCGAGCGTACTTACGTTTTCATGTACGTGTACAAAACGTGTAAAGTTAACTTTTATTTGGTGTGTATAGCGATTTAAAAACGTTTTACGAGATCACGTTTGTATTTTCAAATAAAGAAGTTAAAGACTCTCCGTGCCGGGCCTTGCTCGCCCAGCCCACGACACAGACACAGCACACAAAGGTCACAGAGAACAGGGACACCAGGCAGCGACGCTACTGGGGGCACAGGGCAGTGTCACGAGGGAGACTCCGTCTGGCACGGACGGCTCTGGGGATGGGAGGCCCGGCCGAGGGTCACAGGCCCTGGGCCTGGAGCGTCCAGCAGATGGCCGTCCCCGCAAGGCCTGCAGGCGAGGCGCCCGTGCTCCTGACCCCACGGCCGGGGCGGGGGGGGGAGGGAGTTGGGGGGGTTAGCGCTTTCCTACAGCAGCTTCCCAAGTCCTGCTGGGGACAGAACTGGGACGGAGGAGAGGGGACGGGACCAGAGGGGTGGGGGGACGAGACGTCCCACCCAGGCAGCCAACCCCCAGGCCAGGGTCCAACGCACACATGCCGGGGGGGGGGGGGGCCGCTGGTTCTCCGTGCGGGATGCGCGGGGGGCCGTGCCCCTCTACACAGTGGCCAAGAAGGGTCTGTGGTTTGGCACCAACACGAGATTTGAAGGGCAGAAGGCCCCACCCTGCATGTCCGGGGGAGGGTGACCCAAAAGCATCCAGCCCAGGCCCCTGCCCCAAGTCCGCACAGCCGATCTGTCTGGAGCGCCCCGTGCTGACCAGACCGCAGCCTCCCCGGGCCCTCCCTGCCCCGCAGCTGGCCCACAGCTCCGGACGTCACAAAATGCCCGACAGCGAGGCCCTGGGCTGTGACAGGAACAGCCGGCGGCCCACCCAGAGCCGCCACACGTAGGACCGCGAGGACGAGGGACCCAGCACCATGCTCCACGGCGGAGAACACAGCTGGTTCTGGAACCGTCCAGCCAAGCACAGCAGTCGCCCGGAGAGAAAGCTGCCAGCTGGTAGGCACCTGGGTGGGCATCCCAAGGTCCCGGTCAGCGGTCACACAGCCCTCTCCCCACAGAAGGGGTTCGGATCCACGGGTGCAGATGGCAGGGGTCGCTGTCATTGCCTAGAGACCTGGAGGGCCCGGGTCGGCCGTACTCGGAGGCGACCGGCCCCCCGGCCCCAGGAGTGGGTAGCCACGGGGGACAGAACACAGCAACGGAGGGGGAGCTCATCACGGGGTGGGGGGTTTCCTCTTCAGTCGGATCCTCCCTGGGGACGGACAGACAACCCTCAGGACCCACACACAGACACTCGGATGGACAGACGGAAAGCTGTGCACACCACCGCCCGGACCCATCCGGACCCGTCGAGCCGTCAGACCGGGAGTTGGATCTCCGGGGAGCACACAGGAGGACACGCGCGCTCCCGCACGGGCACAGCGGCCACGGCATCACCCGGAGCCCCCGTGGCAGAAGAGCCGTCCCGCCTCCAGGGGCACCCTGGCAGGCAGCCCCCTGCCCCCGCCCCCCCCGGGCACCCTCCAGAACCGAAGTCGGCGCCCCGCGAGGCCGCCTCCCAGAGGCCTGGCCGGCACAGACCTGCACGGAGATGCCCTCCACGTCCACGTCTTCGTTGGAAGAGTTGTCCGAATCCTCTGACGACAGGAAGTCAACGTCAAAGATGTCCCTGCCAGAGAGAGAAGGGGTTCGCTCGCCAGGGAGACCGACACACGGCCTCCAGGGACTCTGCCTCCGGTCGGGTCCCTGTCCCTGTTGACAGACCCTGGGGCAGGAGGCCCCTCAGGGAGCAGGGGGACTGGCGGCCCATTTGCTGCAGGAAACAGGGCCAGAGAACAGGGGCCCCGCTGGGGCAAGAGGCGCCGGCGGGAGCGGCAGGGTGCGCTAGTGTGGCAAGAGGTGGGGAGACAAGGGGGCGGCAGGCAAGGTGGAGATGGGGGGGGGTGTGGACCCAGAGACACATGGAGGCGACACAGCCCCCATATGAGGGCTCAGCTGCACCCCTAACACCCTTGTGCGCCCTACTCCACGCTTTGGGCGGAAGGGGAAGAGCCCCTCCCTGGCTGCCCTCCCCACACACAGCCCACCCCTGCCTCGGGCCCCCCCGCGGGACCCCACCCCCACCCCCGTCGCACCCTCCCCGCCCCGCCCGCCCGCCCGCCCGGCGACAGGAGCACAGCAGCGCCCGCGGTGCGCTCACCGCTTGGCCTTGCGGCCCCTGGACGGGGTCCTCGGCTCTCGGTCCCCCGCGGAGGAGCTGGCCAAGGTGTCTGGTGTCCAGGAGGAGCCGGTGGCTGCGGGCAGCTCTGCACGGCAGGCAGGGTCAGCCACGGCCCGGACGCCCCGGCCCCGCGCCCCCCACTCCCGACCCCCGCGCCCCCCTCCCCTCTCCGCTCCCGACCCCTCCGCCGCCCCCACCCGACCCCCTCCCGACCCCTCCTCGCCCCTGCCCTCTCTCCGCTCCCGAACCCTGGCCCCCGCCCCTCCCCGCCCCAGACCCCTCCTCCTCCCCCTCCCGACCGCTCGCCCCCTCCCCCTTCTTCCTCCTCCCTCCTCCTCCTCCTCCTCCTCCTTCCTCCTCCTCCTCCTCCCCCCCCCCCCGCCCTTCTCCGTTCACGACCCCTCGCCCCTCCCCTCTCCGCTCCCGACCCCTCCTCCGCCCCCACCCGACCCCCTCCCGACCGCTCCCGACCCCTCCTCGCCCCTGCCCTCTCTCCGCTCCCGAACCCTGGCCCCCGCCCCTCCCCGCCCCAGACCCCTCCTCCTCCCCCTCCCGACCGCTCGCCCCTCCCCCTTCTTCCTCCTCCCTCCTCCTCCTCCTCCTCCTCCTCCTTCCTCCTCCTCCTCCCCCCCCCCGCCCTTCTCCGTTCACGACCCCTCGCCCCTCCCCCCTCCCGACCCTCGCCCCTCCCCCTTCTTCCTCCTCCCTCCTCCTCCTCCTCCTCCTCCCTCCTCCTCCTCCCCCCCCCCCCCCGCCCTTCTCCGTTCACGACCCCTCGCCCCTCCCCCCTCCCGACCCTCGCCCCTCCCCGCCCCCTCCGCACCTTGCGGCCGCTTGCTCTCTTTGCAGATGGCATCGAACGGGTTGGCGGCCGGCTCCTCCTCCTCCTCGGTCTGGGGCACGTAGTCCGTCTTCATCAGGGACTTGCGGTACACGAGCAGGGGGTTCATATCCCCTTCCCCAAAGCTAGGTACGCCCCTCGGGTATGGAGTCCTGGAAGTGAGCGAGTCTGCGGGCAAAAGAGAGGACGTGGGCTGTGGGGGAGGGGGAGGGGGCGAGGGAGGGGACCCCGCCGAGGTCCTCAGGAGCCACCACCCCCCCCCCCCCCCCCCCCGCTCCCCCTGGGGCCGCCACGGCCTGCCGGAGGGGCGCCACCCGGTGGGCGCAGGTGAGTCCTGCAGCGCGGAGCCCGGCGGCCCCGACCCGGACCAGCCCCGAGCCCTCGGCCTCCAGCGCGCGCACGGGCCGGAGCCGGAGCCGGAGCCGGGACACGCGGCGTGAACAGGACGGTCCCCCCTCCCCCCCAGAACCCTCCCTCCCGCGTCCGCGCCCCGCTCGCCACGGCTCCCTGGTCTGGGCGCCCGCCCTCCCCGCCCCCCGCCCCCGAGCCCCGCCCCCCGGGGGCTCCCCGCGCACTCACGCGGTCCCGCGCTCGGCCGGGGGGATCTTGCAGGAGAACTCGGCCAGCAGGAGCAGGAAGCAGAGGTTTGGGTAGCGCTGGCGGCCCCCCTCCGCTTCTGCCACCGGGGCCTCGGAGAAGGCGTAGGCCAGCCCGCGCCTGGGGGCGAGGACGCAGGCAGGTGGGCGGGGCGTCGGGCAGGTGCCGAGGACCCGGGGAGGGGGGGAACTCGCGCCTCGGGGCGGGGACGCCGGCAGGTGGGCGGGGCGTCGGGCAGGTGTCGAGGACCCGGGGGAGGGGTGGAACTCGCGCCTGGGGGCGGGGACGCCGGCAGGTGGTGGGCGGGGCGTCGGGCAGGTGCCGAGGACCCGGGGGAAACATTGGGGGTGGGGGGAGGGACTCGCGCCTGGGGGCGGGGACGCAGGCAGGTGGGCGGGGCGTCGGGCAGGTGCCGAGGACACGGGAGGGGGGGGGACTCGCGCCTGGGGGCGGGGTATCGGACCCTGGACCACAGCCCCAGGTGGGACCCAGACCACGAGCAGGGTGTCAGGTGGGGCGGTGTAGTCGGGAAGAGGGCAGTGTGGACAGGGCAGCCCCCGGCACGGACCTCTGGATCAGGTGGGCGGCTTCCCGGGCGCGGTCAAAGCCGAGCGTGAGCGCAAAGCGGCGAGCCAGCAGCCGGATGGAGTAGAAGGGGCCGCAGATTAACTCGATGGGGTCGTAGTTAAGACCGTACGTGTCCATGTGCTTCTGAAAGAGCTGGGGGGTTGCAGGGACCCAGTGGGGTCAGGGACGTGCTGGGCATGGGCCAGCGACCCCGGGCTCTCAGGGTCTGGGGGCCTGTGTGCCTGAGTAGGGGGGGCGGAGAGGGGGGCACCGAGTGTCCCACGGTCTGGGAGCCCGTGTGCCTGAGTAAGGGGCAAGCACCCTGTGTCCCAGGTGTGGGGGCCCATGTGCCTGAGTAGGGGGTGGGCACCCTGTGTCCCAGGTCTTGGGGCCCCTGTGCCTGAGTAAGGGGGGTAGGGGGAGCAGCCCAGGTCTAGGGGCCCGTGTGCCTGAGTAGCGGAGGCGGAGGGGGTCAGCCTGTGTCCCAGGGTCTGGGGGCCTGTGTGCCTGAGTAGGGGGGCCGAGGGGGCAGGCTGTGTCTGAGATCTGGGGGCCGGTGTGCCTGAGTTGGGGGGGGCAGCCTGTGTCCCAGGGTCTGGGGGGGCCGTGTGCCTGAGTAGGGGCAAACACTGCATCCACAGTGTTGGGGGAGCCCCGTGTCCAGAGTCTGGATCCTGTCGTCTGCGGGGTCTGAGTTTTATGAAGGTCAGGCGGCCACGCCCTTGCCAGCACCTTCCGGGTGCAGCAGGCGGCGGGCCAGGGCGGCCCGCCCTGCACAGAGCCTGTCGAGGCTGGAGAACCGAGGGGTGCAGGACAGGTCTGTGAACCAGGCATCTCTGTCGGAGGGTCAGCCCTGCCAGCAGAGGGGCCGGGACCCTTGAGACCTGACTGGGCCCTCCCCACGCCCCCCCCCCCCCACCCTAGTGCCTCAGGGAGGCCCCCTGTCTGGCACAAGCAGCCAACACAAGACACGTGGCCAGCACCCCCGCCCCCCGGGGTCGGAGGCTCAAGAGATCCAGAGAGGCGTCTCTTGGACCTGCAGCCCCCGGCCAGAGCTGAGCCAGTGCCCGTGACGACCGGGTCCCGGACGACAGTGCCGCTCGCCGATGACCTCTTCCGCAGAGGACAGGGTGCCGGGGGAGCACCCGCGACCGCCCACACGGGGATCCGGGGTTCCCCGCACCTTCCGGCGGTCACCCCAGTCCGCAACGTCACATCTGCTCAGCAGCAGCTCCCCGGGCCTGCCCCGGAGGCGGACTCAACAGAAAACCAGGAGCCAGAAAGATGCTCCCAGTCCGAGAAAGCACACGCAGAGCGGGCCCTGACGTGGCGGGGACGTGCCCGCCGACGTTCCACGCGTGCCCTGGGGCATCTGTGGGTCATCCGAACAGGTCACGTGCAGACCCGTCCCACAACGGGAGGAACAAGGCCGCTGCCCGAGGAAGAACCAACGGCAGGAAAGCATCAGAGGTAAAGGGAGGCCTCGGGGCGAGCGTCCAGAAGGTGCTCGCGCTCCAGAACCCACAAACAGAGGCCACGTGCCGGAAAACCACCGCGCAGGCTGTCCGCCAGAGACCCTGCCGGCCTGTAAGTCAACACTGGCTCTGCCACACCCTCCCGTCCTTGCCCGTCGTGACACGAGAGGCAGACCCACCCGTGTGAAAAGCAGAACAGAGCACGGAACAAGCCACGCTTCACGGCCACAGGTGCCACGTATGTGGGTAAGCCGACCACCACGGGATGGAAGAATAGATGCGGACGCCCTCTCACGCCGTGTCATGACAGAGGGACGCCCATCCTGAGGTTCAGTGGACCGAGCTGGGGGTGACGCCCACCCGGAGGGTCAGGGACACCCCGCCCCCAGTTCACTGTGCGAGGACACACGTGGAACCCGCCGGGGACAATCCAGCCCAACACTGGGGCACGGCGGCCCCCTGACCCCCACGACGCGGGGACGCCCCTCTGTCTAGGAAGCCGTGGGCACACGCGTCCACCTGCCACGTGTCCCCGCAACACCCCGTGACCGCATCCTCCTTTGTCCCCCCGTCCTTGAACAGAGAGGAACGCGACACAAAGGTCCCACGACCCTGAGGTGGGGCCGGCCGCGGAAGCCAACTGCGGGGGACTGAATCAGTCCCCCGAATCCACGTGCGCAAGCCTGACCGCCGAGGGGGCCGTGGCAGCTGGCGGGGAGCAGATCAGGTCAGGAGGGCGGGGCCCACGCTGTGCGTTAGTGCTTGCGAAGGTGTCCCTAGAGCCTCCTGCCCTCCGCCCACAGCCACGTGGGGACACGGCAGAGGGGACCGTGTGTGGCCCTCCAGAGGCCTCCCCAGAACCTGACCCCGGCGCCCCCTCCCGCTAGCACCCTGGTCTCAGGCCGCAGCCTCCAGAACCAGGAGGGAGAAGGGTCTGACGTTTCAGCCGCCCTGTCTGTCCGTGGGGCGTGGGACGACCCAGCCGCCAGCACGTGCCGTCCCCTCCAGCAGCTGCTCACAGGCCACTGACGCGGGGGCGGGACTCCCGAGGAGACGGTGCCCACGGCCGGTGCGTCCCCGAGGGCGCCCGCCCCTCCAGGCCCCGGCGACCGTGCCTGGTGTCGTGGGGAGCAGCCACAGAGCGCCGCCCGACCTTCCGGAACAGACCGCTCACCTGCTGCAGGCACAGGAGCAGGGACAGCGCGTTGCGGAGCCTGTCATTCTGTCTCGTCCTGGTCATGGTCTCCTTGATGATGTCACCAAAGTGATGGTAATGCTGAGAGCGAACACAGGCGTGCGTCAGCACAGGGACGCGGCAAGCACAGACGCGTTACCACACCGTGTCCCCACGTTGCAAACTCTAAGGACAGCCACGGAGCTCGAACCCCAGGACCTAGATGGACGTGGATCCCGCCGGCCACCAGGCCCCGCGTCAGGGCCAGCGGGTGGGAGCACGTCCACAGGACCCGGGAAGCCGAAGCCATCAGGCAGCAAGGTCCTGGGGCCAGCTGCACTCCCAGGACTGGCTGGGCCCCTCCCACGGGGACGCTTCCTCCGTGGGGAGGGCAGGGCCACCGGGCATGGAGGGCCGGGAGCAAGGGAGCGAGGCCTCTCAGAGCCACCGTGACGTGCCCCTGCCACGACTGCACCAGCCCGCAGACGCACGGCCCCGGGACCCTGCTGTCACAAGATCGGCCGCACGCAGTCTCGGTAGTGACGAAAGCACGAAACTGAGGGAACGGCTTTAAAAGACAGCACGTGATGTCCTGAGTGAAGAAACCCGCTCGACGCCAGGTGCGGGGAGAGACGACAGTGCCACAAAAACGCACACGTGACGCTGACGGGGACGCGGTCCCCACGCGCGCTGCGCCGGGCTCGTCCGCAGGAAGTGGTGGGGGCCACGAGAACCCAGGAAGACCGGGCAGCGGCCACCCGTGCTCTCCGTCCGTCCGACTCTGTGTGTCGCGCAGGACAGCAGTGGGCGGGGCAGGGGAGCCGGGCGGGGGCGGGGGGGGGGGGCAGGAGGGCCGCACGGGCACCTTCAGGTAGAACTGGTAGATTTCGGCGGCCGCGCTCAAATCCAGCACGTTGTAGACCACAAGCTTGCAGAACACGGCCAGCATGTTCCTCCGGTGGAACAGCTCGTGGAGCTCGTCCGCGTCGTCCTCCTTGTAAATTCTGCTGGGACCTGGGGAGACAGCACGTGCCGGCCACGTCGTCCCGCGGCCCCCTCGTGGCTCAGCCGTGGGACGGCCGCGTGGCAGGCGAGCAGGGCGCGGCCGGGCACGGCGGGAAGTCCGATCCAGAGGTGCTCGCGGTCCGGGCATCGTTCCGGGGGCCGGTCGCGGGTCAGACCCGCCACCGGACGCCGTGGCCCCAACGGCACAGAGCCCGCGAGCGCCACGGGGTGCCTGTGTCTCCCGGTCCTGACCGCCTGCTCAGCGCTCCCCCGACCCTTCCGCGACCGCGTGAGCACGGGAGACAGACACGTGCGGAGTGCAGCTCATCATCCCGGGTGCGGAGCACCCCACGGTGCCCCGCTGCACCCCACCCCCACCTACCCTTATACCCCGGGGTTACCCCCCCATCCCCCCCGACCCCCCACCTACCCTTCCGCCCCGGGGTTACACCCCCCATCCCCCCCGACCCCCCACCACAGCCCCACCTACCCTTCAGCCCCAGGGTTACCCCTCCGTCTCCCCACCACAGCCCCACCTACCCTTCCACCCCAAGGTTACCCCCCCCGCCCCCCCACCGCGGCCCCCACCTACCCTTCCACCCCGGGGTTACCCCCCCACTCTGACCCCCCACCGCGGCCCCCACCTACCCTTCCTCCCCAGGGTTACCCTCCGATCCCCCCACTGCAGCCCCCACCTACCCCTCCACCCCAAGGTTACCCCCCCGTCCCCCCACCGCGGCCCCCACCTACCCTTCCACCCCAAAGTTACCCCCCCGTCCCCCCACCGCGGCCCCCACCTACCCCTCCACCCCAAGGTTACCCCCCCGTCCCCCCACCGCGGCCCCCACCTACCCCTCCACCCCAAGGTTACCCCCCCGTCCCCCCACCGCGACCCCCACCTACCCCTCCACCCCAAGGTTACCCCCCCGTCCCCCCACCGCGGCCCCCACCTACCCCTCCACCCCAAGGTTACCCCCCCGTCCCCCCACCGCGGCCCCCACCTACCCCTCCACCCCAAGGTTACCCCCCCGTCCCCCCACCGCGGCCCCCACCTACCCTTCCACCCCAAGGTTACCCCCCCGTCCCCCCACCGCGGCCCCCACCTACCCTTCCACCCCAAGGTTACCCCCCCGTCCCCCCACCGCGGCCCCCACCTACCCTTCCACCCCAAGGTTACCCCCCCGCCCCCCCACCGCGGCCCCCACCTACCCTTCCTCCCCAGGGTTACCCTCCGATCCCCCCACCGCAGCCCCCACCTACCCCTCCACCCCAAGGTTACCCCCCCGTCCCCCCACCGCGGCCCCCACCTACCCTTCCACCCCAAGGTTACCCCCCCGCCCCCCCACCGCGGCCCCCACCTACCCTTCCTCCCCAGGATTACCCTCCGATCCCCCCACTGCAGCCCCCACCTACCTCTCCACCCCAAGGTTACCCCCCCGTCCCCCCACCGCGGCCCCCACCTACCCTTCCACCCCAAGGTTACCCCCCCGCCCCCCCACCGCGGCCCCCACCTACCCTTCCACCCCAAGGTTATCCCCCCGTCCCCCCACCGCGGCCCCCACCTACCCTTCCACCCCAAGGTTACCCCCCCCGCCCCCCCACCGCGGCCCCCACCTACCCTTCCACCCCAAGGTTACCCCCCCGTCCCCCCACCGCGGCCCCCACCTACCCTTCCTCCCCAGGGTTACCCTCCAATCCCCCCACTGCAGCCCCCACCTACCCCTCCACCCCAAGGTTACTCCCCCGTCACCCCACCGCGGCCCCCACCTACCCTTCCACCCCGGGGTTACCCCCCCACTCTGTTCCCCCACCGCGGCCCCCACCTAGCCTTCTTCCCTGGGGTTACCCCCCCACGGCCCCTGGGGGGGGCATACCTTCAGCCCCCGACTCCTCCAGAAACACGTGCTCCCTGACGAAGCTCAGCAGTCTGCCCTGCAGGATGTGGTCGGGCACAAAGAAGAGCAGCCCCAGGCCCGTGTCCTCGGGCCCCTGGTGGCTCAGGATGAGCAGCAGGTCGCACAGCAAGATGAAGGCCTGAGGGGGTGAGGGGGGACGGAGCAGCCACAGGGACGTCATGCCCTGCCTGCCCCCGGCTGCCCCCCAACAGGCTCCCAGGGGTGGGCGACCCAGGGCTGGGCGGGACCCAGAGTGCGGGGAGGGATACGGCGGCCGGCCCCTCGAAGACACCCCCCGCCTCGACCCCACCCTGCCCATGACACAGGGTCCAACGAAACCAGCACACGGGACGCTTGGTGACGTCGAAAAGCTGCCGTCAGCCACCAGCGCCCAAGGCTGACAGAGTGACGCGTCACACGCAGGCGGGAAAGACAGCCTACGGGTAACAGACAGCCACAGACACCGCAGACCGGAAACGCAAATACACAACCGTGTGTGACCATCCCAGACACGACACGCACACGAGAAAGAAACCTAGGACACCCGTGTGACAAACACAACATACGCACCGGACACGACACGCACGTGACACAATCCAAAGCACACAACACACACACACACACGAGAAACGCGCCACGTGCAGGGGACAGACGCGCCCGAACGCACAACACGCAGGCAACGACTCACACGGTGAGCGGAAACGTCTGCCACATGCAGGCTCGCGACCAAAACCCGCAGTGACCAGGGCGCGCGGACGCACAGTGTGACGGGGAGGGGGTCACGAAGGACGCAGCTCGGAGCCCGGAAAGGACACTCGGGCCCTGCTCCTCAGCCAGCGGTCGGCCGCGACACGTGGTATCTGAGACCGCGACGGGGTCGCTCTCACATGCGCACGTTCGCACGCGCCCCAAAGGAAGCAGCAGGTCACGAGCACACACGACACGCCAAGCGCAGGGGCTTGTCCCGCGTCACGAAGCCGTCAGAACCGCCTCCCCGCAGACGTGACATCGCCCTAAAGACTCTCCGCGTGCGGAAGCTGCCGACGCTCGGCGTCCAGGGCCCCACGCCAAACGTGTGTACTGCACGCAACCGGGGGGCGCGCGCACGGGCTGATGCGAACGGGACGTTCACGCGCGTTCGTGCGCGTAAGCGGACGCGTCACCGTGCGAGACGCGCGGTACGACGTGCAAACACCGTCCCCGAAAACACGAACGGGCCCCGATCCGCACGGGCCTCTCTACCGCCCCTCCCCTTGCTCGGCCGCCCCGGGACCCCCGCCCCGTGAGCGTCCCGGGGACGCACCCACCTTCTCACTCAGCACCTTGCTCTGGTGGCTCAGGTACACGCGGCAGGCCACGCAGAACTTCATCAGCCGCCTGCGCAAGTCCAGGAGCGCGTCCTGCCAGACAGCGACAGGGCAGGGGCCGCCCGTCAGGGCAGCCGGCCCTCCAGCCACAGCCTCACGCAGACGAACTGCCTTCGTCCCCCCCAGCCCCCTCCCCCGTCTTTACCCCCGTGTCCCCCCCCCCCACACCCCGGCAACCCTCTCCCCCTCCCCCACCTGACACAGCCAGGCACCTGCCCCGCCCACGGGAGCCGGCCCTCCAGCCACAGCCTGATGCAGACAAACTGCCATCGTCACCCCGTCCCCCCAGCCCCCTCCCCCGTCTTTACCCCCGTGTCCCCCCCCCGCAACCCCCTCCCCCTTCCCCACTTCGCACTGTCCCCTTCCCGCACTATCTCCCTCCCCCACCCCCCTTCTCGTCCCACTGTCTACCTCCGCCAGCCCCCGTGTCCCCCTCCCCTACCTCCCTCTGTCCCCCACACCCCGCCCCACCTGCCATCCTCCCACATGCTCCTCCTCCCCCCCCCCCCCCCCCCCGGCCCCCACCCCGTCTGTCCTTCGTCATGAGGAATTAGGGCTGAACGTTTCCAGGCAGCCATAAATACGGCCCCAAAGCACGGCTGACTTCAAGCTACCCTTGGTTTGGCCAGTAACCAAGGTCAAGGGTCCCACCCAGCAAACACGGGGCAGGTGCTCAGAGAGGATCTAAACCCAGCTCCCTGTGGCAGGCGGACAGGTTGGAGGGCCGTGTCGGCCGGGGCCCAAGGTCAGCTCTTGACTCAGATCCCAGGAGCCCAGGCCTGACCCCAGGGTGACACACGCGAGGCAGTGGTGGGGGCGGATGCCTGTCCAAGCGGTGACCCTGTCCCCTGTCCCCAGCCTGCCGCATCCGTCACAGACAACTGGAATCCACATACTTGCACCTGCCCCCCCCCACCACCCCTCACCTGCCCCCCCCACCGCCCTGCACCTGCCCCGCCACCACCCCTCACCTGCCTACACCTGCGCCTACTCCCCCACCGCCCCTCACCTGCCCACACCTGCACCTCTTGGCCCCTCACCCACACCCGACCCCTCCCAGCCCCTCGCCTGCCCACACCTGCCCCTCCCATCCCCTCACCTACCCGTACCTGCACCTGCTGCCCACCGCCCCTCACCTGCCCACACCTGACCCTTCCCACACCCGCACCGGACCCCTCCCAACCCCTCACCCACCTGAGGCGGCAGCCGGTCCGTGGCTGCAACAATCTGCCACAGGAGCGCATAGTAGGTGCACTGCAGTGCACAGTGGATGACCTACGGGACACAAGGCCTGTCATGGAGTTGGGGACACGGACGGGACACCCACCTGCGGATGCTCCCCTGCACAAGACCCCGAGCCCTCACCGGGACCTGCTTCCCGCCAGACCTCTCCCCACCCCCACCAGGACCCTACCGGGACCCTCCTCCCCAGGATCCGTCCTTCTCCCCCAGGACCTCCCGCCTCCCTGAACCTCAGGACCCACTCTCGCCCCGGCACCCTCCTCCCACCGGCGCCCTCCCCTGACCCCGTGGCCCTCACCTCGGTGGGCATGCTGCCCTGGTGCCTGCGCAGGGTCAGCAGACTGTCCATCTTCTCGTACAGGTTCCAGCTGCTCAGGTCGTGCGTGCTGACCAGAAACGGGGGTGTCAGGGCCCACCTCGGCCCGGGACCCCAGCGTCCCGAGGTGAGCCGCCCACACCCGGTCAGCAGCCCCCGGAGCCACAGGACCACCTCCCGGCAGACGGAGGGGCACCCGCCCCAGATGGCCGAGGCGGCCCCTCTGGGACACCGCGGCGCGGGCGTGGCCCAGGCGGTCCCAGCTCCTGCACACGCGGCTCAGGGCCCCAGGCGGGCAGGACGGGCTCCCGGGGAACCCGCAGCCACCCGGCCCACCCCGGGGACGCCCCTCAGGCTCTGAACGCCCCTCGCCTCACCCGGGACACAGGAACACGGCTCAGAGTGAGACAGTGGGCACGTTGCTGGGGGGGTCACGTGTGCCCCCGCCGAGGGAGCCGGCCGTGTCACCCCACTCACCTGTAGAAGGCCACCAGTCTCCGCAGCGTCGAGCAGATGCGACCCATCTCGTGGTGTCCCAGGAACTGGCCTTGTTTCTACACAGCAGGGAGAGGGCAAGGGGGTGGCCGCCTGACACGCGTGTCCCGGGCGGGGCTCCCGGGGCCCTGGGCCCTGGCTTCGAGCCGGCCCTCCATCCTAGGAGCCTCCTCTCTTGCTACTTCCCGGAAGGCGGCTCTTTAAACTGTCCGGTCGGGACGTGGTACCCCAGGCCACTCTGCCTCCAGCCTCGCAGAAGAGGGGGGGGAGGGTGGGACAGTCCCCAAACCCGCGTGCGCGGACGACGAGAAGAACGGAAACGACCCGAGATCCGCCGTCTCCCAGCACTTCAGGCGCGGCCCCGTGAGGAACCCGCTACAGGAACTAGATTTCCCACTTTGCAGCGGGCAGAACACACAGGGGAGCGTGTCGAGGACCCCCAGCCCCCCCCCCCCCGCCCCCCCGCCCAAATTCATGGCAGGCCCTCGGCTGGGGGCCGCAAGAGGAACCGGGAGCCCCGCCTGTGGCGACGGGTCCTCAGAAGGACAGTGCCTAAAGCGGGGCTGGACGCCTGGTCCACAGGTCACGTGGCCCTCGGCCCGTCGGTGCCAATAAAGTTTTATCGGCACACGGCCCGGTCACGTGATACGCGTGTGCTCTCGGACTACCCCGGGAACACGATGACCCCCCCAAAAGTGCTCGTGACGTGGCGCTTCACAGAAACCCTCTGCCCGAGCCTACGCGAGCCACGGCCTCGGTCAGACTGGGTCCTCTGTGGGCTCACGGGGCTCCCCTGGGGGAAAGTGAGGCCCATGTGTGGACCCCCCCCCCCCCCCCCCATCTCCCCACTCCCAGGGGACAGAAGCCCCCACCGGAGGTGCGGGGTGAACGGCAGGGGCGCAGAGAACCCACCCTGCGTCCCCAGAGACCAAGAGCCGGTCCCCGGGTTCGCTGAGCCGACCCCCAGCAGGCGCCCGACGACGAAACGCCGAGGGCTGCGGCCGAGCGTCCTCGGCCGGCGCGGGGCCCGCCTCGGTGGAGGTCTCCCCACCCCGCACGACACGCCGCACACCCACGCCCGCCCGCGACACCTCCGCGTCTCCACCCCCGCCCCCGCGTCCCACGCCCCGCCCCCACGGCCGGCACCTCGTGCTGCAGGAACACGTCGAGCAGCGGCGTCAGCGCGTCCACCAGCATGTCCACCAGCCGGCTGCAGGCGGGGGCGGCCTGGCAGTGGGCGGTGCCCCCCTCGCAGCAGTAGGCGCCGTAGGCGCGGGCACAGGCCTCCAGCACCGCCACGTCCGAGTGCCGCTGCACGAGGCAGTCCAGCTCCAGCAGGGCCGAGTCCAGGTACTGCGGGAGGCGGGGTGGGGGGCAGACGACCGCTCAGGGACCGTGGCACGGGGCCGACGGGAGAGGTGGGGAGGGGGGGGGGCGTTGGGGGTCGTGGCACCGAGGGAAGGGTCGGGAGGTCGTGGGGTCATGGCAGTGAGGGGAAGGTCGGGGGTCATGGCACCGAGGGAAGGGTCGGGAGGTCGTGGGGTCATGGCAGTGAGGGGAAGGTCGGGGGTCGTGGCACCGAGGGAAGGGTCGGGAGGTCGTGGGGTCATGGCAGTGAGGGGAAAGGCCGGGGAGGTCATGGGGTTGAGGGGGGAAAGATCCGGGGTCAGGGGGTCATGGCACCGAGGGGAAGGGTCGGGAGGTCGTGGGGTCATGGCACCGAGGGGAAAGGTCGGGGAGGTCATGGGGTTGAGGGGGGAAAGATGCGGGGTAAGGGGGTCATGGCACCGAGGGGAAGGGTCGGGAGGTCGTGGGGTCATGGCAGTGAGGGGAAGGTCGGGGGTCATGGCACCGAGGGAGGGAGGTCGTGGGTTCATGGCAGTGAGGGGAAAGGCCGGGGAGGTCATGGGGTTGAGGGGGGAAAGATCCGGGGTCAGGGGGTCATGGCCCCGAGGGGAAGGGTCGGGAGGTCGTGGGGTCATGGCAGTGAGGGGAAGGTCGGGGGTCATGGCACCGAGGGAAGGGTCGGGAGGTCGTGGGGTCATGGCAGTGAGGGGAAGGTCGGGGGTCGTGGCACCGAGGGAAGGGTCGGGAGGTCGTGGGGTCATGGCAGTGAGGGGAAAGGCCGGGGAGGTCATGGGGTTGAGGGGGGAAAGATCCGGGGTCAGGGGGTCATGGCACCGAGGGGAAGGGTCGGGAGGTCGTGGGGTCATGGCACCGAGGGGAAAGGTCGGGGAGGTCATGGGGTTGAGGGGGGAAAGATGCGGGGTAAGGGGGTCATGGCACCGAGGGGAAGGGTCGGGAGGTTGTGGGGTCATGGCAGTGAGGGGAAGGTCGGGGGTCATGGCACCGAGGGAGGGAGGTCGTGGGTTCATGGCAGTGAGGGGAAAGGCCGGGGAGGTCATGGGGTTGAGGGGGGAAAGATCCGGGGTCAGGGGGTCATGGCCCCGAGGGGAAGGGTCGGGAGGTCGTGGGGTCATGGCAGTGAGGGGAAAGGCCGGGGAGGTCATGGGGTTGAGGGGGGAAAGATCCGGGGTCAGGGGGTCATGGCACCGAGGGGAAAGGTCGGGAGGTCGTGGGGTCATGGCAGTGAGGGGAAAGGTCGGGGAGGTCATGGGGTTGAGGGGGAAAGATCCGGGGTCAGGGGGTCATGGCCCCGAGGGGAAGGGTCGGGAGGTCGTGGGGTCATGGCAGTGAGGGGAAAGGCCGGGGAGGTCATGGGGTTGAGGGGGGAAAGATCCGGGGTCAGGGGGTCATGGCACCGAGGGGAAGGGTCGGGAGGTCGTGGGGTCATGGCACCGAGGGGAAAGGTCGGGGAGGTCATGGGGTTGAGGGGGAAAGATCCGGGGTAAGGGGGTCATGGCACCGAGGGGAAGGGTCGGGAGGTCGTGGGGTCATGGCAGTGAGGGGAAGGTCGGGGGTCATGGCACCGAGGGAGGGAGGTCGTGGGGTCATGGCAGTGAGGGGAAAGGCCGGGGAGGTCATGGGGTTGAGGGGGGAAAGATCCGGGGTCAGGGGGTCATGGCACCGAGGGGAAAGGTCGGGAGGTCGTGGGGTCATGGCAGTGAGGGGAAAGGTCGGGGAGGTCATGGGGTTGAGGGGGAAAGATCCGGGGTCAGGGGGTCATGGCACCGAGGGGAAGGGTCGGGAGGTCGTGGGGTCATGGCACCGAGGGGAAAGGTCGGGGAGGTCATGGGGTTGAGGGGGAAAGATCCGGGGTAAGGGGGTCATGGCACCGAGGGGAAGGGTCGGGAGGTCGTGGGGTCATGGCAGTGAGGGGAAGGTCGGGGGTCATGGCACCGAGGGAGGGAGGTCGTGGGGTCATGGCACCGAGGGGGAGAGGTTGGGGAGGTCATGGGGTTGAGGGGGAAAGATCCGGGGTCAGGGGGTCATGGCACCGAGGGGAAGGGTCGGGAGGTCGTGGGGTCATGGCACCGAGGGAGGGAGGTCGTGGGGTCATGGCACCGAGGGGGAGAGGTTGGGGAGGTCATGAGACGGAGGGGGAAAGATCCAGGGTCAAGGGGTCATGGCACTGAGAGGAAAGGCCAGGGGTCAGGGGTCATGGCACTGAGGGGAAAGGTCGGGGGTCATGGCACCGAGGAGGGAGGTCGTGGTGTCATGGCAGTGAGGGAAAAGGTCGGGGGTCATGGCACCGAGGGAGAGAGGTCGGGAGGTCGTGGGGTCATGGCACCGAGGGGAAAGGTCGGGGAGGTCATGGGGCTGAAGGGGGAAAGATCCAGGGTCAGGGGGTCATGGCACTGAGAGGAAAGGCCAGGGGTCAGGGGTCATGGCACTGAGGGGAAAGGTCGGGGGTCATGGCACCGAGGGAGGGAGGTCGTGGTGTCATGGCAGTGAGGGAAAAGGTCGGGGGTCATGGCACCGAGGGAGAGAGGTCGGGAGGTCGTGGGGTCATGGCACCGAGGGGAAAGGTCGGGGAGGTCATGGGGCTGAAGGGGGAAAGATCCAGGGTCAGGGGGTCATGGCACTGAGAGGAAAGGCCAGGGGTCAGGGGTCATGGCACTGAGGGGAAAGGTCGGGGGTCATGGCACCGAGGGAGGGAGGTCGTGGTGTCATGGCAGTGAGGGAAAAGGTCGGGGGTCATGGCACCGAGGGAGAGAGGTCGGGAGGTCGTGGGGTCATGGCACCGAGGGGAAAGGTCGGGGAGGTCATGGGGCTGAAGGGGGAAAGATCCAGGGTCAGGGGGTCATGGCACCGAGGGGAAGGGTCAGGAGGTCGTGGGGTCATGGCAGTGAGGGGAAAGGTCGGGGGTCATGGCACCGAGGGAGGGAGGTCATGGGGTCATGGCACCGAGGGGGAGAGGTCAGGGAGGTCATGAGACAGAGGGGGAAAGGCCAGGGGTCAGGAGTCATGGCACTGAGGGGAAAGGTCGGGGAGGTCATGAGATGGAGGGGGAAGATCCAGGGTCGTGGAGTCATGGTGTCGATGGGAAAGGTTGGGGGTCACAGGCCATGGCATTGACGGGAAAGGTCGGGGGTCAGGGGTCATGACAGTGAGGGGGGGAAGGTCGAGAGGTCATGGGGTTGAGGGGGGAAAGATCCGGGGTCAGGGGGTCATGGCCCCGAGGGGAAGGGTCGGGAGGTCGTGGGGTCATGACAGTGAGGGGAAAGGTCGGGGGTCATGGCACCGAGGGAGAGAGATCGGGAGGTCGTGGGGTCATGGAACCAAGGGGGAGAGGTCGGGGAGGTCATGAGATGGAGGGGGAAAGATCCAGGGTCATGGGGTCATGGCGTTGATGGGAAAGGTTGGGGGTCACAGGTCATGGCATTGACGGGAAAAGTCAGGGGTCAGGGGTCATGACAGAGAGGGAGGGGGAAGGTCGAGAGGTCATGGGGTTGAGGGGGAAAGGTCAAGACATCATAGGGTTGAGGGGGAAAGATCCAGGGTCAGGGGGTCATGGCACTGACCAGGAAAGGCCAGGGGCCAGGGCACTGAGGGGAAAGGTCGGGGAGATCATGGGGGTGAAGGGGGAAAGATCCGGGGTCATGGGGTCATGGCACCAAGGGGAAAGGTCGGGGAGGTCACAGAGTCAAGCAGGAAACTGCCGGGGAAAGGTCAGGCTATTGAGGGGGAAAGCCTGGGGATGCCTGGGTCAAGGGGAAAGGTCATAGTTCAGAGAGTTGAGGGATAAAGGGCCAGGGAGAAGGTCAGAGGTTAGGGGAGGAGGTCAGGAGCCAGAAGAAAGGGCCAGGTGGGGTCATGAGGGGGACATGGGGCCAAGAGGAAGAGGTCACGGGAACTGTGAGTCTGTGTGGACCCTCCCACCACTATGGGTGATGGCTGCACCTGCGGTGGGGACAAGGTGGGCAGAATGTTCCAGTAGCCGCCTGGGCCCCCCGCGTCCCCCTCAGATCCCACCTCTCCTGCCCCCCGCCCCGACCGTACCCACACGCAGGGCACAGCCCACAAGCTCCCGGGGCTTTACCAGTTTCTGTGCCCACGGGCACCCTGAGGACGAGACCCCAGAGCGCCACCCAGAACCAGGCATCTGACCTTCTCGCCATGAAAACTCGAGACAGCGGTCGGTGCCTCTGTCTTCACAGCCCTGCCGGTCCTGCCCTGTCATCGGGCCCCACCACCCACCTCGAGCTGCAGGGAGGCATTGACCAGGTGACCCAGACACCCCCTGACGGGGCCCGGGCCACCGCCCTGGACAGGGGGACGCTCCTTCAGCACAGACCAGCACGAAAGAGCAGCCTCGGAGGCGTGACGCCCCAGGCCTCGGGAGGGTGGCAGGACACAGGGGCAGACGATGATGTGGCGGCCGCCGTGCCCCACGCCTGCAGCCCGGGGAGGGGGACCGCGGCCCCCACGGGCAGAACGCAGGGGGGAGGGGCGGAGTCCCGCGACTCACCGAGCCCAGGCCGTCCTTGTCATACACGTCCAGGTTGCAGTACTGCGGGATCTGCAGGAGGGGCGTCACCTTCTCCTTGTCCGCGGCGAACTGCGCACAGACCAGGCGTGAACGGGCCTTCCCGGCCCGCCCCCGCGCCCCCGCCGCCTCCCCGCCCCCTGACCTTCCCCGCCCCGCACCTTGGACAGCAGCTGGGGCAGCACCTTCACAAAGTGTCGGCTCATGCTGGCACGCTCACGCCAGCGGCGGGTCCCGTCCACCTCCCTGGCGGCCTGTGGGCAGAGCGAGCGTGGCCTGAGCCCACGGCCGACCCGTGTGAGTCTCGCGGTGGCCCTGGGACCGGCCGACACGGGCCCAGATCACACCCAGGCAGCGCTGCCCCCACATCACAGGTGTAGCTCCAGAGTGCTACTCCGGGGGTTTGTTCCAGAAACGCTAGTTCACGTGCGTGGAAACCGTCAAGAAACACTGGGTCGTCTCCCCCAAGTTCAGGCCTTACGGCTCACCCTCGTCCGGTAGGACTGGGGTGTCGTTAAAAAGACACATCAGAGGACAGAGCCAGACACGTGCACAGGGGAGGACGTGACAGCCACATGAAAATAGAAGCAAGGACAGCAGGGACGTGGCCAAATGCCCGGGGATGCCTGCAGCCCCACAAGCTGGAAGAGGCAGGAAGGACCCTCCCCTGGAGCCTCTGGAGGGAGCACAGCCCTGCCTGGATCTCCGTGGCCCTTCCCTGGCTGGGTGTCAGGGGTCCTGTCCTACCTGGAACTCAGTGGCCCTGCCCCTCCTGGATCTCGCTGGCCCTGCCCTGCCTGGATCTCAGGGGTCCTGCCCCTCCTGGTTCTCAGCGGCCCTTCCCTGCCTGGATCTCAGTGATCCTGTCCTGCCTGGATCTCAACAGCCCTGCCCCTCCTGGATCTCAGGGGTCCTGCCCTGCCTGGATCTCAGTGGCCCTGCCCTGCCTGGATCAGTGGTCCTGCCCCTCGTGGATCTCAATGGTCCTGCCCCTCCTCAATCTCAGCAGCCCTGCCATGCCCGGATCTCAGCGGTCGTGTCCTCGTGGATCCCAGTGGCCCTGCCCTGCCTGGATCTCAGCGGCCCTGCCCCCCCTGGATCTCAGTGGCCCTTCCCTGCCTGGATCTCAGTGGTCCTGCCCCTCGTGGATCCCAGTGGCCCTGCCCTGCCTGGATCTCAGCAGCCCTGCCCCTCCTGGATCTCAGTGGTCCTGCCTCTCCTGCATCTCAGGGATCCTGCCCCGCTTGGATCTCAGTAGTCCCGCCCCTCATGGATGTCAATGGCCCTGCCCCACCTGGATCTCAGGGGTCCTGCCCCTCCTGGATCTCAGCGGCCCTGCCCTGCCTGGATCTCAGTGGTCCTGCCCCTCGTGGATCCCAGTGGCCCTGCCCTGCCTGGATCTCAGCAGCCCTGCCCCTCCTGGATCTCAGTGGTCCTGCCTCTCCTGCATCTCAGGGATCCTGCCCCGCTTGGATCTCAGTAGTCCCGCCCCTCATGGATGTCAATGGCCCTGCCCCACCTGGATCTCAGCGGCCCTGCCCACCCTGGATCTCAGTGGTCCTGCCCTTCCTCGATCTCAGCGGCCCTGTCCTCGTGGATCCCAGTGGCCCTGCCCTGCCTGGATCTCAGTGGCCCTGCCCTGCCTGGATCTCAGGGATCCTGCCCCAGCTGGATCTCAGAGGCCTTGCCCTGCCTGGATCTCAGGGGTCCTGCCCTGCCTGGATCTGGCCAGCCCTGCCCTGCCTGGATGTCAGACTCCTCTTCTCCAGAGCTGGGGCAGGACGCCCAACCCCCGTGGTCCTAGGTCCACTCGGGTGTGATCTTCTGTCCCAGCAGCACCAGAGACCCACACAGAGACGATTCGGGAGCTGGCTGACACACTGCTGTGTCCGGTGTGAACCAGGCGGGGGACTGTGGGGTGCCCCCCCGGGGAGGCGGACGGCTCACACGGGAACAGCTGGCAGAGGGCTGGTAGCGGCAGGAGGGGCGGGCAGGAGCTGGGAGGCACAGTCAGCGAGACCTACCTGGGTGGCCGGGAGCCCCGCCCGCAGAGCCAGCGGCCCAGTGAGCAGCTAGCGCGCCAAGCACAAGGCAGCAAGCGATCGCGCGGCCGCGCGGGTGGGGGTGGGGGAGCCCCGCGAGCCCGAGGCCGCAGCGGGCACCCCCAGAGCCCCGGCACTGACAGCAAGGGCGCAGCAGCCACAGCCAGCGGTCAGCACAGGGGACGAAGCGCATCCGGGCGGGGGCGGGGGTGGCACTGACTCTCTTGCCCAGTTCGCGGCCAGCAGGGGGGTGGCCCTCTGCGGCCTGTCGCACGGCGGCCACGAGGATCTCGATGAGGACTCTCTCCTGCTGGCTCGTCAGCGCTGCAAGGAGACGGGGTCCGGTCAGCGCCCTCCGAGCCTCACGGGGACACACGGCGCTCTGGCCGCCGCAGGGCTCTGAGGGGCCTCGGGGAGCCGGGCGCGGGGCGAGCGTGGTGGGGCCCCCGGGCACGGCCACAGGCCGACGGCTCGTGGGCTCAGTGACACACAGACCAGAGCCCCCGGGGCCAGCCCTCCGCTCAAACCGCACGCAAAGGGACCCCCTGTCACCCGTTCAGGTCAACGTGGGACCTGGCGCTGGCCCGGGCTGGGACAGACGCACACGTCCTCAGGGCAGCACCCGACGGGACCGCAGACCGGGGTTCACCTGGCTTTGCCCCAAAATGCTAGGACGCGGGTCTGAAACCATCCAGCTGACCACACGTCTGCTCACGGAGCGTTCTGCACTGGCTTTCGCTCCAAAGTCACACCCACGCGGAACCTCACAAAGGGACCTTGTGGGAAAATCGAATCTTTGCACATGTGATTAAGTGAAAGACCCAAGATGAGGTCAGCCTGGATGAGGGTGGCCCTAACCCCAGGGACAAATGTCCTTATAAGAGACAGAAAACGACACAGACACAGAAGAAGCCCTGTGGAGGAGCGGTGACAGACGGGAGGGACGCAGCCATAATCCCAGGGACGCCTGGAGCCCCAGAAGCTGGAAGAGGCAGGGAGGACCCTCCCCTGGAGCCTCTGGAGGGAGCACAGCCCTGCCTGGATCTCAGTGGCCCTGCCCTGCCTGGATCTCAGGGGTCCTGCCCCTCCTGGGTCTCAGTGGCCCTGCCCTGCCTGGATCTCAGTGGCCCTGCCCCTCGTGGATCTCAGTGGCCCTGCCCCTCCTGGATCTCAGTGGCCCTGCCCCACCTGGATCTCAGTGGCCCTTCCCTGCCTGGATCTCAGGGGTCCTGCCCCTCCTGGGTCTCAGTGGCCCTGCCCTGCCTGGATCTCAGTGGCCCTGCCCCTCCTGGATCTCAGTGGCCCTGCCCTACCTGGATCTCAGTGGTCCTGCCCTACCTGGATCTCAGTGGTCCTGCCTCTCCTGGATCTCAGTGGCCCTGCCCAGCCTGGATCCCAGGGGTCCTGCCCTGCCTGGATCTCAGGGGTCCTGCCCCTCCTGGGTCTCAGTGGCCCTGCCCTGCCTGGATCTCAGTGGCCCTGCCCCTCCTGGATCTCAGTGGCCCTGCCCTGCCTGGATCTCAGTGGCCCTTCCCTGCCTGGATCTCAGGGGTCCTGCCCCTCCTGGGTCTCAGTGGCCCTGCCCTGCCTGGATCTCAGTGGCCCTGCCCCTCCTGGATCTCAGTGGCCCTGCCCCTCCTGGATCTCAGTGGCCCTGCCCCACCTGGATCTCAGTGGCCCTTCCCTGCCTGGATCTCAGGGGTCCTGCCCCTCCTGGGTCTCAGTGGCCCTGCCCTGCCTGGATCTCAGTGGCCCTGCCCCTCCTGGATCTCAGTGGCCCTGCCCTACCTGGATCTCAGTGGTCCTGCCCTACCTGGATCTCAGGGGTCCTGCCTCTCCTGGATCTCAGTGGCCCTGCCCAGCCTGGATCCCAGGGGTCCTGCCCTGCCTGGATCTCAGGTGTCCTGCCCCTCCTGGGTCTCAGTGGCCCTGCCCCGCCTGGATCTCAGTGGCCCTGCCCTGCCTGGATCTCAGTGGCCCTGCCCTGCCTGGATCTCAGGGGTCCCGCCCCTCCTGGATCTCAGCGGCCCTTCCCTGCCTGGATCTCAATGGCCCTGCCCCTCCTGGATCTCAGTGGCCCTTCCCTGCCTGGATCTCAGTGGCCCTGCCCCTCCTGGATCTCCGTGGTCCTGCCCCTCCTGGATCTCAGTGGCCCTGCCCCTCTTGGATCTCCGTGGTCCTGCCCCTCCTGGATCTCAGTGGTCCTGCCTCTCCTGGGTCTCAGTGGCCCTGCCCCTCCTGGATCTCAGTGGACCTTCCCTGCCTGGATCTCAATGGCCCTGCCCCTCCTGGATCTCAGGGGTCCTGCCCCTCCTGGGTGTCAGTGGCCCTGCCCTGCCTGGATCTCAGTGGCCCTGCCCTGCCTGGATCTCAGGGGGTCCCGCCCCTCCTGGATCTCAGCGGCCCTTCCCTGCCTGGATCTCAACAGCCCTGTCCCTCCTGGATCTCAGGGGTCCTGCCCTGCCTGGATCTCAGGGGTCCTGCCCCTCCTGGGTCTCAGTGGCCCTTCCCTGCCTGGATCTCAGTGGCCCTGCCCTGCCTGGATCTCAGGGGGTCCCGCCCCTCCTGGATCTCAGCGGCCCTTCCCTGCCTGGATCTCAACAGCCCTGTCCCTCCTGGATCTCAGTGGCCCTGCCCCTCCTGGATCTCAGTGGCCCTGCCCCTCCTGGATCTCAGTGGCCCTGCCCTGCTGGATCTCAACAGCCCTGCCCCTCCTGGATCTCAGTGGCCCTGCCCTGCCTGGATCTCAGTGGTCCTGCCCTGCCTGAATCTCAGTGGCCCTGCCCCTCCTGGATCTCAGAGGTCCTGCCCCCCCTGGATCTCAGTGGCCCTGCGCCTCCTGGATCTCAGTGGTCCTGCCCTGCCTGGATCTCAGTGGCCCTGCCCCTCCTGGATCTCAGAGGTCCTGCCCCCCCGGATCTCAGCGGTCCTGTCCTGCCTGTATCTCAGACTTCTGGTTTCCAGACCTAAGACAGGATGGATTCTCATTTAACCACTGGGTTTGAGATCATGTGTCACAGCCAGCCTGAGAATGTCACACATGGGTCTCCTGCCTAGTCTGTCATGTCCTGGAGCTAGCCCTATGAGCCCAGGCATAGCAGGAGCAGGCCCACAGTCAGAGCCAAGAAACGCAGACCACACAGCTGGGCCCCAGAGATTTCAGTCAGAGGAAAGGACGCATCCCCATGACAAAGAAACAGGCCCCTTCAGGGACCCCAAGGAGCGCGGTCAGAGCTGCGGGTCCCTCCAGGAACGTGACAGGCCTGGGCTACGTCATAAATGGCACCGGGACTCCTGGCTGTGGCCGACGACACCTGTGTCTGCCGAGGGGAGTTTGGCAGGGAGGACGGGCTGTCTGCTGGGCCTGGAGGGGCAGGCGAGGGCACCCCAGCTGCTTGGGGGCTCATCCGCTGGGCACTCTGCCCACCGTGCACCCTGCCTCTGGGGCCCGGGCTTTGGGCTTCAGTGGCCCCCAGGCTGATCCTCTTATGGCAAGTCAGTCTGTGGCCCTCGTCCTGTGGACCCCACACTAGAGCCCTGTGACACCCCAGCCTCGAGGCCTGAGGACCCCTCACCGCAGGAAAGCATGGGTATGCTCCCCAAGCAGCCACTCAGGGAGCGGGTGCAGCACAGGAGGCTCGACAGGGCTGTGTCACTGCCTATATGGACAGACACTTGGCAGGACGGAAGCCTGGGGGCAGTGGGACATGGGGAGGAGGGAACAGTGAGACACCAGGAGGGGACAGCAGGACACGGGGGGGGACAGCAGGACACGGGGCAGCACAGCAAGTCACAGAGGAATAGGGATGTCAGGACACGGGACAGCAGGACACGGGGGACAGCGGGACACGGGCAGCAGGATACGGGGGACAGCGGGACACGGGGGACAGCGGGACACGGGGGACAGCAGGACACAGCAGTTGGTGGGTCACAAAGGAACAGGGACGGCAGGACACGGGGACAGCGGGGGACAGCAGGACACAGGGATGGAAGGACACAGGGGACAGCGGGACACAGGACAGCAGGACACAGGGACGGAAGGACACGGGGAGACAGCAGGACACGGGGGACAGCGGGACACAGGGACAGAAGGACACGGGACAGCGGGACACAGGGGGCAGCGGGACACAGCGGCCGGTGGGTCACAGAGGAACAGGGACGGCAGGACGGGGGATGGTGTGCCTGGCAGGGACGGCCGGGAGGCCAGCGGGATCGCTGGCCCCCATCCACGACTCAGAGCCGGCCTCTGGCCACGCTCACCTTGGCGCCCGCCACGTGGCTCCAGCAGCAGGGCCGTCATGCACTCCCAGTTCCGGACCAGGGCGGGCGCCGCGTCCCACAGGCCGTCCACCAGGTATGGGACGTGTCTGTGGAACTGACAGGGACGGGCCACACGTGTAAAGTCGTGACGACGCGGAAGGAAAGACACGATGATGTTACAGGAGCACGCGATACGTGGGACGGGGGACACTGAGGACACAGGCCACGTGTGATGACACAGGCAGGGGGACGTGTGAGGACGCAGGGGGACACATGACAGCACGACGTAGAAGGAATGCGTGACAAGGGCGAGAAGGATACGTGACAACACGGGGGGGACACGTGACAACGGGGGACGTGTGATGACACAGAAAGGACACGCGACGTGAGGGGCGTGTGATGACAGAGGGGACTCGTAATGACACAGGCAGACGCCTGATGACACAGGGGACGTGTGACAACCAGGGGTGGACACGTGGTGACACCTGGTGGAGGGGACACGTGAGGACATGGGCAGGAACGGCCCCCTCCCCGACCCACCCGTGTGGTGGACACGTGAGGACAAACGGGGACACCCACCCAGAGCCCTGACGCCCGTGTGCCCGCGGCAGGCGTTCACACAGGAAGCAAGCCCCGCGTCAGCCGGACGCAGGACGCGGCACGGGACACGGGACACGGGGCGTGGGACACGGGACGTGGCATGCAACGTGGGCTGCAGGACACGGGTCCAGGTCCCTCCCGCGACTCGGACAACCCGGCCCCGGGCCCTGTGCTGCCACACCCTCACCTCGCCCTGCAAGTAAAAGTCGATGAGCGTCTTCATGTTCTGGATGTTTCTGTCAAACTCGTCGGGAGGGTTTTGACCAAAGAAACCTTCTTGGGGCGGGGGGGCCAGGAGCCTAGTGGGATCAGAAAGAGCGACCCCAGCATCAGCCTGGACGGGGGGGGCTCCCCGCACCTGCTGGTGCCCGAGGTCCTGTGGCTCCCTGCACGCACACGTGCAACGCAGTGAGCTGGGGAGCAGGCACGCCGGGAGGCCGCGGGCGCAGGACACGGCCCAGGGAGGAAAGCTCTAGAATGACTTCTGTCTGTCCGACCCCACTGCCAGCTCAGGCCAGCACTGCAGTGGGAACAGACGACAGGACTGCCCCCCGTTGCCGCACGTCAGACCCCCAAAGGACGCGGACCCCCGCCTGAACGCAGACCCATTAGGGAGGGCGAGACAGCCAGGTGGCCCAGGACAGGACCTCAGGCCGGTAGGGGCCCCCGAGGGGGCCTCTACCACCTGGTCAGACCAGTGCGGGAAGGGGCGCGCCTATAACGCGGATCAAGTCCCCCAGCCACGCTCGTCCTTTGCGCTGCCGTTCCCATCCATCCTGTCCTGTGCCTCGGGGCCCACACCTGCTGTCCTGTGCAAGCCCTGCTCGGGGGCCCTGCTGCTCCCCTGGTCCCTGGGGCCTCCCGCTGCCCCCACCCTCCTCCATCTGCGAGTCCACCTGGCAGGACGCGGGAGCCCCCCCCCCCCCCCCCCCCAAACATCACGGTGCCATCACAGCCCTGGAGACACCGTCACGTGTTCCGGCCTTACCTCTTACAGATGAGCTCGCCCGCGGCGGTCGCCATGGGCCTGTAGGCCGCGTACACGAACTGGAACAAGAAGACGTACTCCATGGATGAGAACACGCCCACGTAGTGCCTGAGGGGAGGCGCGCGTGAGTCCGGGGCCCGTGCACGCGGGACACGGCCACAGGCGTCTGTCCCCGCGGAGAGCGAAGGGAGGCTCTTCGCTAAATCGAGGGCCCCAACCTCGGCTTCCCCTAGACATGCCCCCGCCCCTGCAGTTCCTGCCGGACCGAGCTCCCCTGGGGCGGCCCGCGTCCCAGGACAGGAGCTGAGGCCGCGCGAGAAGGACCCACGTGAGCCAAGACGACGTGAGCAGCCTCCTGGGAAGGCCTCCCCCCCGCAGGGCCTCCGTGTCTGGGTTCCTTCCCCTCCAGCCACCTGCTAGCCCCAAAGGAAGGGAAAACCACTCTGTCCTCTCCCACGTGTGCACCTGAGCCACCTGTCACCTGACCCTCCCCAGGAGAGCGCTCTTGACTCCAAGCAGGCCACCGAGAGGGGGCGCACACGCAGGGGCAGAGGGAGACCCCGTGGGGGCCCACACGCAGGGGTGCACATGGAGAGGCAGCGGACGACCCCACGGGCGTGCACACGCAGGGGCGCATACACAGGGGCAGCGGGCGACCCCGCAGGGGCGCATACGGAGAGGCAGGAGGCGACCCCGCAGGGGCGCATACGGAGAGGGGAGGCAACCTTGCGGGGCGCACACGCAGGGGCGCATACAGAGAGGCAGGAGGCGACCCCGCGGGGGCGCACACACAGGGGCGCACACGGAGAGGCAGGAGGCGACCCCGCGGGGGCGCACACGCAGGGGCGCATACAGAGGCAACAGGCGACCCCGCGGGGGCGCGCTTGGAGGGGCAGCGGGCGACCCCACAGGGGTGCACACGCAGGGGCGCATACGCGGGGGCAGCGGGCGCACACACAGGGGTGCATACGTAGAGGCAGCAGGCAACCGCGTGGGACGCACACGCGGGGGCAACTATGCAGGGCCAATCACTGATGCGCAGCAGGCGGGCACACAGGGGGCGACCACGGACAGGAGGCAGATGTCCACGGGCACCCATACTGGGAGCAGTCAGGGGATGAGTGGGGGACACCCCTGACACCACCTGGGGGGACGTCACCAGTGTGACCGTTTATCCAAACGCATCCAGTGAACCCGCATGAGCAGAGCACAGCGATGTGCAAACACAGCCGCAGGGACGTTCCCACACGGGCAGAAACACAGGCAGGTGGCCTACCCGCCTCCCGGTCTGGGCTTTGAACGGTGGTGGACGACCTCTGATGCCTGGGGGACAACCCCGGGGGACGCCTGCGTTTGTCCTCGGGGTTCTGGGCACACAAGGAGCACCCTTGGGGGGTCCGAGTCAGCCCTGAGCTTGACTTGTCCAAGTCAAACCCCAAAGCCGCCTGGTTCTGTGCAACGTGGGGCACACGGGCTCTGCCCACGACCGAGCCTAGTTCGCGGGTGCCCAACCAGGGCTCGGAACGTGGCTGCGGCCCCAGGACCTGGGAGGGGGGCTGCCCAGGGTATGAAAAGATGGACGCCTCGGCTGGGAGTCAAGCCGGGCCACGTGAAGTGCCTCCACGTTTTGTTACGCGGACCTTCGAGTGATTAGATGTGGCCCACCACACTGGGGAGGACAATGTGCTTTACTGATCTGGGGATTCACGTGTTAACCCATCTGGGGACCTCCTCACAGATTTTCTGGAATCACGTGGGAGCTGCCCCCTCCCACCACGTCAGCAGTCAGGCTGACAAACGGCATCACCCATCGACACTTCCTCGTGAGAGTGTGGCTTCTGACCATCGACTCATCGCAGACCGTCACTGAGTGCAGGAAGCCAGACACGTGGTACGCCACGTCAGAGCCTGTTCTGTGTGCCAGTGTCCGCTGGGGGGTGGGGGAGGGGGCGGCTGGGGAGCAGACGGGGGAGCTCAGGTCCCCGCCCGGAGGGCTTTTGCATACACGTGTCGGAAGCCACACGGGTAAGAGCTTCTCCAAGTCAGTACCAGGGGACACGCGGCCCCACGGCCCGCCGGCACAGCACCCTGGACAGGGGTCCACGCAGACACGCTTTCGCCAACCGGGTCACTGACCCAGATCGTGGCACTTGTGTGGGCTGGCTCTGTCCAGACGGCTGCCTTGAAAAATACGCCACCTTATCACCCAGCCACTGCCCTTGGGCGGTGGCGCAGGACGGGTGCTGGGGGGTCCCGGCCGCTGGCGGGACCTCCGCGCAGCACACGGTAAGTCTGGTGCTCGTCCCCGTCTCTGGCTGCGACAGCCTCCATCTGTCTGGGCCGCGTCGGGGTGCACACCCAGGGAGGGTCGGGCGCCCACCAGGGCCCCACTCCGTCCTCCGCACAGGGCGGACGGACGGCACCACGCTGGCCTTCAGGGCACGAGACGTTCCCACGGCACCAGCCGCGGCATTTAGGCGTGGCGGCCCAGCGGCAGGTCGCGTCCCCGTGTCCCCCGTTCCAGAGACGTCTCACATCAACGTCTGACACCTGACTCGACGAGGCGGCTGTCACCTGCAGTGTGTACCCGTGTGTATCCGGCCCAAGTGCACGCGGGGACCCGGGAGCTTCCAGAAGGTTCTGCGGACCTGGCCGGGTTGCAGCTGCCTCTTGTACACCAGCACCTTGGCCCATCAGAGCCCCTGATGCAGGGCGGCGGCAGAAGGGACCCCGCAGGGAACCCCCGAACCCCCGAACAGGAAGCCAGGTCCCGACAAGCCCTCGCATCGCATCGCATCGTACGCAAGGGCACCGGCCACAGAGGTCTCCAACTGAGCAGCGGTGCAAACACACCCAAGGATGCGAGCTGACCATCACGCGGCTACGCGGGGGAGGGGGGGGCGGGCTGCACACCGCACACGGTCACCCCGCGGTCCGCCAGCGGCACACGCAGTCACTGCGCGCCCAGCGCACCCGGCCCGCCGCCCACGTGGCCTGGAAACGCGCTCTGGACGCAGGATTCCGCACGGACGCACGGTTCCGCACGGACGCAGGGCCACGCACGGACGCACAGTTCCGCACGGACGCAGGGCCACGCACGGACGCACGGTTCCGCACGGACGCAGGGTTCCGCGCGGACGCGGTGCTCTGCACAGATGCAGGACCACGCACGGGCACACACGGCTCCGCACGGCCGCAGGGCTACTCACTCGGATATAAGCCGCAGGAGCTGCATGCACTCGGACGTGATCTCCGGCTGCCTGTCCTGGGTCATCGACAGGATTCGTTTCTAGGGGAAGCGAGAGAACACAACAAGCCCGCTTGGTTCCGGCACCGTGGGCGCCTCCACGTGCACAGAGGACACGGCGGGGCCGGGCCGTCCCCTCAGGCGGGCGTCCCGCACACCGTGAGGGTCATGGGGCCGCATCCCTGGTCCCCGCAGACGCAGGGAGCGCGCACACGGTGATGTCACACGGCGGTGACAACCACGTGTCCCCAGAGTCTGAGCGTCCCCAGGCGTCAGCCGCTGATGTGGACCCACGGGGAGACGGAATTCCTCGGCACAGAAATCGGGAGGCAGGAGCCCTGGAGCCTCGAGGCTGCCGGGAAACGCCCCTGACCACGCCGAGTCTCCGGAAGACGCCAGCCACCTGCGCGCACCCAGCCCGTGGGGACATGAGCTCCGCAGGACGTGTGCGCCTCCCGCCACGAGCCTCCGCAGCCCTTCTCTCCTACGTAGGTGACTTTGCACGACCCTTGCGCTCACGAAGGGGCCGTGGCTCCCGGTCGGTGCACAGGTTGGGCACTGCGCTGTCCTCCATGGGGACTCACCACCACCTCCCGGAGGCCCTCCGTCCGTCCCCGCCCCCCCCCCCCCCGCCTCGTGGACACTAGAGTTCCCCCCCTGCACACTTCTAACGGCCCCCTCGCGCCTCTCTACGCGTGGCCCGCCCGCGTGGGTTTCCTGCTCACGCCCAGCGGGGGACCCGGACGGGGTCAAGGAAGGCTGCTTTCTCCCCCACGCCCCCGGAGGGGGAGACAAACTGCTGGTGCCGCCCCGCCCCGCCCCGCGTCGCTGGCTGCACGTTCACTGGCACCAGCGTGGCCCGACCCCTGCTCCCAACCAGCCACGGGGCCCGGTCCGAGTCCCCGATGGCCCTGCCCCGCGGTGGGGAGTCCTCGCCGAGCCCTGCTGTCCACATCGGGCAGTGGGGCCTCACGCAGCGTCCCGCGTGGTAGTGCGGTCCCCAAATTCAGGAACAGGTTGAGTACAAGTTCACCGTGGGCTCCAGCCCGCATCGTCCCGGGCACTTGCTTCGGTCGCACCGTCCCTGAGCGGCCCTGCACGCGGGGCACGGAGCCTCGCAACCCAGCGGCAGGAGTGTGCCTGCGTCGGGACGGCGGGCGCTGACCCTTCCCGCTCCCGCACCCGAAAACTCCCGCCAGCACGCGACTGACCCACCGGGGTGTGCCCACGCTCCGCCCGTGTCACCTGGTGCGCTCTGAAGCGCGGGCGGTTCGGCCCCGACGGGCCCCGGGGGGAGGGGGGGCCTCCGGTTCGTGGTCGCAGGACGCGGCCCCAGGCAGCGGGCGGAGACGTGGCCGGCGGGTCCGAAGCCCCGCGAGCGGCGAGCGGCTGATGGCCGCGGCCCGAGGTCCGCACGTCCACGGCGACGCTTCGGGTTGGCGCCCCCGGCGGCCAAGACGCGGAATCTCACTCACCTTGAACTTGTGGAAGAAAAGGCCCAGCTTCATAGCCGACTCTCTCTTCTCGTAGAGCGCCTTCAGCGCCAGGATGCACTTCATCCGCACGCTGGCGTCCTTTAGCACAGAGAAACGGGGCCCGGTCACCACGGAAGGGCAGCCCCCCACCAAGACTCCCCAGCAGACACACCCCTCGGGCCCTGGGCCTCGCCTTCTGCGTGGGCTGTGCGTGTCGGCAACCCCCACGCGGCCGGCAAACACACCCGCAGGGGCGGCACGGCGCGACCCATGTCCCAGGTTGAAGCCCGCACCCCCGGGACCTCAGGACGGGACTGTGTGCCCCTGGGGTGGAAAATCAGCGGATCAGGAAAATGAGGTCGCTAGAGGGAGCACTGGTTCCATACGACACGGTCCTAATGAGAAGGCTGAACCAGCACACGGACCTGCACAGAGCATGACCACCAGAGGGCACAGGGGGGAGCCCACGTCCCACACCCAGGCGCGGGGATCAGGAGCACCCAGCCTCAGCCCTGCATGGACCTCAAACCCCCAGCCTCGGCCGAGGCTCAGGCCCCCAGACTCAGCCCTGCCTGGATCTCAGGCCCCCACCTCCACCCTTCTGGATCTCACCCCCAGCCTTAACCCTGCCTGGATCTCAGACTCCTAGCCTCAGCCCTTCCTGGATCTCAGACCCCCAGCCACAGCCCTGCCTGATCTCAGACTCCCATCCTTGGCCCAGTCGGGACCTAAAACTCCCAGCCTCCAAACTCGCCTGGATCTCAGACTCCCAGCTTCGACGCCTCCTGCATCTCAGACTCCCAGCTTCTGTCCTGCCTGGACCTCAGACCCCCAACCTCCGCCCTGTCTGGATCTCAGACCCCCAGCCTTGGCCCTTCCTGGATCTCAGACCCCCAGCCTCGGCCCTTCCTGGATCTCAGACCCCCAGCCTCCACCCCTCCTGGATCTCAGACTCCCAGCCTCTGCCCTGACTGGACCTCACACACCCAGCCTCGGCCCTGCCTGGATCTCAGCCTCCCATTTCTGCCCTGCCTGGGCCTCACAATCCCAGCCTTGGTCCTGCCTAGAAGTCAGACCCCAGCCTCAGCCCTGCCTGGATCTCATACTCCCAGCCTCAGCCCTGCCTGGATCTCATACTCCCAGCCTCAGCCCTGCCTGGATCTCAGACTCCCAGCCTCAGCCCTGCCTGGATCTCAGCCTCCCAGGCTCAACCCTGCCTGGACCTCAGACTCCCAACCTCCAGCCCTCCCTGGATCTCAGACCCCCAACCTCAGCCCTGCCTGGATCTCAGACCCCCAGTCTCAGCCCTGCCTGGATCTCAGACCCCCAGCCTCAGCCCCAACTGGATGTCAGAGTCCCTGCCTCAGGCCCTACTGGGCCTCACACTTTCAGCCTCGGCTTTGCCTGGATCTCAAACTCTCAGGCTCAGCCCTGTTTGGAACTGAGACTCCCAGCCTTGGCCCCTCCTGGATTTCAGACCCCAAGCTTCGGAACCTCCTAGATATCAACCTCCCAGTCTCTGCCCAGCTAGGATCTCAGAACCCCCACTCGGCCCTGCCTGGATCTCAGACCCCCAGCTTCCACCCCTCTTGGATCTCAGACTCCCAGCCTCAGCCCTGCCTAGATCTCAGACTTCCAGCCTCGGCCCTGCCTGGATCTCAGCCTCCCATTTCTGCCCTGCCTGGGCCTCACAATCCCAGCCTTGGTCCTGCCTAGAAGTCAGACCCCAGCCTCAGCCCTGCCTGGATCTCATACTCCCAGCCTCATCCCTGCCTGGATCTCAGACTCCCAGGCTCAGCCCTGCCTGGATCTCAGCCTCCCAGGCTCAACCCTGCCTGGACCTCAGACTCCCAACCTCCAGCCCTCCCTGGATCTCAGACCCCCAACCTCAGCCCTGCCTGGATCTCAGACTCCCAGCCTCAGCCCTGCCTGGACCTCAGACTCCCAGGCTCAGCCCGTCCTGGAGGTCAGAGTCCCAGACTCAGGCCCTCCTGGATGTCAGACTTCCATTCTCAGCCCTCCCTGGACCTCAGTTTCCCAGTCTCTAGCCCCGCCTGGATCTCAGTCTCCTCGCCTCAGCCCTGCCTGGAACTCAGCCTCCCAGCCTCGGCCCTGCCTGGATCTCAGACCCCCAGCCTCAGCCCCACCTAGATCTCAGACTCCCAGCCTCAGCCCAGCCTGGACTTCAGACCCCCAGCCACAGCCCTGCCTGGATCTCAGACCCCCAGCCTCGGCCCTGCCTGGATCTCAGACTCCCATCCTTGGCCAGGTCGGGACCTCAGACTCCCAGCCTCCAAACCCGCCTGGATCTCAGCCTCCCAGCTTCGACTGCTCCTGCATCTCAGACTCCCAGCTTCTGCCCTGCCTGGACCTCAGACTCCCAGCCTCGGCCCTGACTGGAAGTCAGACCCCCAACCTCGGCCCTGTCTGGATCTGACCCCCAGCCTCAGCCCCACCTAGATCTCAGAGTCCCAGCCTCAGCCCTACCTGGATGTCAGAGGCCCTGACTCAGGCCCTACTGGACCTCACACTTTCAGCCTCCGCCCCTCCTGGATTTCAGACCCCAAGCTTTGGTACCTCCTGGAAATCAACCTCCCAGCCTCAGCCCAGCCTGGACTTCAGACCCCCAGCCTCGGCCCTACCCGGATCTCAGACCCCCAGCCTCGGCCCCACCTAGATCTCAGACTCCCAGCCTCAGCCCAGCCTGGACTTCAGACCCCCAGCCACAGCCCTGCCTGGATCTCAGACCCCCAGCCTCGGCCCTGCCTGGATCTCAGACTCCCATCCTTGGCCAGGTCGGGACCTCAGACTCCCAGCCTCCAAACCCGCCTGGATCTCAGCCTCCCAGCTTCGACTGCTCCTGCATCTCAGACTCCCAGCTTCTGCCCTGCCTGGACCTCAGACTCCCAGCCTCGGCCCTGACTGGAAGTCAGACCCCCAACCTCGGCCCTGTCTGGATCTGACCCCCAGCCTCAGCCCCACCTAGATCTCAGAGTCCCAGCCTCAGCCCTACCTGGATGTCAGAGGCCCTGACTCAGGCCCTACTGGACCTCACACTTTCAGCCTCCGCCCCTCCTGGATTTCAGACCCCAAGCTTTGGTACCTCCTGGAAATCAACCTCCCAGCCTCAGCCCAGCCTGGACTTCAGACCCCCAGCCTCGGCCCTACCCGGATCTCAGACCCCCAGCCTCGGCCCCACCTAGATCTCAGACTCCCAGCCTCAGCCCTGCCTGGATGTCAGAGTCCCTGACTCAGGCCCTACTGGTCCTCACACTTTCAGCCTCGGCCTTGCCTGGACCTCAACCTCCCAGTCTCTGCCCAGCCAGGATCTCAGACTCCCAGCCTCCAGCACTGGGAGAGATTAATGTCTGCTATTGTTGCCATGTCATGTGGGGTATTTGTCCTGCCTCACACACGGATTAATTTAGTGTCCACGCTTAACACAGCCTTGTGCATCTTTCTTGTGTGTTTCAAAATGAATTTTAAAGCCCCATACCCAACCGGGGGGTGGGACTCAGGACTCCAAAGTCAACAGTCGTAGGCCCCATCCACGGGGCCAGCCAGGTGCCCCCGGAAGATGTGTCTCTTAAGCAGAGAAAATAAACACGCCCCTCCATGGGTGGACTTAGCAACACGGCTTATTTCTGAGCGACCTCTTCCAGCGTTGACATTACTACCCTCCTCAGTGAGTGACAGCACAGTCCCCCCGATGGAGAGAAATGCCTCCCGACCGCCAAATCCCAAGTGCAGGGCATGCGGGCGACCTGTCCGCCCCCCACGTCTCTGTACGAAACCAAGTCCGTCTCTGAGGGATTGTTCCTGGACCTGAGCAGCACAGCCCGAAGCCGCACACAGGCCCTGGGCCACACACGCGCTACGCGGTGGGGCGAGGCTTCTCGTGACGACCCGGCCCGGGCTGCGCCACGCGGTCCCTGTAGGCCAGCAGAGCCCGCGTCCGTCGGCCGCATTCAGGGACACCGCTGCTGGGGACGTTCTGGCAGCCCTTCCCTGGGGCACAGAAGAGGCTCCCGACGCCCGCCCTCCTGACGGCCACTCACCCCACCTCAAACAGAGCAGAGCACCGGGGGGGGGCGGGGGGGGGGGGCAGAGGAGCAAAGCCACGCTGTGCATCCCTGCTCCCCAGGCGCCAGGAAGCAACCCGGAGCCCACCGCCTGCCCCGAGCTGCGGTCACAGCCGCCCACAGCGCGCCCCCCCCCCCCCCGGAGGACCTGCGCTGCCCGCAACGCTGCCCTGCCCTGCCCGCCCTCCTCCCTCCGCACACGGGCTCCGTTGGCGGAGGCCAAGCAGCCCCCAAGACCCCAGGAAAGTCACTGTGTTGCTGCGTCTGCACTAAGCCAGCTGCACTCAGGAAGCTGCGGAAAGCAGCCAGCCGCCACTCCAGACCAACGTCCCCGTGCCCGCCAAGGGCAAACGCGAAGTCCCAGCCCCCCAGAAGAACGTGCGTGGAGGCGGGGCCTCCGGGAGGCGATGCGGCCTTGAGGGCGGAGTCCCCACGACGGGATCACCGTGCTGGTCGACAAGGCCCCAGACAGCTCCCTGACCCTCGCCTCCCCCACGTGGGGAAAACGGCCCGGGGAAGAGGTCCTCTCCAGACCCCGAGTCGGCCGGCCTTGACCTGGGACATCCAGCCCCAGATGTGAGCCATGAACGCGTGTGGTTTACGAGTCCCGGCCGGTGGCGTTCCGTCGCGGTGACCTGGGCACAAGCACAAGCTCCGGCGGACGAAGAAACGGTCCGGTGTCCCCGTCCTGTTACTACCCTTCACCTCAGAGAACATGCCCCGTCTCCACTCTGGAACCCAGGACCGGCCAGCACACGCGACCAGCCACCACCCTGCGATCCGCGGCGTGCACACGCAAACGTGCCGTCTGTCCTCACAGCGCGATAAACCACCAAGAGGTAAAAACCCAGAGAACGCGGAACCTTACCTAGCGCCTCGCCTGCAACCAGCGCGCAAGCAGTGAGCGCACCACGTGGAGATTCCCCGTCCCTGCACACCTGCCCCCTTCTGGCAATGCCCATGAGACAAGAGCCCCAGCTCAGGAGTCAGAAGGAGGAGGGAGGGGGATGGGCAGAGTGGGGGAGGGGGAGGAGACGGAATCAGGAGGAGGAAGGGAGGGAAGAGAGAGGGGAGGAGGAAGGGAGGGAAGAGAGAGGGGAGGAGGAAGGGAGGGAAGAGAGAGGGGAGGAGGAAGGGAGGGAAGAGAGAGGGGAGGAGGAGGGGGAAGGGATATGGGGAGGGGGAGAGGAGGGAGGGAGAGGGGAGGAAGGGAAGGGGGAGGAGTGGGAGGGTTCAGTGGGAGAGGAAGGAGGTGGGGGAGGAAGAGGGGAGAGGAGAAGGAGGAAGGAGAGGGGGAGAAGTCAGGAGGGGAGAAGGGGGAGGAGCCAGGAAGAGGAGGAGGGATGAAGGAGGGGGAAGGAGTTAGGAGGAAAGAGGAGGAGGATGAAACAGGAGGAGGGAGAGGGGAAGGAGGAGGGAGGGGAGGAGGAGAGAGGATGAGGGAGGGGAGGAATGACGGGAGGAGGAGGGGGGTGAAGGAGAGGGGAGGGAGGGGAGGAAGGAGAGGGGGAAGAAGGAAATGAGGGAGGGGAGGAAGGAGAGGAGGGAGGGGAGGAAGGAAAGAAGGAGGGAGGGAAGGAGAGGGGAGGAAGGAGAAGAAAAGGAGGGAGGGGAGAAAGTAGAAGAGGAGAAAGGAGAGGGGGAGAAAGGAGGAGGGGGGAAGAGGAGAGGGGGAGGAGTCAGGAAGAGAAGGGGGATGAGGAGGAAAGGGAGGAATGAGAGGGGAGGAGGAGGGGGAATGAAGGAGGGGGGAGGGGATGAGGGAGGGGAGGAAGGAGAGGAGGGAGGGAGGGGAGGAAGGAGACGAGAAGGGAGAGGAGGAAGGAGAGGAGGGAGGGGAGAAAGGAGAAGAGGAGGGAGGGGAGGAAGGAGGAAGGAGAGGAGGAAGGAGAGGGGGACAGAGAGAAGGAAGGAGAGGAGGGAGGGGAGGAAGGAGATGACGGAGGGGAGGAAGGAAAGGAGGAGGGAGGGAAGGGGAGGGGAGGAAGGAGAGGAGAAGGAAGGAGAGGAGAAAGTAGAGGAGGAGAAAGGAGAGGGGGAGAAAGGAGGAAGGAGGGGAAGAGGAGAGGGGAGGAGTCAGGAAGAGGAGGGGGATGAGGAGGGAAGGGAAGAATGAGAGGGGAGGAGGAGGGGGGAGGGGAGGAAGGGGAGGAGGGAGGGGAGGAAGGAGAGGAGGGAGGGAGGGGAGGAAGGAGAGGAGGGAGGGAGGGGAGGAAGGAGAGGAGAAGGGAGAGGAGGAAGGAGAGGGGGACAGAGAGAAGGAAGGGGAGGAGGGAGGGGAGGAAAGAGAGGAGATGGAGGGAGAGGAGAAAGTAGAGGAGGAGAAAGGAGAGGGGGAGAAAGGAGGAAGGAGGGGAAGAGGAGAGGGGGAGGAGTCAGGAAGAGGAGGGGGATGAGGAGGGAAGGGAAGAATGAGAGGGGAGGAGGAGGGGGGATGAAAGAGGGGGGAGGGGGAAGGGGATGAGGGAGGGGAGGAAGGAGAGGAGGGAGAGGGAGGGAGGGGAGGAAGGAGAGGGGAGGGAGGGTAGGAAAGAGAGGGGGAGGAGTCAGGAAGAGGAGGGGGACGAGGAGGAGGGGGGAATCAGGAGAAGGAAGGAGGAATGAGGGAGAGGAGGAGGAGGAGGAGGGGGAAGGGATACGAAAAGTAGGGAGAAGGGAGGGGGAGGGGGAGGAGAGGAAGGGGGAGGAAGGGGAGGTGGGAGGGGTTGGGGAGGATTCAGGGGGAGGAGTCAGGGGAAGGAATGGGAGGAAAAGGAGGTGGGGAGGAGGAAGCGGGGAAGGTAGTGGGGGGAAGGAGGGGGGAAACGATGTGTGGGAGGAGGGAAGGGGAATGAGAAGGGAGGGGGGGAGGAGGAGGGGGGAAGAAAGAGAGGGAGAGAAGTGAGGAGGGGGGAGGAGTCAGGAAGAGGAGGGGGAGGAAGTGGTGAAGGGAGGAGTCAGGAGGAGGAGAAGGAGGGGGGAGGAGGTGGGGAAAGAGTCAAGAAGAGGAGATGGATGAGGCGGTGGGGAGGAGGAAGGGTGGAAGGAGGAGGAGGAGGATGCAGGAGAGAAAGGTGATGGGGAGGACTCAGGAAGAGGAGGGGGACGAGGGAGGGGGGAGGAGGAGGGGGGAGGGGGACGAGGGAGGGGGAGGAGGAGGGGGGAGGAGGAGAGTGGAGGAGGAGGGGGGAGGAGGAGAGTGGAGGGGGAGGAGGAGAGTGGAGGGGGAGGAGGAGAGTGGAGGAGGAGGAGGAGGAAGAGGAGGGGAGAGGCGGAGGAGGAGGGGGGAGGAGGAGGGGAGAAGAGGAGGGGGAGGAGGAGGAGGAGGGGGAGGAGGAGGAGGAGGAAGAGGAGGGGAGAGGCGGAGGAGGAGGGGGGAAGAGGAGGAGGGGGGAAGAGGAGGAGGAGGAGGGGGAGGAGGGGGAGGGGGAGGAGGAGGAGGAGGGGGGAGGAGGAGGAGGAGGGGGGAGGAGGAGGGGGGGAGGAGGAGGAGGGGGGAAGGAGGAGGAGGGGGGAAGGAGGAGGAGCGGGGAAGGAGGAGGAGGAGCGGGGAAGGAGGAGGAGGAGCGGGGAAGGAGGAGGAGGAGGGGGGAAGGAGGAGGAGGAGGGGGGAAGGAGGAGGAGGGGGGAAGGAGGAGGAGGGGGGAAGGAGGAGGAGGGGGGAAGGAGGAGGGGGGAGGAGGAGAGTGGAGGAGGGGGAGGAGAGTGGAGGAGGAGGAGGAGGAAGAGGAGGGGAGAGGCGGAGGAGGAGGGGGGAGGAGGAGGGGAGAGGCAGAGGAGGAGGGGAGAGGCAGAGGAGGAGGGGGAAGGAGGAGGAGGGGGGAAGGAGGAGGAGGGGGGAAGGAGGAGGAGGGGGGAAGGAGGAGGAGGGGGGGAAGGAGGAGGAGGAGGAGGAGGAGGAGGAGGAGGAGGAGGAGGAGGGGAGAGGAGGAGGGGAGGAGGGAGGAGTCGTCAAGAAGAGGATGGGGAGGAGTGGGGGGGGGAGACAAGCCATCAGGCCAGAACCAGGAAACACAACCGACGGGTGGTCACGAACATTTCTTAGGGCTTCGTCTTGTTTACTTTTCACGAAAAAGGCGTCTATTTGGGAGACCAGACTTGTACTCGTTTCTGTCTGTCCCAGGGACCAGAAACCGCCCAATGTCAGTCGCAGCCGGCGACCGCCAGGCGGGCACGTTTGTTCTGGTGAGATCCGGACGCGCAGGGTCCCGAGCGGGTGTTCCCAAGCAGGCTGGTGTCTGAGGCTCCCTGTGCCCGGCAGGCCGAGGACCGTGCCCGTGGCCCCCTCCCAGAGCTGGTGGCAGGGGGTGGGGCTGACCTCGAGCACGGTCCTGTGGGCGCGGGCAGCTGCTGGGCCCGGTCCGCAATGTCAGCGGGGGGGCCCAGACACACAACCCTGTGTCGCAGGACAGGGCCACGTCCCCATTTCTCCGGGGGACACGTGAGCCCCTGCGGCCCAGACCCCCTGCTGCAAAATCGCAGCTTGTCGGAAAGACTTCTCTGCACAGCGGGGCTCACGAGACACCGTGCAGGACACGCGTGCTCGCTCCGGGAACCGCCGGACAGGAACGCGGGCCTGGGGGCCTCCTCGGCGGAGGCGGCAGACCAGCGGAGCGCGCCTACCTTGTCATACAGCATCCAGCCGATGTACTTCAAGTAGTTGTTGTCCAGGAACAGGTCCGGGTAGAGCTTGATCCAGCATCCGAGCTCCGCCACGCAGATCACTCGGATGTCCGAGCTGATGTCGCTGCGAAAGCGAAGCCAGAGTGTCAGTGGGACGGCCAGGCCGTGTCGCCCACGCGGCAGGGTGCGCGTGTCGACACGGGGCTGAGCCAGGCCTGGTCACGGGGACAGGCGGGGAAGACGCGCGGCCCCGAGGCCAAGCCTTACCGGTAGCGAGGCACGAACGTCCTCTTAAAGAGCGCGCAGATGATGTTGTCGATGGCCACGGGCTTGCTCTGGTGGAGCGGGAGAAGGCACGGGAGCGTCAGGCAGGAGAGGCGGGCTGCGGGCCTCTGCAGAGCTGCGGCCACCAGGCCCAGCGCAGCCCGCTGCGTGGTCGCCCCCCACCAGGCATTAGCATCCTCTACGCTGGTGGTTCTGCCCCGCTGGGACTGCACACCAGCCCGCCGGCCGTCTGTCGCCTGAGCTGCTGGGCCGGCTCCGCGCACGCTGGCCTCACGCATGCGCACATATGGGGGCAGGGTGGGGGGTGGTGAAGGGGGGGGGGGGTGAAGGGGTGACTGGGAGGGGTGGGGGGTGAAGGCTGGGGGGGAGTGAAGGGGTGAGTGGGGGGAGGTGTAGGGCTGCGTGGTACGGGTGAAGGGGCACCCATGAGGACAAACAGACAAAGGGGAGGGGTGAAGGGAAGGGAGTGAAGGGGTGAGGGGCAGTGCTGAGGGCAAGGCTGAGGAGTTGGGAGTGGTAAAGCAGGGGTGAAGGAGGGCAATGGGGTGAGGGGCTGGGGTAAGGGACAGGGGCCAAGCGTAGGGGTGATGGGGGGTGGGGCAGGAGCAAAGGGGTGACGGGCAGGGGCGAAGGCGTGGCAGGGTGAGGGGGATGGGGGCAGGGACCAAGGGGTGACAGGCAGGGGTGACACAATGAAGGTGGGGGTATCGGGGGCAGAGGCAAGGGGGTAAGGGGCACAGGGCAGGGGTGAGGGGGCGGGAGGAAGGGCGAGGGGGGTGAGGGGCACGGGGCACAGGTCGGGGGCCAGGGGCCAGGGTGAAGGACCCAGGGCCCTGGCGGAGGGGACAGCGGCGGAGACCCCACGCATGCCCAGCTATCTTCCTGGAGGGGCTCCTGTGCTCTGTGAGCTGTGGACACTGGGCAGCGAAGTGACCTCCCAGGTGCGCAGACCGAAGACCGCGGGGGCGGAGAGGTCAGAGGGACACACGGGCCTCACACGTGACGCAAGTGAACGCGGTTTGTGCGTAAAAGAATCCATAGGTGTCAAGCCCACAAATGATATCGAGAGACAGACATGTCACTGAGCCGTGACAGGGGATGGGGGTTCACCTGCGTGTCCCCGGGGAGCCAGGGCACCCCCCCCCCCCGCCACGGGCGGCCAGCTGGAACCCGGAACCGGGACGTGGAAGGGGCTGGGGTCACCGCTATGGTTTCTGCACCCCCGCTCGCTGCCCTATTGTAAAGACCCCAACCCAGGACAATGCTCACACGCCTAGGGGGCCACATGCGGCTGCACGGATGCCCCATGGGCGGAGGCGGAAACCACAGAGGTTGGGGATCAGCCCGGCCCAGCCCCAGACCCCGGGCACACGCCTGCCTCCCTTCCTCACTGCCCCCTGCACCCGGCGAGGCCCCCACACCTGGGTCCCCTCCCTCTCTGCACACAGTCACATCCTCACACCTGGGTCCCCTCCCTCCCAGCACGGTGACATCCTCACACCTGGGTCCCCTCCCTGCACACAGTGACCTCCTCACACCTGTGTGCCCCCCCTCAGGTGGCCCCGACCCCCCGCCGCTGGCGTCTTCTGCTGGCCCCGCCCTCCTTCCGTGGCCCCGCCCCCACGCCTGGCGTCTGCTGCTGGCCCCGCCCTCCTTCCGTGGCCCCGCCCCCACGCCTGGCGTCTGCTGCTGGCCCCGCCCACACACGGCGGCCCCGCCCCCTGCACCTGCTGTCTGCGCTGGTCCAGTACTTCCATGCAGTGCTTGTGTTTGCCCTTGAGTTTGGCGATGTTCTCCACCTGGCACAGCCGCTGGGACCTGCGCCTGTTCGTGCAGGTGCCCTGGTTCACGCTGGCCAGCGCTGTCAGCAGCTTCATGGCTGCCAAACAGAGCAGGGCTGTGACCCCGGGGCCGTGTCCACGGATCTGTGACCCCAGAGCCCAGCTCACCTCCCACAGGAGTGACCATTCGCAGCAGTCCTAGGACAGGGCCCGGGGAGGCCGGGGCTGGAGAAGATGTCCCGTCCTGCCCCTGCTGGGTCACAAGTGTGCAGAGGGTCACCCCCAAACAACAGCCGTGCACACTGACCCAAAACATGTCTTAGGGTCCCGGGCACGGACACACCCCACGTCCTACCCAGCTGCAAGATCACATCAGTAGCCCACAGCCAGCACGACTCAACCATGACTCAGCATGCCTCGGAGGGCACACAAGGCCAGCAGACACAGGAACACCACATACCCATGTGGGCCAGCCCTGGGGACGCATGTGCCCAGGTGGGCCAGTCCTGGGGGACTCTCATGAGGACAGAGGGACAGGACATGCCCGGGTGGGCCAGCCCTGGGGACTCTCGTGGGGACAGAGGGACAGGACGTGACCAGGTGGGCCAGCCCTGGGGACTCTCGTGGGGCTGAGGGACAGCACGTGCCCAGGTAGGCCAGCACTGGGGACTCTCGTGGGGACTGAGGAACAGCACATGCCCAGATGGGCCAGCGCTGGGGACTCTCATGGGGACAGAGGGACAGCACATGCCCAGATGGGCCAGCGCTGGAGACACTCATGAGGACAGAGGGACAGGACGTGTCTGGGTGAGCCAGTCCTAGAGGACTCTCATGGGGACAGAGGGACAGCACATGCCCAGATGGGCCAGCCCGGGGGACTCTCGTGGGGACAGAGGGACAGCACGTGCCCAGATGGGCCAGCCCAGGGGACTCTCGTGGGGACAGAGGGACAGCACGTGCCCAGGTAGGCCAGCCCTGGGGACTCTTGTGGGGACTGAGGGACAGCATGTGCCCAGGTGGGCCAGTCCTGGGGGACTCTCATGAGGACAAAGGGACAGGACGTGCCCGGGTGGGCCAGCCCTGGGGACTCTCGTGGGGACAGAGGGACAGGACATGCCCGGGTGGGCCAGCCCTGGGGACTCTCATGAGGACAGAGGGACAGGACGTGACCAGGTGGGCCAGCCCTGGGGACTCTCGTGGGGACAGAGGGACAGGACGTGACCAGGTGGGCCAGCCCTGGGGACTCTCGTGGGGACAGAGGGACCCGACGTGACCAGGTGGGCCAGCCCTGGGGACTCTCGTGGGGCTGAGGGACAGCACGTGCCCAGGTAGGCCAGCACTGGGGACTCTCGTGGGGACTGAGGAACAGCACATGCCCAGATGGGCCAGCGCTGGGGACTCTCATGGGGACAGAGGGACAGCACATGCCCAGATGGGCCAGCGCTGGAGACACTCATGAGGACAGAGGGACAGGACGTGTCTGGGTGAGCCAGTCCTAGAGGACTCTCATGGGGACAGAGGGACAGCACATGCCCAGATGGGCCAGCCCGGGGGACTCTCGTGGGGACAGAGGGACAGCACGTGCCCAGATGGGCCAGCCCAGGGGACTCTCGTGGGGACAGAGGGACAGCACGTGCCCAGGTAGGCCAGCCCTGGGGACTCTTGTGGGGACTGAGGGACAGCATGTGCCCAGGTGGGCCAGTCCTGGGGGACTCTCATGAGGACAAAGGGACAGGACGTGCCCGGGTGGGCCAGCCCTGGGGACTCTCGTGGGGACAGAGGGACAGGACATGCCCGGGTGGGCCAGCCCTGGGGACTCTCATGAGGACAGAGGGACAGGACGTGACCAGGTGGGCCAGCCCTGGGGACTCTCGTGGGGACAGAGGGACAGGACGTGACCAGGTGGGCCAGCCCTGGGGACTCTCGTGGGGACAGAGGGACCCGACGTGACCAGGTGGGCCAGCCCTGGGGACTCTCGTGGGGCTGAGGGACAGCACGTGCCCAGGTAGGCCAGCACTGGGGACTCTCGTGGGGACTGAGGAACAGCACATGCCCAGATGGGCCAGCGCTGGGGACTCTCATGGGGACAGAGGGACAGCACATGCCCAGATGGGCCAGCGCTGGAGACACTCATGAGGACAGAGGGACAGGACGTGTCTGGGTGAGCCAGTCCTAGAGGACTCTCATGGGGACAGAGGGACAGCACATGCCCAGATGGGCCAGCCCGGGGGACTCTCGTGGGGACAGAGGGACAGCACGTGCCCAGGTAGGCCAGCCCTGGGGACTCTTGTGGGGACTGAGGGACAGCACGTGCCCAGGTGGGCCAGTCCTGGGGGACTCTCGTGGGGACAGAGGGACAGGACGTGACCAGGTGGGCCAGCCCTGGGGACTCTCGTGGGGCTGAGGGACAGCACGTGCCCAGGTAGGCCAGCACTGGGGACTCTCGTGGGGCTGAGGGACAGCACATGCCCAGATGGGCCAGCGCTGGGGACTCTCATGGGGACAGAGGGACAGCACATGCCTGGATGGGCCAGCGCTGGAGACACTCATGAGGACAGAGGGACAGGACGTGCCCGGGTGGGCCAGCCCTGGGGACCCTCGTGGGGACAGAGGGACAGGACGTGCCCGGGTGGGCCAGCCCTGGGGACCCTCGTGGGGACAGAGGGACAGGACGTGCCCGGGTGGGCCAGCCCTGGGGACCCTCGTGGGGACAGAGGGACAGGACGTGCCCGGGTGGGCCAGCCCTGGGGACCCTCGTGGGGACAGAGGGACAGGACGTGCCCGGGTGGGCCAGCCCTGGGGACCCTCGTGGGGACAGAGGGACAGCACGTGCCCAGGTAGACCAGCCCTGGGGACTCTTGTGGGGACTGAGGGACAGCACGTGCCCAGGTGGGCCAGTCCTGGGGGACTCTCATGGGACAGAGGGATAGCACATGCCCAGATGGGCCAGCCCTGGGGACTCTCGTGGAGACAGAGGGGCAGGACATGCCCAGGTGGATCAGTCCTGGGGGACTCTGATGGGGACAGAGGGAGAGGACGTGCCTGGGTGGGCCAGTCCTAGGGGACTCTCGTGGGGACAGAGGGACAGCACGTGCCCAGATGGGCCAGCGCTGGGGACTCCCATGGGGACAGAGGGAGAGGACGTGCCCCGCGGGCCAACCCGGGGGTGTGCTCCTGTGTCCCCTGGCCTCTGCCTCTCTGTCCCCTGCCCCCGTCTCTCAAGTCCCACAGCCCCTGCCCCCGTGTCACACGGCCCCGGCCCCCCGAGTCAGCGGGAGCCCGGGCGCGCGGCCCTGTGCAGTGGCCCACCTGCCAGGGAGCTGGTGTGCCGCAGGCTGTGCACGGCCGAGTTGGTGAGGCCGCTAAGCATGCAGATGACCGTGTCCATGAGGTGTCCGTCACACAGCACCGAAGAGTGTGTCTGTTGCACCAGCAGCTCCGTGAACTCGCAGAAGTTGACCCTGAACCTTTTCCAGAAGGGCCCGGGCCCACGATGGGGTAGAAGTCATTTTGCTGGTTAAGGACACAACAAGGGACAGGGGTGAGGCGCTGTGCCGGTCCTGGCACTCCCAGAATCACAACACGGACCTCTGCTCGCGGACAAGGGGTTCCAGGTCACATGAGCACACCCCGACTGGGCACTTGGGGGTCACACGCCCACCCTGACACGGGGTGACCCCAAGGCTCCCACACCCTGCCCTGGGGGTCACACGCCCACCCTGACACGGGGTGACCCCAAGTCTCCCACACCCTGCCCCTGGGGGTCACACGCCCACCCTGACACGGGGTGACCACACCCTGCCCCTGGAGGTCACACGCCCACCCTGACACGGGGTGACCCCAAGGCTCCCACACCCTGCCCTGGGGGTCACACGCCCACCCTGACACGGGGTGACCCCAAGGCTCCCACACCCTGCCCTGGGGGTCACATGCCCACCCTGACACAGGGTGACCACACCCTGCCCCTGGGGGTCACACGCCCACCCTGACACGGGGTGACCACACCCTGCCCTGGGGGGTCACACGCCCACCCTGACACGGGGTGACCACACCCTGCCTTGGGGGTCACACGCCCACCCTGACACGGGGTGACCACACCCTGCCCCTGGGGGGTCACACGCCCACCCTGACACGGGGTGACCACACCCTGCCCCTGGGGGTCACACGCCCACCCTGACACGGGGTGACCACACCCTGCCCCTGGGGGTCACACGCCCACCCTGACACAGGGTGACCCCAAGGCTCCCACACCCTGCCCTGGGGGTCACACGCCCACCCTGACACGGGGTGACCCCAAGTCTCCCACACCCTGCCCCTGGGGGTCACACGCCCACCCTGACACGGGGTGACCACACCCTGCCCCTGGAGGTCACACGCCCACCCTGACACGGGGTGACCCCAAGGCTCCCACACCCTGCCCTGGGGGTCACACGCCCACCCTGACACGGGGTGACCCCAAGGCTCCCACACCCTGCCCTGGGGGTCACATGCCCACCCTGACACAGGGTGACCACACCCTGCCCCTGGGGGTCACACGCCCACCCTGACACGGGGTGACCACACCCTGCCCCTGGGGGGTCACACGCCCACCCTGACACGGGGTGACCACACCCTGCCTTGGGGGTCACACGCCCACCCTGACACGGGGTGACCACACCCTGCCCCTGGGGGGTCACACGCCCACCCTGACACGGGGTGACCACACCCTGCCCCTGGGGGTCACACGCCCACCCTGACACGGGGTGACCACACCCTGCCCCTGGGGGGTCACACGCCCACCCTGACACGGGGTGACCACACCCTGCCCTGGGGGTCACACGCCCACCCTGACACAGGGTGACCCCAAGTCTCCCACACCCTGCCCCTGGGGGTCACACGCCCACCCTGACACAGGGTGACCACACCCTGCCCCTGGGGGTCACACGCCCACCCTGACACAGGGTGACCACACCCTGCCCCTGGGGGGTCACACGCCCACCCTGATACGGGGTGACCACACCCTGCCCCTGGGGGTCACACGCCCACCCTGACACAGGGTGACCCCAAGGCTCCCACACCCTGCCCCTGGGGGGTCACACGCCCACCCTGATACGGGGTGACCACACCCTGCCCCTGGGGGGTCACACGCCCACCCTGATACGGGGTGACCACACCCTGCCCTGGGGGTCACATGCCCACCCTGACACAGGGTGACCACACCCTGCCCCTGGGGGTCACACGCCCACCCTGACACGGGGTGACCCCAAGGCTCCCACACCCTGCCCTGGGGGTCACACGCCCACCCTGACACAGGGTGACCACACCCTGCCCCTGGGGGGTCACACGCCCACCCTGATACGGGGTGACCACACCCTGCCCTGGGGGTCACACGCCCACCCTGACACAGGGTGACCACACCCTGCCCCTGGGGGTCACACGCCCACCCTGACACAGGGTGACCCCAAGTCTCCCACACCCTGCCCCTGGGGGTCACACGCCCACCCTGACACGGGGTGACCCCAAGTCTCCCACACCCTGCCCCTGGGGGTCACACGCCCACCCTGACACGGGGTGACCACACCCTGCCCTGGGGGTCACATGCCCACCCTGACACAGGGTGACCACACCCTGCCCCTGGGGGTCACACGCCCACCCTGACACGGGGTGACCCCAAGTCTCCCACACCCTGCCCTGGGTGTCACACATCCACCCTGACACAGGGTGACCACACTCTGCCCCTGGGGGTCACACGCCCACCCTGACACGGGGTGACCCCAAGTCTCCCACACCCTGCCCCTGGGGGTCACACGCCCACCCTGACACGGGGTGACCCCAAGTCTCCCACACCCTGCCCCTGGGGGTCACACGCCCACCCTGACACGGGGTGACCACACCCTGCCCTGGGGGTCACATGCCCACCCTGACACAGGGTGACCACACCCTGCCCCTGGGGGTCACACGCCCACCCTGACACGGGGTGACCCCAAGTCTCCCACACCCTGCCCTGGGTGTCACACATCCACCCTGACACAGGGTGACCACACTCTGCCCCTGGGGGTCACACGCCCACCCTGACACGGGGTGACCCCAAGTCTCCCACACCCTGCCCCTGGGGGTCACACGCCCACCCTGACATGGGGTGACCCCAAGTCTCCCACACCCTGCCCCTGGGGGTCACACGCCCACCCTGACACGGGGTGACCCCAAGTCTCCCACACCCTGCCCCTGGGGGTCACACGCCCACCCTGATACGGGGTGACCCCAAGTCTCCCACACCCTGCCCCTGGGTGTCACACATCCACCCTGACACAGGGTGACCACACTCTGCCCCTGGGGGTCACACGCCCACCCTGACACGGGGTGACCCCAAGTCTCCCACACCCTGCCCCTGGGGGTCACACACCTATCCTGACACGGGGTGACTCCAGGTCTCCTACACCCTGCCCCTGAGAGTCACACATCCACCTTGACACAGGGTGACACCAAGTCTCCCACATCCTGCTCTGGGGGTCACACATCCACACTGAGGGTGAGCACACTTCCCAGTGCTGCACCATGGACTCATATCCACACTCAGCAGAGTGACCCCCATTTTCCAAGACCCTGCACCTGGGGGGGGGGTTCAGATGTACCCCACCTTCCTGAGACCCAGAACCTGGGGGGTCACATATCCGCGGCCACCAGGGTCTCCCCACCTCTCCCACACCTGCACCTGAGTGGACTGTCCCACGTCCCCGTGGTCAAGTCAAGAGGCTGTGCTGGGAGGACCCCCACGCGTGGCACCTCGGGTGACCCTCGAGGGAAGCGTGCAGGCCCCTCTCCCAACGCGTGTCCCAGAGAAGCCCGGCCCTCCGCTCTCCGCTCTGCTTCCGGCCGGTTTCAGGTGTTGCAAACAGGGAGTGCCGACCTGAGAGCTACTCCCTTGGCCCTCACGGAGGACTCAGCCCAACCCTGCTCCCGCAGAGGCCACACGCACCCCCCCGAAACGGGGGCTGAAGGAGGCGGCCGGTCCCCGACCCTGCGGGAGACGCGGCCGGACCAGGGAGACGTCTCCTCAGGAAGACACGGCAGGTGCGCTCCCAGACGTGGGCGGCACACTACCCGGGGCCAATCAGCCTACGGCCACGGTCCTTCCGCCCCGCGGGCAATCAGGGCCTCGGGACCGCCTGCCCCCCCGGGGCGATCGGGGCCTCGGGACGACCCGCCCCCCGCCTCCCTCCACTAGGAAAGGGGGTCCTCAGGACGCCCCGCCCCTAGCCTCGCCTTTCTCGTGTTGTACGAATTTGTCTAAATTACCTGCACAGGCTTCACGAGACCCCAAGGGAAGGTGGACCCTGAAGGGACGTCAAGGCTGTGGCCAGAACCCAGCAGGCCGGTGCAGAGCGGTGCCCGGCCCCAGAGCTCGAGGGGCTGGGGATGGACCAGGGACTGCCCCGACATTGTGCCCCTCGTGCACGCACCCCCCCCACGCGGTCCCCCACGGCAGCCTTCACCCTGGGGCAACGCATCCACACCTCTGCTGGGTGTGGGCGGGGACGTGGCCACAGCTTCCCGCCTTGCTCGCATTCACACCTCCGTGCGCAGGGACCGCCCCCTCGGTGCGCAGGGACCGCCCCCTCCTTGCGCAGAGACCGCCCCCTCCGTGCGCAGGGACCGCCCCCTCCGTGCGCAGGGACCGCCCCCTCGGTGCGCAGGGACCGCCCCCTCGGTGCACAGGGACCGCCCCTCCGTGCGCAGGGACCGCCCCCTCCGTGCGCAGGGACCGCCCCCTCGGTGCGCAGGGACCGCCCCCTCCGTGCGCAGGGACCGCCCCCTCCGTGCGCAGGGACCGCCCCCTCCGTGCGCAGGGACCGCCCCTTCCGTGCGCAGGGACCGCCCCCTCCGTGCGCAGGGACCTCCCCACGTCGCGTAGGACCCTTTCTCGTCAGCCCGCCCCTCCTATGCGCACAGCGTCCCACCTGCTAGGACCGCCGTGCGCTGCGTCGTCCAGCCTTCCCCAGTGCACTTGGCACTCAACCCTCCTCCTCGTTCTCCATGCTGGGACCCGGCGCCCCGCGCCTCTGCCCAGGGCTCCGTGCAAACCGCCTCTCCTCACAGCACTCCCTCCGCTCTGCCCCCACAGCCTGGCTTCCTCCATCCCCCCCCAACTGGCTGAGCGCCCCCCACCATTCACTCGGCTGTGAAGGGGAGGGGTGCCCTGCCAGGGATCGGGGGTCACATGGGGGTGCACAGCACAGTCGTTCACTCGAGCCAGCCTCGACCGCAGACCCCAGCGTCAGAACACCTGATGCCGGGGGGGCTCCCGTGCCACTCCCCAGTACGGAGGCTGGGGCACATCTCTAACAGGGTAATAAACGTGTCCACACCGAGGCCAGGCCAGGTCACTAACCGGGTCTGTGAGGTGGGTCCTCAGTCCCCAAACTCGGTGCACTTTGAGAGCGCACGTCCCCACGTGCTCACTGCTGAGCACAGTAACACACGTTACCTGTCTGCACACATGGGATCGTGGGGAATTAACCACATGAGGAACCCCAGGCGCGTCTCCGGCAGGGGCACCTGAAGCCGAGGGGCGACAGGCCGGCCACACGGTGCCCTACATCTCCCTGTTCAGCCACCCGGATGCTCGTGTCTACAGGGACACTTACTGGTCGGGTCATTCCAACTGTGACCAACGCAGTGGTGTCCAGACACTAAAGCACAGAGTACACAGAACGCAGTCAGTTCTAAATATGCCAGTGTAGACGGAACACGGTCAGGTCTCCATGATACAGTGTGCAGAGAACACTGTCAGGTCTCCATGACATAGTGTAGACAGACCACAGTCAGGTCTAAATATGCCAGTGTAGACAGAACACAGTCAGGTCTAAATATGCCAGTGTAGACAGAACACGGTCAGGTCTCGATGATACAGTGTAGACAGAAGGCAGTCAGGTCTAAATAGGCCAGTGTAGACAGAACACAGGTCTCCATGATACAGTGTAGACAGAACATGGTCAGGTCTCCATGATACAGTGTAGACAGAACATGGCCAGGTCTCCATGATATAGTGTAGATGGACACAGATCTCCATGATACAGTGTAGACAGAACATGGTCAGGTCTCCATGATATAGTGTAGATGGACACAGGTCTCCATGATATAGTGTAGACGGACCACAGGTCTCCACGTGCCAGTGTAGATGGAACACAGTAGGTCTCCATGATACAGTGTGCACAGAACACAGTCAGGTCTAAATATGCCAGTGTAGACGAAACACAGTCAGGTCCCAATGTGCCAGTGTAGACAGACAACGGTCAGGCCTAAATGTCCCATGTAGACAGAACACAGCCATGTCTAAAGGTCCCAGTGTAGATAGCACACAGTCAGTTCTCAATCTCCCAGGGTAGACAGAACACAGTCAGGTGTAAATAAATGTCCCGGTGTGAACAGAACACAGTCAAGTCCAAATGTCCCAGTGTAGACAGAACACTATCAGGTCTAAGTGTCGCAGTGTAGACGGAACACAGTGAGGTTGTAATGTCCCGTGTAGGGGCACCCGGGTGGCTCAACTGGTCAAGCGTCCAACTCAGTTTTGGCTCAGGTCACGATCTCAGGGTCGTTTGTTGTGAGGTTGAACCCCTGCAGGTGCTTGGGATTCTCTCTCCCTCTGCCCCTCCTCCGCTCACGCTCTCTCCCTCTCTCAAAGTAAATAAACTTTAAAAAATCCCCTGTAGACAGAACACCAATCTACAGGACAGTGTAGACAGAACACACTCAGGGCTAGATGTCGCAGTGTAGACAGAACTCGCTAAGTGAGGTCACTTCTGCAGAACGTGTCAGGTCTAGTCGTCCCATCACACCAGACACAGCCTGGCTTAAACGATCTCATCCGAAGCAGAACGCGGTCGGGTGTGAGTGTAGACTGAGCACCGCCAGGTAATCCCCCCTCGTGGACAAGACTCAGATGCTCAAGAGGATCCAGTGTGGACAGGACAGGGTCAGGTCAGGAGGAGCCCCCGCTCGCCAGTCAGGACACAGGGTCAGTATCAGCAGGACTCTGTGCGCTAGGCCCACGGTCCCCGGGACCCATGCACGTGGACCCTCGTGTGCGCCCAGGGAGCCCACCCTGCGTGCGGAAGGAAGTCGGGAGCCACGCGGACGCCCAACTGACTTGGGGCTCACCAGGGAGCTGCACACAAACCCCCCATCTTCAAACGCCGCCAAACGTGAGACGAAAGCTTTACCAGTTTCTCTGGCCACATGATGGTCAGGATCCACGGGTACGCCAGAAACTTCTTGTAGTACAGCCCGGTCTCCTGAATGGACAGAGGACAGGTGGCCGTGAGGTGAAGCGTCCCCCGCTGCCACAAGCCCCAGACACCCGGGGGAGCCCCGGCAGGGACCAGCCTGCGCAGCACAGGGCACTGGGGGCTGGCGTCCACCTACCCGGGGGCCGGGCCCGTGGGGGTGGGATGCTCGGGCAGCCCAGAGCAGGCACGCCCCGCCTCCGCGAGGGGGCCCCGCGCCTAGCTTCGTGTCACTGTCCTCGGGACAGGTGGTGACAGACTGCTTCTGTGGCGCTCAGCCACTGTGTGTCCACGGGCCTGACACACAGGGCACGCCTTGTGTCTGCTCTGGAGGCCGGGACAGGGAGAGGTCACGGCACACAGGCCGTTCTCAACAGAGAACCTGGGAGTGTTTGAGCTTCTCACGCCCACGTCTCCATGAGGCTCCTCCTGTGGCCGTGCGGGTCACCATGCCCACGGGGGGCCCTGCACCCCGTGGCATTGCCCTACGGACACGTCCAGGGGCCTGCTGTGGGAAGTGCTGGGCGTCCCATGAGGGCGCCAGGCTGGGGGGCTGGAAAAGCCCCCACTGCCGCTTCTGGCATGGGGGAGGGTGGACAGGGCCCGACCTGGTGACGGGGACCCTCTGAGGAAGCAGACCCAATCCGAGTAGCCATCGTGGGAGTGGTTCCGGCAGACACACGCAGCAACACACAAACACACACATGCATTCGCTCAATCACATGCACAGTGCACACGCGTGTGTACCTGCACGCACACGCATGCGGTAACACATGCACATGTGCATTTGCTCACTTGCGTGTACAGTGCACGCACATGCACACGCACATGCAGTAACACGCTCACATATGCACATACATGTGCATCCGCTCATGTGCACAGTGCACACACGTGTGTACCCATGCATGCATACGTGCAGTAACGCATTCACACATGCACACGTGCATGTGCATTTGCTCACTTGTGTGTACAGTGCACACGTGTGCACACGCACATGCAGTAACACACTCACACATGCACATCCATGTGCATTTGCTCATGTGCACAGTGCACACACGTGTGTACCCATGCACGCATACATGCAGTAACACGTTCACATATGCACACATACATGTGCATTTGCTCACTTGAGTATAGTGCACACACGTGTATCTGCACACATGTGCATTCTCTTGCTCACATGCACAGTGCACATGTGTATCTGTATGCAGACACATGTAGCAACACGCTCACATATGCACACATACATGTGCATTCGCTCGCTCACAGTGCACATGCATGCACATGTAGCAGCACACGCATAGGGCATAAAGTGAATTGGCAGGGCGTGAATATGAGAATACACGCAGTAACACACATGCACACAGACGTGTGCATGTGCTCGCTCACATGTACACTGCACACACGTGTGTACCTGCACACACATGCATGCAGTAACACACTCACATATGCACACACATGTGCATTTGCTCACTTGCGTGTACAGTGCACACATGTGTATCTGCATGCACACACATGTAGCAACATGCTCACGTATGCACACATGCATGTGCATTTGCTCACTCACGTGCCCAGCACACATGCATGCACATGTAGCAGCACACGCATGGGGCATAAAGTGAACATGGCAGGGCGTGAATTGCTAAACGCGGGCGAAATTCATGTATTCTCCCCTTTTTCTTAGGTTTGACATTTTTAAAACAAAACGTTAAAGAAAAAATTTAATGTTCACTGACTTGATGCACAGCACTTCTGAAAACACTTCATGAATATTTTAAGGTGTGAGAAATTAATGTAGATATTACATCTGTCCCTAAATGGATGAGTCAATCAGTGAACTGTAGTCCACGGACAGAGTGGAATGTGCCTCGGCCTTGAAAATAAGGAAGGACGTTCTGCACCTGCCACTACGTGGACGGACCTTGGGGACATGATGCTCAGTGACATAAGCCAGACAGAAGGACAAATCGTGTGTGAGTGCGCATACATGGGGTCCCTAGAGGAGTCACATCCGCAGAGACAGAGAGTAGATGGTGGAGCCAGGGGCTGGGGACGGGGACGGGCAGTCAGTGGTTCATGGGGACACAGCTTCAGTTTGAGGAGATGGAAAGTTCTGGAGATGATGTTGCAGATGGTTGCACAGCAACGTGAATGTGCTCAGTGCCACTGAGGTGTGTACCTAAAAGGGATTAAGGTGACGCATTTCATATTGTATGTATTTTACCACAATTTAAAAAAACCTTTTTGGGCACCTGGGTGGCTCGGTTGGTTGAGCGCATGACTTCGGCTCAGGTCATGATCTCACAGTTCGTGAGTCGGAGCCCCGCGTCAGGCTCTGTGTGGACACCTCGGAGCCTGGAGCCTGCTTCACCTTCTGTGTCTCCCTCTCTCTCTGCCCCTCCCCTGTTCACACTCTGTCTCTGTCTCTGTCTCTGTCTCTCTCAAAAATAAATGAACATCAAAAAATGTCTTAAGAAGCCTTTTTAAACGAGAATAGTGCTTGAATGCAAGAAGGTGGTCAGCCTCACTAATAATCCAGGAAACCGAAACCAGAGGTACCACGTGCACACCTACCAGACTAGCAAAACCTAACAACATCGCATCACGCACTGGCAGGGAACAGGACCAAGGCGACGTCTAACACACAGGTAGAGGCTCCTGCTTGGGCACACACGTTGGTGCCACCTCGCACAGGAAAACGTGTGCATGCACAGGCCGTAAGTTACAGAAACACGTGAAGACGCACAGCAGGACACACGGACAGCAGACGTTTGCAGCGACACACAGACAGAGCGCGAAACCAACCCGAACGCCATCAGAAGCAGAATGGAGACAGGAAGGACGCATAGGCGTGCGATGGAACATTCCACAGCTGTGCACCAGACGGCTTCACGCGATAACACTGGTCAGAATCATTCTGTCAAGCGTGTCTCCCGTGCAGAGACCTGGGCGCCAGGTGACATCATCTACAGATGCCCACGTGGGACAGATATGCCATGGCATGTTCTGGGCACCAAGTTCGGGGCATGGTTACGTCCCGGTGGGGAGGAGGTCAGGACGGGGGCAGGGCACGTCTGGGCACGTACTGGCCACGCTCTCTCTGCATCTGGACGATGGCCACGTGGTTACCGTTTTATAACGGTACTTTCCACGTACACGATGGAATCTCCAATAGTAACTAAAGGTCAAATTTTCCTTTACAGAGAATCGTGGTCTCCCCAGCGGAAGAAGGGCCGCTTCTCCCAGGGACGTGAGGGCGGACGGTGTCTACCTGTGCAATCGTGACGCCTGGGCTGCTTCAGCCTGCAAGCCTGATGGCGAACCCACAGGCTTGGGGGACACGGGGCAGCAGGGAAGATCCTGTGACCCCCAGGCCCCGGGCTCATGGAGGGCACGGAGCCCGCCTCACCTGGTCAAACTTCTCGGTCATCTTGTGAACCACACTGTTGCCTTGGTTGGTCTGGTACAGCTCGGCCGTCACCATCCCTGGGAGAGAAAGAAGCTCACTCAACATGAAAACGCGGTTTGCACCACCCCTCCTCCTTCTCCTGGGAGGGCGTGGGAGGTGGGCGGGGCCACGACACCTCATCCCTCAGAGGCCACGGCAAGGCCACAGGAGTAATCCGGCCTCGCTGCTCCCCAAAAAACCAAGATCTCCTACCCAAACCAGCCTCTGGAGGAGGCCCCAGCCCGCCCAGTGTCTTAGGACCACAGTCGGCCAGGACAGTGAGGCCCAGCCGGCACGTGAGAGAGAGAGGCCCAGGAGTGCCAGGAGCATGGCTCACCTTCACAGCCACAGCACTGGACGAAGAAGCTGATGAGGTCCAGCAGGGCCAGCTCCCTGTCCTCCTTGTAAGACTGGACCCACTCCTCGACAGCCGTCTGCAGGGGCAGCAGCACAGGTGAGCACACGTGTGTGATGACGCACATGTGACAGGCCAGCAGTGAGGACACAGGTGTGATGGTGTGTGTGTTATGGGCCAGCAATGACCACGTGTGTGTGATCAGGCGTGTGACGGGTGGCAGTGAGCACATGTGTGTGTGATCAGGCATGTGATGGGCAGTGGTGAGCACATGAGTGTGTGATCAGGCATGTGACAGGTGGCAGTGAGCACGTGTGTGTGATCAGGCGTGTGACAGGCGGCGGTGAGCATGTGTGTGTGATCAGGCATGTGATGGGCAGTGGGGAGCACGCGTGTGTGTGTGATCAGGCATGTGACAGTTGGCAGGGCAGCTGTGAGCACGTGTGTGTGTGATCAGGCATGTTAAGGGCAGCAGTGAGCACAAGTGTGTGATCAGGCGTGTGAGGGGCAGCAGTGAGCATGTGTGTGTGATCAGGCGTGTGATGGGTGGTGGTGAGCATGTGTGTGTGATCAGGCATGTGACAAGTGGCAGTGAGCACGTGTGTGATCAGGCATGCGATGGGCAATGGTCAGCACGTGTGTGTGATCAGGCGTGTGATGAGCAGTGGTAAGCATGTGTGTATGTGATCAGGCGTGTGACAGGTGGTGGTGAGCACATGTGTGTGATTAAGTGTGTGATGGGCGGTGGTGAGCATGTGTGTGATCAGGCATGTGATGGGCGGTGGTGAGTACGTGTGTATGATCAGGCGTGTAAAGGGCGGTGGTGAGCATGTGAGACAGGCATGTGTGATGGGCAGTGGTGCACACGTGTGTGATTAGGCATGTAAAGGGCAGCAGTGAGCATGTGTGTGTGTGATCAGGTGTGTGACAGGCGGTAGTGAGCACGTGTGTGTGATCAGGCGTGTGACAGGCGGTAGCGAGCATGTGTGTGTGATCAGGCGTGTGACAGGCGGTAGTGAGCACGTGTGTGTGATTAAGTCTGTGACGGGTAGCAGTGAGCATGTGTGTGTGAGATCAGGCATGTTAAGGGTGGCAGTGAGCACAAGTGTGTGATCAGGCATGTGACAGGCAGCAGTGAGCACGTGTGTGTGATCTGGCGTGTGACGGGAGGTGGTGACCGTGTGTGTGATCAGGCATGTGATGGGCAGTGCTGAGCACGTGTGTGTGTGATCAGGCGTTTGACGGGTAGTAGTGAGCATGTGTGTGTGATTAGGCGTGTGACTGGTGGCAGTGAGCACGTGTGTGTGATCAGGTGTGTGATGGGCGGTGGTGAGCACGTGTGTGTGTGATCAGGTGTGTGATAGGCAGTGATGATCATGTGTGTGTGTGATCAGGTGTATGAAGGGTGGTGGTGAGCACATGTGATGGGCAGCGGTGAGCATATGTGTGATCAGGTGTGTGACAGGTGACAGTGAGCACGTGTGTGTGTGATAAGGTGTGTGATGGGCGGCGGTGAGCATGTGTGTATGTTCAGGCGTGTTATGGGTGGCGGTGAGCACATGTGTGGGTGATCAAATGTGTGACGGGTGGCAGTGAGCACGTGTGTGTGATCAGGCGTGTGACGGGCGGCAGTGAGCACGTGTGTGATCAGGTGTGTGAACAGTGGCGGTGCGTACGTGAGTGTGATTAGGCATGTGACGGGTGGTGGTGAACACGTGTGACAGGCGGCGGTGAGCACATGTGTGATCAGGTGTGTGATGGGTGACGGTGAGCATGTGTGTCTGATCAGGTATGTGACGGGCAGCAGTGAGCACGTGTGTGTCATCAGGCATGTGACAGGTGGAGGTGAGCATGTGTGTGTGTGATCAGGTGTGTGATGGGAGGTGGTAAGCATGTGTGTGTGTGATCAGGCATGTGACGGGTGGTGGTGAGCATGTGTGTATGTGATCAGGCATGTGACAGGCAGTGGTGAGCACATATGTGTGTCATCAGGCGTGTGAAGGGTAGCAATGAGCACATGTGTGTGATCAGAGGTGTGTCAAATGGCAGTAAGCACGTGTGTGTGATCAGGCATATGATGGGTGGTGGTGAGCACGTGTGTGTGTGATCAGGTGTGTGAAGGGTGGCAGTGAGCACGTGTGTGTGCTCAGATGTGTGACAGACGGTGATGAACCCATGTGTGTGTCATCAGGCGTGTGACGGGCAGTGGTGAGCACGTGTGTGATCAGGCGTGTGACGGGAGGTGGTGAGCACGTCTGTGTGTGTGATCAGGTGTGTGAAGGGTGGCGGTGAGCACATGTGATAGGCGGCAGTGAGCACATGTGTGTGTCATCAGGTGTGTGACAGGCAGCAGTGAGCACGTGTATGATCAGGTGTGTGACAAGCGGTGGTGAACACATCTGTGTGTCATCAGGTGTGTGACGGGTGGTAGTGAGCACATGTGTGTGTGTGTCATCCGGTGTGTGACAAGTGGCAGTGAGCACATGTGTGTGCCATCAGGTGTGTGACAGGCGGCGGTGAGCATGTGTGTGTGTCATCAGGTGTGTGATAGGCAGCGGTGAGCACGTGTGTATGTGATTAGGCGTGTGACAGGTAGTGAGCACATGTGTGTGTCATCAGGCGTGTGACAGGCGGCAGTGAGCACGTGTGTGTGTCATCAGGTGTGTGACAGGCAGCGGTGAACACGTGTGTATGTGATTAGGCGTGTGATGGGTGGCAGTGAGCACGTGTGTGTGTCATCAGGTGTGTGACGGGCAGCGGTGAGCACGTGTGTGTGTCATCAGGTGTGTGCTAGGCGGCGGTGAGCACGTGTGTGTGTGATCCGGTGTGTGACAGGCGGCAGTGAACACGTGTGACGGGCATATATGGCCGGCACACCTGTTGGCTGGGTACACAGGGCAGCACAGAGCTGTGGCCAGTGTCGTCCTGACCCTGTGGGGACACTCAGCCCCTGATGGCCCCAGCAGCGTGTGTCGCACCCGCGTCCAGCCCACGTCCCCTGCGGTGGGCGGTACCTGCACAGAGTTCTTCCCCAGGGCAACCATCTCAAACAGGGTCACCTCTGCGGTGATGGCCACTTTCCTCTTGCGGTACTTCCGCGGGGGCCGCCCTCGCCGGCAGGTGCCCTGCCCACGGGCATCCTGGGCCCCCGAGGTTGCTCCCTGAGCCTGAAACCAAAGAGTGGGATGTGACGGGCTGCACCGCACACCCTGTGTCCCGGGCAGGTGAGGAGGGTGTAGCCCCCCACACACACCCGGGGACGCAGGGGCGCACCGTGGTGGCCCTAGGCAGGAACCCTGGACCATCGGGAGCACACAGCTGTGAAGGAGACCTGGACATTCAGGAGACAACTGGCCGCACCCCCTAGGGGTGCCCACCTGTCACCATGTGCTCACACTTTCACACCAAATAGCTCTCAGCTCCTCATGGCCTGTCCTGTACCCGCTGCAAGGGGTCCATGATCACCTGAGACCCTGGGCAGGGAGGGGGCTTCAGGCACCTGAAACGGAGGGTGCAGGAGCAACCCCAGACCCCCAGGCGGGGGGATCAATTCCAGGGAGCAGGGAGGGTTTCCCCAGACCCCCAGGCAGGGGCATCGATGCCAGGGAGCAGCGAGGGGACACTGAGCCTGAAGAGGGGAGCAGGAGTCATCGTGTCTGAGGACGGTCAGGGGGTGGGAACACCGTGTCCAAGGTCAGGGGATAGGATGCCATATCCATGGTTGGGGGAGGGGACGCCGTGTCCAAGCATGGGGAGGGGACGCCGTGTCCATGGTTGGGGAGGGGACTCCGTGTCCATGGTCGGGGATGATGCTGTGTCCGAGGATGGGGGAGAAGATGCCGTGTCCATGGTTGGGGGAGGGTACTCCATGTCCGTGGTTGGGGGAGGGGACGCCGTGTCCAAGGACGAGGGAGGGGATGCTATGTCCGAGGATGGGGGAGGGAAGGAACACCCCATCTGCGGACACAGGAGAGGACACCACCTCCAAAGACCAACAGTGGAAGTGCGCTGGACTGCAGGGCCCTGGTGGGCCTGGGGTTTGGTGGGCAGGCAGTAGAGAGAAGCCTCCAGGACCCGGTCCTCAAGCTGGCAGCACCTGGCCCGGCACAGGGGAGCACAGCACCACCCAGCCCGCCCAGCCCTCCCCACAGTGGTCAATACCAGTATGGAGCCCCTCCTCCCGGACATCACCTCAAAGAAGGTCACCATGGAGATGAACTGGCCAGCCTCGTTCCTGTACCTCCTGCGTGTGGCCCGCCCACGCCGTCGGAATCCAATCCCACTGACATCCCGGATCCCTGAGGGTCCTTCCTGCACCTACAGCCAGAGAGCAGGATGTGAAGGGCCAGGAAATGGTGCTAAGTGGAGGCCAGCTTAATGAGAGGACCCCTTAACTCCAGGACCCAGGGGGCAGGAAGTGTCCACTAGAACTGCCCATCCCCACCAGGGGCCCCCGGGAGAGGAGGGTGGCCACCCCATGTCACCCACCGCTGCTGCAGGACAGAGGTCTCGGCCAGGGTCTCTGACTGTCATCACGCCCTCAGCTGGGTGCTCAGACACAAGCCTCCGCTGCCACAAACCACCAGTGTCCTGGGGACAGCAAGCCATCTTAAACCCCATCCTGAGGACTGTCTCTCAGGGATATGGGGTTCCCATCACCCCACTGGTCAGAGCCCCAGATAGAGATGGGGAGCTCAGGCCAGTGACCAGCAAGGCTGGGGGAGGTAAGACCCATGATATGAGCCGGCTCTCCCTGTCCTTCTGGGAGGGGTGGGCCCAGTGGCCCCGCAGAAGCAGGACTGAGACCACCACAGCCTCAAGGGGCACAGGGAGAGTAACCCAGAGCCAAGGGTCACATGTGCAGACAGCAGAACTTGGGCGTCACTCCTGGGCACACCTGCCCAATAGAGCATGGCCTTCCCTAGTGGGATGCTGCTACTGCATGGGGACCAGCATGGATGCAGTGAAAGAACCACGGCCATGCCTGTCCTGACTCGATGCTCCCCTGCCCACTAGCGTCCGACCCACCAGGGGCTCACGGATACCATGAGCCCATAAGGGCCATCCTGGGGCACAGACGGTCTTCAGGACAAGTGTGCCCACTTGTGGGTGCCCCACACCCCTGCATCCCTACACTGTGGGCCTCTGTGACACCACCACATGACAGTCTTCCACAAACGAGAACATCTGAGGGCTGTAGTACTAGGCTGGCTGGCCCACTGATAACCTCACCATAACACACATCTGGTTCTGCTTGTAGGAACCCCACACTGATATGTGTGCACACTGAAGGCTGTGCCTCAGCAACACGCTGGAGATAGATTGGCATGTCCTCAAACTTAAAAGTGAATTTAGCAAGGCCAATTCAAGGTCAGTTTAATAAAATCAATCATATTTCTAAAAACAAGCAATGAAAACCTGGATACTGAAATTAAAAAAAAAAAAACAACACTAGCTATTACAACAGTTCCCCCAAAATGGAATACTTAGATATCAACCTAACAAAATAGGTGTGGGATATGTGTATTGAAAACTACAAGATTTTGATGAAAAAAATCAAATAAGGCTTTCAGAAACGGTGAGCTATACCATGTTCATGGAATGGAATGGAGAAATGGATCATTCTGCAACAGCTGGAGATTCAATACTGAACTCTTAATAATGGACAGAACAACCAGACAGAAGACCAGTGAGGACAAACAAGACTTAACAAACCAACTAGATCTAAGACACATATACTGAACCCTCCACCCAGCAACAGCACACACCTTCTGCTCATGTGTTCTTAGCACATTCCCCAGAATACACTACACGTTAGACCACCAATGAAGTCTTATTAGATTTCAAAAGACAGATAACATACAAAGTATCTTCTCTGACCACAACAGTATGAAGTAGAAATCAATAACAGAAGGAAAACTGGAAAATTCACAAAACTATGAAAGAACAAGTGGTTCAGAGAAGAAATCACAAGGGAGATTAGAAAATATCTAGGGACAGGGACTTCAAGCTGTATCACAAAGCTGTAATCATCAAGACTATGGTACTGGCACGAAAACAGACAATCAATGGAACAGAATAGAGAATCCAGAAATGGACCCACAAACGTATGGCCAACTAATCTTTGACAAAGCAGGAAAGAACATCCGATGGAATAAAGACAGTCTCTTCAGCAAGTGGTGCTGGGAAAACTGGACAGCGACATGCAGAAGAACGAACCTGGACCACTTTCTTACACCAGACACAAAAATAAACTCAAAATGGATGAAAGACCTAAGTGTGAGACAGGAAGCCATCAAAATCCTCAAGGAGAAAGCAGGCAAAAACCTCTTTGATCTTGGCCGCAGCAACTTCTTACTCAACACATCTCCGGAGGCAAGGGAAACAAAAGCAAAAATGAACTACTGGGACCTCATCAAAATAAAAAGCTTTTGCACAGCGAAGGAAACAATCAGCAAAACTAAAAGGCAACCGACAGAATGGGAGAAGATATTTGCAAATGACATATCAGATAAAGGGTTAGTATCCAAAATCTATAAAGAACTTATCAAACTCAACACCCAAAACAACAAATAATCCAGTGACGAAATGGACAAAGACATGAATAGACACTTCTCTAAAGAAGACATCCAGATGGCCAACCGACACAGGAAAAAATGCTCAACTTCACTCATCATCAGGGAAATACAAATCCAAACCACAATGAGATACCACCTTACACCTGTCAGAATGGCTCACATTAACAACTCAGGCAACAACAGATGTTGGCGAGGATGCAGAGAAAGAGGATCTCTTTTGCATTGTTGGTGGCAATGCAAGCTGGTGCAGCCTCTCTGGAAAACAGTATGGAGGTTCCTCAAAAAAACTAAAAATAGAACTACCCCAGGACCCAGCAAATGCACTACTAGGCATTTATCCAAGGGATACAGGTGTGCTGTTTCAAAGGGACACGTGCACCCCCATGTTTATAGCAGCACTATCAACAATAGACAAAGTATGGAAAGAGCCCAAATGTCCATCAATGGATGAATGGATAAAGAAGGGGTGGTTTATATATATACAATGGAGTATTACTCATCAATCAAAAAGAATGAAATCTTGGATGGGACTAGAGGGTATTATGCTAAGTGAAATTAGTCAGAGAAAGACAAATTATCATATGACTTCCCTCATATGAGGACTTTAAGATATAAAACAGATGAACACAAGGGAAGGGAAGCAAAAGTAATATAAAAAACAGGCAGGGGGACAAAACGTAAGAGACTCTTAAATATGGAAAACAAACAGAGGGTTACTGGAGGTGTTGTGGGAGGGGAGATGGGCTAAACGGGTAAGTGGCATTAAGGAATCTACTCCTGAAATCATTGTTGCGCTATATGCTAACTAACTTGGGTGTAAATTTAAAAAATAAAAAATAAATTAATTTTTTAAAAAAAGAAAAGGAAAAGAAAATATTTAGGGACAAATGCAAGTGAAAATCAACATAACTAAAGCTTTTGGAATGGTGGGAAAGTGGTGCTAATGGGAAATTTACAGTTGTAAATGTTGGCACCAAAAACCAAGAAAGATCTTAGATCAACAACACAACTTTACAACTTGAGGAATGAGAAAAAGAACGTCAAATTAAATCCAAAGGTAGCAGAAGGAAGGACCTAACAAAGAATTAAAACGGAGATAAACACAATAGGTAATGGAAAAACAATAGAGAAAACCCAATGAAACCAAAAGCTGGTTCTTCAAAAAGATAACAGATTTGGGGTGCCTGGCTGGCTCAGTTGGAAAAGCATGGAACTCTTAACCTTGGGGTTGTGAGTTCAAGCCCCACATTGGGTGTAGAGATTACTTAAATAAATAAAACTTAAAATAAAAAAGATAACCGTTAACAAACCTTTAGCTTAGATGGGCTAAGGGCAAAAGAGTAAAGATTCAAATTACGAAAATCGGGACTGAAAGTGGGGGCATTATTACAGATTCCACAGAAACAGGTTTATAACATCACAGCAGCAAACGGGATGACGTATATGAAATAGACAAATTCCTAGAAACACAAAACCTAGTAAGACTAAGTCACACAGAAATAGAAAATCTGAAAAGAAAAGCTTTTAACCTGAAGACTTCACTGAGGAATTCTACCAAAGGATTTTAGGAAAACTAACACCAATCCTTCTCAAACTTTTCCAAACATTGAAGAGGGGGGGAACACTTGCCAACTCATTCCAGAAAGCCAGCATTCCTCGGATTCCAAAGCCAGACAGACGCTACAAGGAAACCACACGGACATCCCTCATGAACACTGATGTAAAAATCCTCAACAAGATACCAGCGAACGGAACTCAGAGGACTAGACAGCATGACCAAGCGGGACTTATTCCTAGAATAGAAGGTTGGTCTGACATACAAAAACTGATCATCGTAAGGCACCATGTCAACAGGATTAAGGAAAAATATCACATGATCAACTCAACAGGTTCAGAAAAAGTATCGGACAGAATTCAACACCCTTTCATAATAAAAACATTTAAAAAATAAAATTAACTAAGAATAGAAGGAAAGTATCTCAATGTAATCAAAGCCATCTAGAGCTTTGTAAATATTTATGCCCCCAACTTGGAACACCTAAGTATATAAATCAATTAATAACAAACATAAAGAAACCCATTGAGGGGCGCCTGGGTGGCTCAGTCGGTTGGGCGTCCGACTTCAGCTCAGGTCACGATCTCGCCGTCTGTGAGTTCGAGCCCCGCATCGGGCTCTGGGCTGATGGCTCAGAGCCTGGAGCCTGCTTCTGATTCTGTGTCTCCCTCTCTCTCTGCCCCTCCTTCATTCATGCTCTGTCTCTCTCTGTCTCAAAAATAAATAAAACGTTAAAAAAATTTTTTTTTTAAAAAAAGAAACCCATTGATAACATTTCAATAATAGTAGGGGACTTTGACAATAGCATCAAAAAGAATAAAATACTTAAGTGTTACCCGAGATGGTGAAAGATTTGTACGATGAAAAGTACAAAACATTGCCGGAAGAAATTAAAGAAGATGTACAGAAATGGAAATGCATCCCACCTTCATGGACTGAAAGACTTCAGAGGATTAGAATGTGAACGTGACCCAAAGTGATCTCGATTCGGTGCACTCCCAATCAACATCTCCGCCTACGTTTTTCTAGATATTAGTAAGCTGATTCTAAAATGTATAGAAAGAAAAAGGAACTCGAACAGCCAAAGTAACGTTCAAAAACAACAACATTGGAGGATTCGCACTCATTTCAAACGTTAGTATAAAGCCATAGACAATCAAGACTGTGTGGTAGTCGGCAAAAGGATATCCCGTAGATCAGTGGAACAGGACAGAGTCCAGAAGTAGAAGCACGCAAATATGGTCAATTGGCCTTTTCTAAAATTGCTAAGGCAACTCCACCGAAAGAAGATAATCTGCTTAAAAATACGGTACTGAACAGGGGCTCTTGGGGGGCTCAGTCGGTTAAGCTTCCGACTTGGGCTGAGGTCATGATCTCACGGTCCGTGGGTTCGAGCCCCGCGTCGGGCTCTGTGCTGACAGCTCGGAGCCTGGAGCCTGCTTCGGACTCTGTGTCTCCCACTCTCTGCCCCTCCCCTGGTCCACATTCTCTCTCTCTCTCTCTCTCTCTCTCTCTGCCCCTCCCCGTGCTCATGCTCTCTCTTTCCCTCTCTCAAAAATAAATATTTTTAAAAAAGAACTCTCAAAAAAATTAAGTTCGTTAAAAAAGAAGTCTCAAAACTCAACAACAAACCACTCGATAGAGGAGAGTCACAAACGATTTTAACAGAGTCCTCGCCTGAAGATACACACAGGTGGGGCCCTTAGTGGACGACAGTCACGTCATTAGGCACTAGGGAAGGGGAACTGCAAACCCACCGCCATTAGAACGTTCACGTGTGCCTACCAGTCACCGTGCCGCTGGCATTTACCCGAGAGAAACAGAGGCATCTTTCCGCACGAAGGCTTGTGCACAAATGTTCCCGGCAGCTTTATCAGGGATAAGGAAACCTCCCAACAACCCAAATGTCCCGTCCACAGTAAACGGACACACAGACGGTGGTCGGTCCACAGGTGCAGCAACCACTCTGTAATAAAAGGAATGAACCGGGGCGCCTGGGGGCCTCGGGCAGTTAAGCCTGTGACTCTTGGTTTTGGTTGGGGTCGTGATCTCCTGGCTCACGACATCGAGGCTTGCTTCGGGCTCTGCCCTGATGCTGCCTGGGATTCTCTGTCCCCCCCCCCCACACACACACCCCGTCCCTCCCCTGCCCACAGTCTCTCTTTCTCAAAATAAATAAACTTTTAAAAAGTAAAAAATAAAGAAAATACAGGAATGAACTACCGACCCATTCCAATATGGTTGAATGCGAACATACTTAATTATGCTGAGTGAATGATGCCCGAGCACCAAGAAAAAGAAATCGTAGTGCGTGAGTCCCTGTATATAACCCTCTAGGAAATGCACACAGTGTCACGGTCAGGGACAGGGCAGACTGGAGTGGGTGTGGAGAGGTGTTGGGTCTGCCACTGCGAAGGCTTACAAGATCTGGAGGGGGCAGGAGGGGTGGAGATAGTCATCATCCTGATGGCGGTGATGCCCAGAAGGTGTCCACGTGTGTTAAACCACACACTTTCAATACGTGTTTATTTCATACCAAGTGTTTGAAAACAATTTTTTAATGTTTATTTATTTTTGAGAGAGAGAGAGAGAGAGTGCAGGCAGGGGAGGGGCAGAGAGAGAGGGAGACACGGAATCCGAAGCGGGCTCCGGGCTCCGAGCCGTCAGCACAGAGCCCCACTCGGGGCTCAGACTCAACGAGCCGTGAGATCATGACGTGAGCCGAGTCGGATGCTTCACCGACTAAGCCACCCGGGTGCCCCTCACACCAAGCGTCTGAAACAAAAACGAGCTTGACTCTCCAGGACCAGCACGAATAAATTAAAAACGGCATGTTGGGGCGCCTGGGTGGCGCAGTCGGTTGAGCGTCCGACTTCAGCCAGGTCACGATCTCGCGGTCCATGAGTTCGAGCCCCGCATCAGGCTCTGGGCTGATGGCTCGGAGCCTGGAGCCTGTTTCCGATTCTGTGTCTCCCTCTCTCTCTGCCCCTCCCCCGTTCATGCTCTGTCTCTCTCTGTCCCAAAAATAAAAAACGTTGAAAAAAAAAAATTTGAAAAAAAAAAAAAAAAAAAAAAAAAAAAAAAAAAAAAAAAAAAAAACGGCATGTATTTTGGTCGTGGGGAGGGGGACACAGCAGGATCAGGGGAGGAGACCACCAAGTGGAGCCCCAGAAGCACAATGTGTGGCCAGTAAACAGCCAACCGCAGTGCTACGAATGCGTCCTGGGGACACAGCCCTGGGGGGCTTTGCACGCGCCCAGACACGCATGACCCCTGACGTCGTGCTGGCTTAAAGCCACGGGGGCCTCAGTCTAACCCGCCTGTCTGCGTGCTCCTGAGCCAACTCTGCAGACTCGCACGCACATTCGAGGCCACGATGACCAACCCTCACCATCTCAGGTCCCAAGCAGCCACCCCAGCTACAGTCGGACCGCCACGTATTTTCATTCTCAAGTCAGGAGTGACTGGAAAACAGTAACCTCACGACACTGTGGTCGCACCCCCATGTATACATGACAAGCCCGGTTAACGTTAGGGGTTATTAACTAAACTGCTACGTGGCCGACAGACCACCCTGTGGTCTGTGATTGCTGTCTACACAGCAATGCAAACTCACTCCAAGGATACTCAGGAGACAGGTGAAACTTACAAATCTTGTTTCCTATTTTGTTTGTTTCTGCTTTTTTTTTTTTTTTTTTTTTTTTTTAGTAGGTTCTACACCCAACATGGGACTCGAACTCACAACCCTGAGATGAAGAGTTGCATGCTTGGGGGTGGGGCGCCTGGGTGGCTCCGTCGGTTGAGCATCCGACTCTGGCTCTGGTCCTGATCTCACGGTTCATGGGTTCGAGCCCCCAGTCAGCTCTGTGCTGACGGCTGGGAGCCTGGAGCCTTCTTCGGATTCTGTGTCTCCCTCTCTCTCTGCCCCTCCCCTGCCTGCACTCTGTCTCTCTCTCTCTCTCTCAAATCTGTCAAAAATAAATAAACATTAAACAAATAACAACAAAAACAGAAGAGTTGCATGGTGTGGCAACTGATCCAGCCAGGCACATCCTTAAGCCTAAAATTTCATAAGATGAAAAAAAGAAACTATAAAACAATATATACCATTTGAACTCATTTTTTATTAAATTTTAGGATATATATATGCACATGCGTGCATGCAGATATGCAAATACACACATGCGTGCATACAGATATGCAAATACACACATGCGTGTGTGTGTACGTGCATAAAAAGCCTGGAAGAGGGACACGTGGCTGGTACACCACGCTTGCTCTCACGTTGTGAGTTCGAATCCCAGTTTGGACACAGAGATGGCTTTAAGAAAAAAAAAAAAAGAAAACTAGAAGAATATTCAGGAAAATATATTTTTTTAATTTCTTTAATGTTTAATTTATTTTTGAGAGAGACAGAGAGAGACAGAGCGTGAGCAGGGCAGAGGCAGAGAGCGAGGGAGACACGGAATCCGAAGCAGGATCCAGGCTCCGAGCCGTCAGCACAGAGCCCGACGCGGGGCTCGAACTCACGCGAGATCACGCGAGATCATGACCTGAGCCCAAGTGGGGGGGCTCAACCGACCGAGCCACGCAGGTGCCCCTGTAGCAAAATGTTACTAGTGAGCGCTGTCGGGACAGATTATAAGGGATCCGTGTTTTTCTCCCGCGTTCCTGTCTACACCTTGCCATCTGCATGAACGTGTCACAACCCCCCCCCCCCGAGGGAAACACGCAGCTTAGGCCCACGTAACCAGCGTGTATCCGCGTGGCCACGGATTCCGCCAGCACGGGCACTTACCGGCACGGTGTCCTGACCACCGCCATCGCACACGGGCATCAGGTTCCCCTCCTCTTGGCCAGACCTTTCGCTGAGACACGAGAAAAGTCAGACTGCTGCGTGGAGCCCTTGAGGCTGCAAGCCACGTAATGGCACAGCCACCCCCCCACTCGCTCGGTGAGTCTTTCCCGAGCTACAGGCAGTTCCACACGCTGGGGCTTTTCAGCACACGCTCTTAAAATTCGACGTTTTTAAATTGTTGTCGGCAGAGGAAAGAACGCCCCCAAAGTCAGACAATGCCAAGCAATGGGGAGTGGCTCGGCTCACAGAGGGGACAAAACCGTCCGTCTCCGCATGCTTGGGAAGGGGGTTAAACGACCGGCGGCCCCTGATTCCAACTGCGCCCGGTTCGGGGCTTCTGACACACCAGGACACATCTCCCCATCCAATCCACGATGTCTCTTAACAACCACGGGTGTTTGAGACTCGGGAAAATGGAACACTTTCCACGCGAAGGCAAAACACGAGCGGTTTTTCCACACGGCTGTGCGAGCCCCCTCCCACCGTGTTGTGTTCACCGCGCCACGACCCCAGGCGACTGGCACCTGTCTCCTCTCTCCCCTACTTCTTCCTACAGCCTCAACACCATTTTCACGCCAACATCTACGCCGTTTATCACACACACTAGACGTCTCGAGGGCTGTCTGCTGAATCAAGTCTGCAGACAGCTCTGGGTTAGCACGGAGGTGAGGTTGTAGGATGAACTTACTTGGCAGGAAACCGTCTACCACCCCCCTCAGCAGCCTCAGGGCATAGTGTCAATAGTGAAGGAGTAAAAAAAAAATGCGTTACCTCATTATCAAGTGTTAATCCTCACCGTCGTCCCTCCCCAAGCCACCCCCAGAAACCGCCGGGCAGGCAGGCTCCAGGGGACAGCGCTGGCGATGCGGCCCGGACGGCGACGGCGACGGGGACCGAGGAAGCGGAGAGGTCTGAGTGCGGCGAAGAACCTGGCGCCCCGCGCAGCCCTGGAAACGCGAGCTCCGGTAGGTCTGCTCGCCCAAGTAAGACTGCACTCCGTCTACAGGAGGCAGGGCTTGGAGGAGGGGACCTGCCCGAATCTTACGCCAGGGGGCGTCACAGGACCACAGCGAGCTCCTGTGCGATCGCCAGCCGGCCTCCCGCTGCAGAGAAGCTTCGCCCCAGGATCTCAGAGCAAGGCCCCGCAGAGACACCCTCCCCGGGACACAAGGCCCCGTGCTTTCTCCGCGGACTCACTGGTGCCCGTGCCCTGTGCTGGCGGTCGGAAGCCGTGGGACGGGGCGGAGGGCTGGGGGACCGGCCCCGGAACGATCTACGCCATCAGCACACACACACTCGTGCGTTCGTTACTGTAGGTTCTAATCCACACTCTGATTCCATCAGCAAGGAAATGGCACCCAGGACTCACGGCCCGTGGGGGCGTCACTGGCGACACCGGGTCGAGATCCCAAGCTCGCCCATTTTCTTTGAGACAGACGCACGACAGCTCAACTCAATTCCAACCGTGCCCGACGTGGTCACACTGGCTGGGGGGGGGGGGGGGGGGGGGCACAGGACAGTTCCTGCCAGTACAGTAACACCACCTCAGACGTTCCTTTCAATCCCCCACCCCGGTTCCGACACAGCAACCAGGCCTCCCCTGCCTCTTCGGGCTACGTGTCCCTACGTGTCCCCTCCTTCGTTGTGCATGTTAGAATGACGAGCTGCACCATCATCGAAATATCGGAAAGGCCGTGGCTTTCCGCACACCCTTAAAAAGGAACATTTCCATTAAACCTGCTCTTCTGTGAAAACAAGAAGCCCCTGGTGACAGCCGGGATCCGTGTGACGACCCTTTCGACACCACGCATTCTGAATTTCTCCTGGAGGATATACTGATAACAGTCTGAACAGGAGGGGCCCTCCCTTCCAACAGCCCACCTCTCACCCTCCTGGGCCCACTGGCCTCTGCATTCATTTCCCACACCACATCCGCCAGCCAGCTTCTGATCCCCAAGCAGGTCCTGGGACCCCCAGGGACACACCCAGGCTAGCAGCACAGACTTCAGAATCCCCACCCGCCCCCGCCCCCGGCCGTCACCAGGCCAAATTCAGACCCCCAAGCAGCGCTGGGGAAGAAGCCCAAAGTCAGCACCACGTGCCCAAGGCAGAGTATGGGACCCATGCGACTGAACACGAACCCCCGTAGCAGTGTACGACCTGAGATCATGGACTCAGACATGCCAGGCAAAGTTTGAGGCTCCTCTGAACTGGCGATGACTCCCAACGCAGCGTCTGGGGCCCCTGAGGCCGAGTTGCAGACCCCCAGTGATGGGATGAGACTCTCAAAGCTCCGCTTGGACCCCCAAGGCAGGATGTGGAACCCCCAGGATGGGCCCGGACCCCCAGGGAAGAATGTGGGACTCCCGGAATGGGCCCAGACCCCCAGGGCAGGATGCAGGACCCCTGGGATGGGCTTGGACCCCCAAAGCAGGATGTGGGACCCCTAGGATGGGCCCTGAACCCCAGGGCAGGATGTGGGACCCCCAGAATGGGCCCAGACCCCCAGGGCAGGATGCGGGACCCCTGGGATGGGCTTGGACCCCCAAGGCAAGATATGGGACTCCCAGGGTGGGCTTGGATCCCCAAGGCAGGATGTGGGACCCCCAGGATGGGCCCGGACCCCCAGGGTAGGATGCAGGCCCCCCAGAATGGGCCCAGACCCCCAAGGCAGGATGTGGGACTCCCAGGGTGGGCTTGGACCCCCAAGGCAGGATATGAGACCCCCAAGGAAGCACTCTGGCCCCCAAGGCAGGATGTGGGACCCCCAGGATGAGCTCAGACCCCCAAGGCAGGATGTGGGACTCCCAGGGTGGGCTTGGACCCCCAAGGCAGGATATGAGACCCCCAAGGAAGCACTCTGACCCCCAAGGCAGGATGTGGGACCCCCAGGATGAGCTCGGACCCCCAAGGCAGGATGTGGAACCCCCGGATGGGCCTGGACCCCCAGGGAAGGATGCAGGACCCCCGGAATGGGCCCAGACCCCCAAGGCAGGATGTGGGACCCCCGAGATGGGCTTGGATCCCCAAGGCAGGATGTGGGACCCCCGAGATGGGCTTGGATCCCCAAGGCAGGATGTGAGACCCCAGGGAAGCACTCGGATCCCCAAGGCAGGATTGGGACTCCCATGGCCACACTCGAACTCCCAAGGAAGGATGTGGGATGCCTAGGGGAGCACTTAGACCCCCAAGGCAGGATGTGGGAACCCCCCTGGAGGAGGACTCAGACCATCAAGTCATGCTGTGGGACCCCCCGAGAGAACTCCAACCCGCAAGGCAGGATTGCGTTCCCTGCAGCTGCATTTAGACCCCCAAGGCAGGATGTGGGGCCCCTTTCTGGGGAGCACTCAGACCCCAGGTCAGGATGTGGGACCCCCTTCCAGGGAGCACTCAGACCCCCAAGACAGGATGTAAGGCCCCCTAGGGCAGTACTAGACCTGCAAGGCAGAGTTCAGGCCCCCCGAGATGGGCTCAGACCCACAAGGCAGGATGTGGGACCCCCGGGATGGGCTCAGACATTCATGGCAGAATGTTAGGACCCCTGAGACGGGCTCGAACCCCCAAGGCAGGATGTGGGACCCCGAGGACACGCCTGGACCCCAAGGCAGGATGTGGGACCCCCCGGGATGGGCTCAGACATCCATGGCAGGATGTTAGGACCCCTGAAATGGGCTCAGACATCCACGGCAGGATGTTAGGACCCCTGAGACGGGCTCAAACCCCCAAGGCAGGATGTGAAATCCTCGAGATGGGCTCAGACCCCAAGGCAGGATGTGGGACCCCCGGGATGGGCTCAGACATCCACGGCAGAATGTTAGGACCCCTGAGACGGGCTCAAACCCCCAAGGCAGGATGTGGGACCCCGAGGACACGCCTGGACCCCAAGGCAGGATGTGGGACCCCCAGGATGGGCTCAGACATCCATGGCAGGATGTTAGGACCCCTGAGACGGGCTCAAACCCCCAAGGCAGGATGTGGGACCCTGGGGGAGCGCTCAGACCCCAAGGCAGGATGTGGGACCCCCGGGATGGGCTCAGACATTCATGGCAGAATGTTAGGACCCCTGAGATGGGCTCGAACCCCCAAGGCAGGATGTGGGACACCGAGGACACACCTGGACCCCAAGGCAGGATGTGGGACCCCCCAGGATGGGCTCAGACATCCATGGCAGGATGTTAGGACCCCTGAAATGGGCTCAGACATCCACGGCAGGATGTTAGGACCCCTGAGACGGGCTCAAACCCCCAAGGCAGGATGTGGGACCCTGGGGGAGCGCTCAGACCCCAAGGCAGGATGTGGGACCCCCGGGATGGGCTCAGACATTCATGGCAGAATGTTAGGACCCCTGAGATGGGCTTGAACCCCCAAGGCAGGATGTGGGACCCCGAGGACACACCTGGACCCCAAGGCAGGATGTGGGACCCCCCGGGATGGGCTCAGACATCCATGGCAGGATGTTAGGACCCCTGAAATGGGCTCAGACATCCACGGCAGGATGTTAGGACCCCTGAGACGGGCTCAAACCCCCAAGGCAGGATGTGAAATCCCCGAGATGGGCTCAGACCCCAAGGCAGGATGTGGGACCCCCGGGATGGGCTCAGACATCCACGGCAGAATGTTAGGACCCCTGAGACGGGCTCAAACCCCCAAGGCAGGATGTGGGACCCCGAGGACACGCCTGGACCCCAAGGCAGGATGTGGGACCCCCAGGATGGGCTCAGACATCCATGGCAGGATGTTAGGACCCCTGAGACGGGCTCAAACCCCCAAGGCAGGATGTGGGACCCTGGGGGAGCGCTCAGACCCCAAGGCAGGATTAGGACCCCCGTGGCCACATTCAAACCCCAAGGCAGGATGTGGGGACACCCCCCCCACACCCCCGTGGAGGATTCAGAGAGTCAGGTCATGACGTGGGACTCCCAAGGGAGCACTCTAACCCGCAAGGCAGGATGGGGACCCATATGGCTGCACTTAGACCCCCAAGACAGGATGTGGGACCCTGGGGGAGCACTTTGACCCCCAAGGCTGGATGTGGGACCCCCAAGGCAGGATGTGGGGCCTTGGGGGAGCACTTGGACCCCCAAGGCAGGATGTGGGACCCCTGAGGGAGGACTTCGACCCCCAAGGCTGGAAGTGGAACCCCCCCTGGGGCAGCACTCAGACCCCCAAGGCAGGATTGGGACCCCCATGGCTGCACTCGGGACCCCCAAGACTGGATGTGGGACCCCCCCCGGGTCAGCACTCAGACCCCCAAGGCAGAATGTGGGACCCCCGAGATGGGCTTGGATCCCCAAGGCAGGATGTGGGACCCCCGAGATGGGCTTGGATCCCCAAGGCAGGATGTGAGACCCCAGGGAAGCACTCGGATCCCCAAGGCAGGATTGGGACTCCCATGGCCACACTCGAACTCCCAAGGAAGGATGTGGGATGCCTAGGGGAGCACTTAGACCCCCAAGGCAGGATGTGGGAACCCCCCTGGAGGAGGACTCAGACCATCAAGTCATGCTGTGGGACCCCCCGAGAGAACTCCAACCCGCAAGGCAGGATTGCGTTCCCTGCAGCTGCATTTAGACCCCCAAGGCAGGATGTGGGGCCCTGGGGGAGCACTTGGACCCCCAAGGCAGGATGTGGGACCCCTGAGGGAGGACTTCGACCCCCAAGGCTGGAAGTGAAACCCCCCCTGGGGCAGCACTCAGACCCCCAAGGCAGGATTGGGACCCCCATGGCTGCACTCGGGACCCCCAAGACTGGATGTGGGACCCCCCCCGGGTCAGCACTCAGACCCCCAAGGCAGAATGTGGGACCCTGTGGGAGCACCTAGACCCCCAAGGCAGGATGTGGGACCCCCTTCTGGGGCAGCACTAAGACCCCCAAGGCACGATGTGGGACCCCCCATGGGGAAGCACTCAGACCCCAGGACAGAATGTGGGGCCCCTGAGGGAGCAGTCTGACCCCCAAGTCATAATGTGGGACCCCCGAGGGACCACTCTGACCCGCAAGGCAGGATTGGGACCCGCACAGCTGCACTTAGACCCCCATGACAGGATGTGGGAACCTGGGGAGCACTCAGACCCCAAGGCAAGATGTGGGACCCTAGGGTCGGGTTTGGACCCACAAGACACGATGTATGACCCCCTAGGGCAGTACTAGACCTGCAAGGCAGAGTTCAGGCCCCCCGAGATGGGCTCAGACCCACAAGGCAGGATGTGGGACCCCCGAGATGGGCTCAGACCCACAAGGCAGGATGTGGGACCCCTGAGATGGGCTCAGACCCACAAGGCAGGATGTGGGACCCCCGAGATGGGCTCAGACCCCCAAGGCGGGATGTAGGACCCCCAGGATGGGCTCAGACCCACAAGGCAGGATGTGGGACCCCCGAGATGGGCTCAGACCCACAAGGCGGGATGTGGGACCCCCGAGATGGGCTCAGACCCCCAAGGCGGGATGTGGGACCCCCGAGATGGGCTCAGACTCCCAAGGCGGGATGTAGGACCCCCGGGATGGGCTCAGACTCCCAAGGCAGGATGTGGGACCCCCGAGATGGGCTCAGACCCCCAAGGCTGGATGTAGGACCCCCGGGATGGGCTCAGACTCCCAAGGCAGGATGTGGGACCCCCGAGATGGGCTCAGACCCCCAAGGCTGGATGTAGGACCCCCGGGATGGGCTCAGACTCCCAAGGCAGGATGTGGGACCCCTGAGATGGGCTCAGACCCCCAAGGCGGGATGTAGGACCCCCGGGATGGGCTCAGACTCCCAAGGCAGGATGTGGGACCCCCCCCCCAGGCAATACTAGACCTGCAAGGCAGAATTCCGGACCCCCGAAAAGGTCTCAGACCCCCAAGGCAAGATGTGGGAAACCTGGAGGAGCACTCGGACCCCCCAGGGCAGGATGTGGGACCCCCCCCAGGGGAAGCCCTCACACCCCTAAGGTAGGGTGTGGGAACCCTGGGGGAGCACTCAGAGCCCCAAGTCATGATGTGGGACCCCTGCGGCCTCACTCGGACCCCCAAAGCAGCATGTGGGACCCTCCCCAGGGGAAGCCCTCACACCCCTAAGGCAGGGTATGGGAACCCTGGGGGAGCACTCAGAGCCCCAAGTCATGATGTGGGACCCCTGCGGCCTCACTCGGACCCCCAAAGCAGCATGTGGGACCCTCCCCAGGGGAAGCCCTCACACCCCTAAGGCAGGGTGTGGGAACCCTGGGGGCGCACTCAGAGCCCCAAGTCATGATATGGGACCCCTGCGGCCTCACTCGGACCCCCAAAGCAGGATGTGGGACCCCCGAGGGAGCACTCCTATCCCCAAGGCTGGATGTGGACCCCCGAGACGGCACTCGGACCCCCAAGGCAGGATGTGGGACCCCCGCGGCCTCACTCGGACCCCCAAGGCAGGATGTGGAGGCACCCCCACCCCCGGTGCAGCCTCGGACCCCCTCGCAGGATGTGGGACCTCTGCGGGGGCACTCAGGCCCCCAGGACCAGACCAGTCGGATCTGAGGGAAGATCCCGCTCGGAAGCCGGAGAGAGACGGGTGTGGGGAAGCGCCTGCCCAGGATCGGATGCCTGCGCCTGCCCCGCTGGCGGCACTACCCGGCGCGGGCATCCGCCCCGAGCAGGCTCCGCCGAAGCGAAGCTAGCCCCCGGCGGCGGAGTCCCAAGCTTTGCCAGCCCGGGACCGCTCGCGCCAATCAAGCGACGGCGAGCACGTGACGTCCGGCGGCCAATGGGGAGTTCGCATGGGAACACGCCCCCCCCCCGAGGCCCCGCCCCATAGCGTGCCGGCAGGCGCAGGATGTGGGCCCTGCGGGCCGCCATCCGCCCGGCGGCCTGGCTGCCTCGCGTGGTTCTCGGCCGCCGGGCTCCGAGACCCGCGCCGCCGCTGCTGGTCTGCCCCGAGCGCGCGTTCGCCGCCTTCGACCCCGGGGACCTCAAGGGGCGAGGGGGCGGAGGACGGGGCCCACCGGCTGATGGCCCGAGAAGCCGAACGGGAGAGGTGGAGGAACCGGAAGATGCCGAGGACGAGGAAGAAGAGGAGGAGGAGCTGCTGAGCAGGGACCCTTTGCTGCCGGTGGGGACCCAGCGCGTGTGCCTGGTTCACCCTGAGGTCAAGTGGGGACCCGGGAAGCCGCAGCTGACCCGAGGTGCGCAGGAACTGCGCCGCGGGCGGGGCCGGGGACTCTGAGAGGCGGGGCTTCCAGGGGGCGGAGCCTCGGGAGAATCGGGCTAGAGCTCAGTGGGGGGGCGTGGCCGTAGGCCCTTGAACTCGGGAGTGGAGACTAGGGGGGCGGGGTTTTCGGGACTGACTGGGGGCGGAGATTGGGATGGGCGGGGCTTCCAAGTCCACAGCTCAGGGCAGGCGCTCTGGGGGCGGAGATTGGGAGGGGCGGGGCGTCGGGGGCGGAGACTCGGAGGACTGGGGCTGAGGGGGCGGGGCGCCAAGCGCAGCACTGAAACGCCCCCACCCATCTCCCTAAACCTGCTGGAGGCAGCCCCAGCCCCCTGCTGCCTGGCCCTGTCCCCTCTCTGCCTGCTCCCTGGTTAAGCCCTCCTCTCCCCTGCAGCGTGTGTTGTGTCCTACCCGTTCTTTCCTGTAAAGAATCTAGCAAAAGTCTAGAGCCAGCGTGCCCCGTCTGTGTGTGTTCGTGTGTGTGTGAGACGGATCCTTAAGTACCTTACTGTGCAGCATTTTCATTTATGTAACCACTGAATACTAAAGATTGCGCAAGAAGATGGTCATCGTGCATGCACTTTATACCCGGAACCGCAAACCCTTGTCTGCCTGCCCTCTCGAGGGCAGCTGCCTGGGACCGCCATCGTCCCCCCCAGTCACTAACAGCCAGTTAGCTGGAGGCTCGGGGCACAGCACGCACTCACGGCAGAGAGCCACCTCCTGGGCCCACGTGCTGCGGGTGGGCGAGAACGTGGTTCGAGCGTCTCAGCAGAGCGGTCCTGGATGGCCTGGGAAGACCAGAGCCCACAGCGGGAAGGGGCAGGCACAGAGGTGTGAGGACAGTCTCCAGAGAGGGGTCCTCCAGGGAGCACGGCCTGCGACCCCGGCAGGCTGGCTGGGTGGCTGTGGGGAGGTGGGGGCACTTACAGTGGAGTCCCTGGGTGTCTAACACACACTGATGTGGGCTGTAAGCGCTGGGGTTGTCACAAGTACTCTGCATTGAGCAGGAGGGTGACTTGATACAGTGGGTTCTTTTAATTCCCCTCTTCCCCTTAGACCTTTATTAACATGTCATTCATACAATTAGCCTTCTGCCAGGCACAGTTCAGTAGCATTTAGCACATTGCAGCCAGCCCCTCTGTGTGGTTCATATCACCGCAGAAGGAGGCCCTGTCCCCTTAATCCCAGCCACTTTGCATCGCATCCCCATCCGGTCCCTCACAGCCACGAATCTGCTCTCTGTTCCCGTGAACTTTCCTGTTCAAGAACATTCCATCTCAGTGCTATGTTCCTTGTTTTCTCTTTTAAAGCCTTTTAGAGTAGTGTTAGTTGCACAGGAAACTTGAGAAGACAGTACAGAGGGTTCCCTGTACCTCCTGTCCCACCTGGTTAGCCTCGTGTGTTACCAGCATCCCCACCAGAGCAGGACACGTGTTACGATCCAGGAACCAACGTGAACACGGAATCACCCAGAGTCCGCGGTTTTCAGTATGATTCACTCTCGGTGTTTCACGCTCTGTGGGTCTGGACCATGTGCAACATCACGGATCCATCATTACAGGATTCTGCAGAGGGTTTCACTGCCCCTCCTGTTCATGCTTCACCCCACCCCCTTCCTGGCAACTGCAGATGTTTTTACTATGTGCCTCGTTCTGCCTTTTCCAGAACGTCATAGGGTTAGAACCATCCACCACGCGGCCTTTTCAGACCGGCTCCTGTCGCTCAATCGCATGCATCTAAGGCTCCTGCGTGAGTTTCTGTGGCCATACAGCTCATTTGTTTCTGGTGGTGCTAAGACCCTATTGTCTGGATGGACCCCAGTGTATTCATTCATCCACCTGCTGAGGGACATCAAGGGTGCTTCCAAGCTGCTGTAAACATCCACGTGCAGCTTTGTGTGGACCTAAGTTTCTGTTCACTCGGGTAAATACCAGGGAGCATTCTGCTGGGCCCTCTGGTAAGAGCACATTTGGTTTTATAAGAAAGCACCAAACTGCTTTGCCAGCAGCTGCACCACTTTGGGGTCCCATCAGCGACGAAGGAGGGTTCTTGCTGCAGCCGTGTCACCAGTGTCAGGTGTTGTCCGCGTTCTGCGTCTGGGCCAGCCTCACAGGTGTGCGTGGCTCTCGAGGTAACGTGCATTCATTTCCCCGACCACATATGGTACAGAGCGTCTCTCCCCAGCTTCTGTGGTCAGGTGTGTGTTAGGTCTTCGGCCCAGCTTTTGTTTTTTTATATTTTTATTATGAAATTTTTTAATGTTTATTTCTCAGAGAGCGTGAGCAGGAGAGGTGAAGAGAGAGGGGGCAGAGGGTCCCAAGCCAGCTCCCACTGACAGCCCCGTGCAGAGCTCGATCTCACAAACCGTAAGATTGTGACCTGAGCCGAAGTCAGACCCTCAACCGACCGAGCCACTGAGGCGTCCCGTTTGGCCCAGCTTTGGATCAAGTTCTTTCTTTTAAATTTTTTTTTTTAAACGTTTATTCATCTTTGAGAGACAGAGAGAGACAGAGCATGAGCGGCGAAGGGGCAGAGAGAGAGACACACAGAATCCAAAGCAGGCTCCAGGCTCTGAGCTCTCAGCACAGAGCCCGACATGGGGCTCGAATTCACGAGCCGCGAGATCATGACCTGAGCCGAAGTCGGACGCTCGACCCACTGAGCCACCCAGGGGCCCCTTAAAATACATTTTTTAATGTTTATTCACTTTTTGAGAGACAGAGACAGAGTGTCAGCAGGGCAAGGGCAGAGGGAGAGAGAGAGACAGAATCCGAAGCAGATTCCGGGCTCTAAGCTGTCAGCGCAGAGCCCGACATGGGGCTCGAACTCATGAACCGCGAGATCATGACCTGAGCCGAAGTCGGATGCTTGACCGACTGAGCCCTCAGGCACCCCTCAAGTTCTTCTTTTACTGCTAAGTTTTAAGAGTTCTTCTGGATAACAGCCCTTTCTCAGATGTTTTTTACAAATATTTTCTTCTAGTCTGTGGCTTGACTTCTCAGTTTCTCTACGTCGTTCGCAGTCGGAATTTCTTCATCACGACTCTAGTCCTGTCTTCAAGCTTAGAGATTCATTTCTTGGCTTTGCCCAGCCCACTCATAAGCCCATCAGCGGATTCTTCCTTTCCGTTGGAGTGTTTGTGACAGCCAGCATTTCTGTTTGGCTCTTTCTTCAAATTTCCATCTGTCTGCTTACGTTGCCCATCTGTCCTTGCGTGCAGGCTCCTTTATCTGTCAGAGCCCTTAGCATATGACTCATAGTTGTTGTAAGTTCCTGGTCCGATAATTCCAGCATTCCTGCCATATTCCACTGGCTCTGACGCTGCTCTGTGTCTTTACATCACGTTTGTCACCTGTCAGTATACCCTGTAATTTTCTCCTAATGGCCGGATGTGATAGATGGGGTACAAGGAAGTGGTGTTAATTGGTCTTCAGTGGTGTGGTGCTGAGGTGTGAGGCAGGGGAGGGGAGGTGTGGGGCAGGGGCTGGGGAGGTGTGGCACAGGGGTGGGGAGGTATGGGGCAGGGGAGGTGTGGGGCAGGGGTGGGGAGGTGTGGCACAGGGGTACAGAGGTGTGAGGAAGGGGAGGGGAGGGGTGGGGCAGGGGTGGGGAGGTGTGGGGTAGGGTAGGGAGGTGTGGGGCGGGGAGGGGAGGTGTGGGGCAGAGGAGGTGAGGTGTGGGGCAGGGGTGAGCAGGGGTGGGGAGATGTGGGGCAGGAGAGGGGAGATGTGGGGCAGGGGTGGGGAGGTGTGGGGGAGGGGAGGCGTGGGGAGGGGAGGGGTGGGGCAGGGGTGGGCAAGGGAGGGGAGGGGTGGGGCAGGGGTGGGCAAGAGAGGGGAGGGGTGGGGCAGGGGTGGGGAGGGGGTGGGGAGGTGTGGGGCAGGGTAGGGAGGTATGGGGCGGGGAGGGGAGGGATGGGGCAGAGGAGGTGAGGTGTGGGGCAGGGGTGTGGAGGTGTGGGGCAGGGGTGGGAAGGGGAGGGGAGTGGAGGGGGGAGGGGAGGGGTGCTGAGATGTGGGTCAGGGGAGGGGAGGTGTGGGGTGGGGGCTGAGGAGGTGTGGGGCAGGGGTGGGCAGGGGTGGGGAGGTGTGGGGCAGGGGAGGGGAGGTGTGGGGTGGGGGCTGAGGAGGTGTGGGGCAGGGGTGGGCAAGGGAGGGGAGGTGTGGGGCAGGGTGGAGGTGTGGAGTGAAGAGGTATGTGGCAGGGGTGGGGAGGTATGGGGAGGGGAGGTGTGGGGGAGGGGAGGTGTGGGGAGGGGGTGGCGAGGTATGGGGAGGGGATGTATGGGGCAGGATAGGGAGGTGTGGGGCAGGGGTGGGGAGGTGTGGGGCAGGGGTGGGGAGGTGAGGGGTGGGGGAACCTCCCTTGTCCTGCGAGCAGGGCCCCGTTGTGAGTGAGCCCGTGCATGTGAAGTGTGAATACACAAGTGTCCTGAGGTTTCATCCCCACCTGGTGGATCCCCGAGCATTAGCGTCGGGGGTCCCACGTGGCACTTGGACCAGACCCCCAGGCCGGTGGCTGTGGGAGTGGCCGCAGGAGCAGGACCGCCAGGGGGGTTGTGGGAAGCTGCAGGGTGATCCACGGTTGAGTGGGGACGTGGCCCCCCACGGAGGTCGGGAAAGAGCGCGTCTGTGGGGGTTGCCGATGCCCCACGTGTGACGGTTAAGGAGGCGAGTCGGGGGGCCCCACCCAGAGGGGCGGAGGTGAGGAGGACCAGCGAGGTCCCTCCGGGGAACCTGAGGACACTGTGCTGCAAGGCGGCCGCCGGGAGAGGGCGGACGGCACTGGGGCACAGCGGGCGCTTAGTACAAGTGTCACAGGGGTGGGGCCCAGCACGCTGGCCTCTGTGTCACAGAGCCCTGAGCCCCCCTCGGCCCTGTCGGCAGCAGTCAGGACTCCCAGCCCCAGGACCCACCGGCACCAGCGCCCCACTCCCTGCCTAAGCGGGGGCTCACAGCCCACCCTGCCGGCAATGAAGGGAGCCAGTTCCTGGGCTCCGTCACGAGACCCGCTGTCCACCGGGTCACGACAGACCGCGGGGGCCTCACCGCGCCCACGTCCCGTTATCTGCCCAGCCCCCGGCGTCCAGCGCGAGCGGAGGCTGCAACGGTCTGGGCCTGGAGGCACACAGCTGTGTTTCGGAACAGGTGCCTACCTGGGTGCCGCGTCCGGACCTCTGTGCCGCCGTGCGGGCAGCCATCCGAGCTGGGGAGCACGGGGCCCCGGGGCCGACCTCGCAGGGGTGTGTCCCTCACCCTGGCCCTGTGTCTCCCCGAAGCTGACCGGCAGGTGGCGGAGGCGGAATCTCTGGTCCACACGCTGGACCGCTGGTCGGTGGTGGAAAGGATGGTGGTGCCCGCCAGAACAGCCGACGGGAAGGTCACGTTCGGCAGAGGGACCCTGCGGCACCTGACAGGTGGGCCCTGCTCCTTGGCTCTCTTCCTCCTGGAGCAGGAACGGTGGGGCTCTCGCCGTCTGGGCCGAGTAGAGGCGTCCTCACGGGAACTTGGATCAGACGTCCAAAACGCCTCCGTGCCCCGATCGCAACCTCAACTGTGCCCACTGGGGCCGTCGGGGCAATTCAGAGTCCGGTGGAAACCGGCCCCGGGACCCCAGCCCGGCCCTCCCCGCAGACAGGGTGCTGTGTGTGAACCCTGCCTTCCAGGGACCCCCGGGGGTGTCCCACTTGAGCGCGGCGAGCCCTGCGGATACGCTGAGGGGGTGCTCACCGCCCGGCTCTGTCACCGCAGGTCATGGAGCCATTCAGACCCCGTGGGGTCGTGTCACCTGCGTGTGCAAGACCCACGACCCCCGAAGGGACCCCGGTCCTCCCCTCCCCTGCCTCACACACCCGACTTCCCAAATACGCACTCAGGGAGTCGAGGGGTACCCGGTGACCACAGCCAGCCTGAGCCCAGGGTCGGCCCCACGACAGACCCCGTGGAGCCCTGACGTCCGACCGAACCTTCTCTTTTCCTCAGAGAAAATCAGAGCGTTGCCAGAAATCACCGCGGTCTTCCTGAATGTGGAGAGGATGGCCCCGCCCACCAAGGTACGCGGGAGTCTCAGGGCGCTTCCCATGCTCCGGGCCCCGGGCCGAGGGAGTCGGGTCGGACCGAGGAGGCCCCGGGATCAACGACGCCATCTCGGCGGCCCCCTTCACCCGAGACACCGCTGCAGATGCCCTCACTCCCTCCCTCCGTTTCCAGAAAGAACTCGAGGCCGCCTGGGGCGTGCAGGTGTTTGACCGATTCACCGTTGTTCTTTCCATTTTCCGCTGCAACGCCCGGACGAAGGAGGCCCGGCTGCAGGTGGCGCTGGCTGAGCTCCCCCTTCTCAGGTTCGGGGCACACCCCAGCTCTCGTGGCTCGCGTAGTCGCGTGTCCGACCCTTTGCCTGGGGTGCGGTGAAGACGGAAGGCAGGGCTGGCCGTGCCCTCCCGGACGAGGCCTGTCAGGCTCCTGTCCAAGCAGCGTGCCTACCCGGACAGGTCACCCTGCTGTGGGGCCCCCCCTTCGGTGACGGTGAAGATCCAGGCAGGAGGAACGGCCCCCTGCCTCGCTCTCTCCACCCAGAGTTCTCATCTCACCCTCGCGTCTGTGTGCTGTCACCTGGTGCGCTCCCCCTAGATGGGCACGGACGTCTCACCCTGTCTACTGAGACGCCCCCTTTCCACGGCAGGTCCCACCTGAGCAGCACCACCCGCCTGGATGGACGGGGAGGAGGCTCACGCTACATCATGGGGTCAGGTAACGTGAGGTCTTGTCACCGCGTGCTCAGAAGGGGGTATGCCACGGCAGCCACCCTTAGGAAGGGGACAGCAGCGCTGAAAGATCCCAGTGGGGCTGCATGTGACCCCGTACATGGTCCCATTCACACAAACTAGGATATCTACGTGGTCTGCTGGGGTGGCTGCAATGAAGGACCACAAGCCAGAGCCTTAAAACCTCGGGCATCTACTCTCTCAGCTCTGGAGACCAGAAGTCTGAGATCTGGGGGGTGGGGTGGGGGCAGGGCCGCTGAGATCGGGTCGGGGGAGGGCAGGGCCACTGAGACCCAAGTGGGCAGGGCTGTGCTCCCTCCAGAGGCTCCAGGGGAGGGTCCTTCCTGCCTCTTGCAGCTTCTGGGGCTGCAGGCGTCCCTGGGCTCGTGGCTGCGTCCCTCCCACATGGGTCTTCACGTCTTCACACGGCTTCTCCTCTGTCTTCTCTTCTGTTATGCAGACATTTGTCTTTGGATTTAGGGCACACTGATCCAGGATGACCCCCTCAGATCCCTGTCCAGTTACATGCACCCAGACCATATTCCAAAATGAGTTCCCGTTCACAGGTCCCAGGGGTCAGGATGTAGATGTGTCTTTGGGGCACCGCTCAGGTGGCTCTGGATATCATGGGGGCTGTCCTTGTGAGGCTCTCCCTTACTCCCAAATAAAGGGGAGCCCAGGTGACCTCAGAGGGCAGAAGTCCGGAGGCGAGGCCACCCTCCACTGGGTGAAGCCATCTGTCAGACAGGAAGGTGCTGGGGCAGTGTGGAAGACCAGGCCGGCGGGGGGCGGGGGGTCCCAGCGGCAGAATGCCTGTCCACAACGCACACAGGGACCCGCGTGGCTCACTCTGCTCTTACGTCTTTGTGAGTGTGCTCACCGACTCGCCGTGTTGGGTGTGTGTAGGAGAATCGCTCGTGCAGGTGCAACGGCGCCTGCTGAAGGACAAGGAGCTGAAGATTCGGAAGGCCCTGGACAGACTTCGGGAGAAAAGGCGTCTCCTGGGAAGGCAGCGCAGACGGCGGGAGTTTCCTGTGGTCTCCATGGTGGGATACACAAACTGCGGTGAGAGAAGTTCTGGGGGCTCCTGGGGGGGGGGGGTCCACCGTCCCCCCACCACCCTGCTAGTGCATTTGGGGAGAAACCGCTCGCAAACGCAACAAGGCCCTGGGATTCAGAGGGCCGACGGATGATGAGAACAGGTGGAAAGCGTGCCTCATGTCCCCGGGGCACTTGCAGGGCCCAGGGCGGGTGCCCCGTCAGGTCAGCAGCGTGGTCACCGAGTGCTGGACAGCGGACTGCACTCCCCTCTCTTACAGGTGTGTTGAGACTCAGAGGGAGACAGAAGGGTGACGGTGTTAAGACCATGCATGGTGGGCAGGCCCCTAGAAGGATAAAAGCGGTTCAGACTGTGCGCAGTAGGACCTCAGCACAGGGCTCGTGGTTTAGCTTAACGTGTGCGCTCAGCGCGATCGTCTGCAGGACACGGAACCTCGGGTCTCCTTCGTCCCGAAGCCCTGAGCTCACGGCTGTGCTCGGTAAAGGGAGACAACGGCAGGTGCGACTTCCTCACCGTCGGGGTCCGGTCCGCCAGCGGGTGCCGGGCTGCGCGGGGTCCAGCCCCCTGCCAGCGTGAGGTCCCCACCAGCCTCACGCCACCAGCTCCCTGTCCTCAAGGAGGGAGGGACCTCCCCACAAAACCTGGAACGGAAAGTGCGGGGGCACCGCAGCTGCAGAGAATCCCGCTTGGGTAGATACAGGCTCTCACCTTGTGGGAAATGGCGAGTGCGCGCGCACGGCGGCGTCAGCACCGCGCTTCTGGAGCTCCGCCCAGGCAACCGAACTCAGCACTGCTAGGTTACGCCCGCGGCCCGAGGCTCACCGGCACAGAGGAGTCCGTGTCCCGGGACCTGTGTGGTGAGGGCACCTGCGTGTCCAGGTGGGGCCGCCCTCCCGGGTCATCTCCTCATTCACCTGTGGGGCGGGCTGAAGCCAGTGGCCACCAGTAACGTCCACGAGCTGGCGTGGTGCTGGCGTGGCCCCGAACACGGGGGCCGGGCGCACACACGGGCGCATTCTTGCAGGAAGGCTGAGTGGAGGGGACGTCCTCTGGGGCCATCGCAGACACACACAGCTCCTGCCTGTCTACACCGCCACACTCCATTAACGCTGTCACCCCCGTCCACCCCCCCCCCCACACACACCGATTTCACCACCACCCCGTCTACACAGACGCCCAGCCTATGCCACACACGCTGTACCCGCCCCACTCCATCATCACTCCGTCTACACCGACATCCCGTCCGCCTTATACCTCAACTCCACCACCGGCACTCTGTCTACACAGGCACCCAGCCCACCTCACAGACAACACACGTGTACAAACGTGACCGCCGGGTCTGTACTATCCTCGTGTGCACGGGTGCCCTCACCCCCTCGGCCGTCACCACCCCGTCCGCACCACCGCCGTCCTGCATACGGGCACTCGTACCCTGGGCCCTGGCCCTCTGGGCCGCAAGCGTGACGGAGAACGCCAGGTTCTCTGACCACACAGGGCGGAGACTAGGAGCTCAGAGACCTCACGACGCGTGGCCGCCGCCTCGGCCAGATGCACGTGGGTTCGACTGCGGCCAAGGTGGGACACGTGTGGTGAGGGGGCCTCTCACACAGCGCGTCCCCTGTGGCCCACCTTCCAGGAAAAACCACGCTGATCAAGGCCCTGACGGGTGACGACGCCATCCGGCCCCAGGATCGGCTGTTCGCGACACTGGACGTCACAGCCCACGCGGGGTGGCTGCCCTCCCGCGTGGCCGTCATCTACATGGACACCGTCGGCTTCCTCTCCCAGCTGCCCCACAGCCTGATCGAGTCCTTCTCCGCCACCCTGGGAGACGTGGCTCATTCAGTGAGTGTGGGATGATCCCAGAGGCCAAATTACCTAACACAGCTGTGTAACCTGGGGCCCGGTCCCCTCACACGACCCAGCCTTGGGGACCGGGTCCCCTCACACGTGACGCAACATAGGGATCTGGTACCTTCACACACGACATAACCCTGGGTAGCAGGTCCCCTCATACATGACACAACTTGGGGGCAGGATTCCCTCATGCACAATACAACGTGGGGGCGAAGTCCCTCAGACGTGACACAGCGTGGGGGCCGGGTCCCCTCACACACGACACAACCCGGGGGCGGGGTCCCCTCACACACGACACAGCGTGGGGGCCGGGTCCCCTCACACACGACACAACCCGGGGGCCGGGTCCCCTCACACACGACACAACCCGGGGGCCAGGTCTCCGGACACACCCCCCCTCAGGAAGGTGGCGCCTAAGCCACCCTGAGACTGAGCCCTGTCCGGTGACCCCCTTCGAAGACTAATTCGCAGGACGTGGAGCCGCTGTCCAGGGCGACCAGGCGCCTGCCCCTCAGCCCTCAGGTCACCTGTGTGCGCAGCCGTGGCCGCGGGGACTCGGGGCACGCTCTCTGTGGTCTTGCCCCCAAACCCCGAACCGTGGTGTAGACGGGAGAATGAACCAGGCCGACCTCAGCTACGGGGCGTCCCACAAAATGCCCGCACGGTGCTCAACGTGGTCGGGGCTCAGAGGGGCCAAGGACAGGTGACCGGCAATGTGACAAGTGTCCTGGGTGGTGTCCAGGACGGAAAAGGAGAGGCCAGTGACTCGGGACAGAGCCTTGGGGGTCGTCACAAGTGCGCCCCGGGGTCACCCCGGCTTGTGGCACACACCATGACTAACGTTGGCTGCGGCAGCAAGGTGAGGGCCACGTGCCCACGCTGCCATATTTCCAGAAAATCTGGAACGTTTCTGAAGTAAAACATTTTTTTTTTTTTTAATTTTAAGTGCATCTAAAACCCGGAAGTGAACATTCTGGAATGTGGGCGGTGCCTGTTCCCAGGGGCGGAATTACAGGCAGCTCTTTCTTCTTGCTGCATTTTCCAAATTCTTTTTCATTTATCTTGGGAGAGAGGGAGAGAGAGGATCCCAAGCGGACTCCACGCTGTCGGCCGAGCCCGAGATGGGGCTTGAACCCCCCAACCGTGAGGTCATGACCCCAGCCAAAACGGCTGCACCAGTCAGATGCCTGCGTTTTCCCAATTGTGCATCGGTCACCTACCTGTAAAGATACTTAAACGTAGGAGGAGGCGTCCTTTAAAATTTGGAGTAACGCCGACTCAGGGTTCCGCCGATGATGAACAAGGCACCCGGTGGGGGTCGGGGGCCTACCTGAGCCCGAAGGTGCGTGCCTGCTGCCTTTGGTGCGGGAGCCGCCCAGGGCCCCCGGCCACGTGGAGGGCGGCGGCCTGGCCGGGGCTGGACCCCCCGAGCAGGGAGCACTGGGTGGGCCCCGGGCCAGCTCTGGTCTCGGGGAGCCTCCCACCGCGACCCGGGCAGGGGAGCGCCAGGGGGCCGGGCCGGCTTCCGCTCCCACCCCACCCCACCCCACCGTGCGGCCGGCGCGGGTCCTCCGGTGTGCCCCCCCGGAACCCCGTCCCCAGCACGGGGCCCGTCTGCTCCCCAGGATCTGGTCGTGCACGTGAGAGACGTGAGCCGCCCCGAGACAGAGCTGCAGAAAGCCACCGTCCTGGCCGCCCTGCGGGGCCTGCGCCTGCCCGCCCCGCTGCTGGACTCCGTGCTGGAAGTTCATAACAAGGTCGACCTGGTGCCCGGGTGAGTGGACCCCGGCCTGCCCGCCTCCGCCCGGACCTCATTCCCGCAGGTACTGGTGACGCGGCCCGGTGACCCGTGGCCGCCCCTCGCCGCCTGCCCCACGGCTTTCCGCGGAGCGCCCCCTGCTGGTCCCGGGAGGGAAAGGGGGCCGTCCCAGCGCCCTTGTCCCGGATGTGTCACCGCAGCCTTATGGTCTTCTCCGTCCCTGTGTCCCTGTCCAGCGGGGCCGCGTCCTCTCCTGGGACCGTCTGACACAGTCACAGTTCAGGCCCCGTGGGCGGGGGCGGGGGGTGCTTCTTGGGGACCCGCGCTCGGTGTTCCCCGGGCTGAGTGGGGTCTGCCCGCCGCCCCGACGCAGGTACAGCCCGTCAGGGTCCCAGGCCGTGGCCGTGTCCGCCCTCCTGGGTCACGGGCTCCCGGAGCTGAGAGCCCGGCTGGAGGACGCCGTCCTGAGAGCCACAGGGAGACAGGTCCTCACGCTCCGAGTCCGGCTGGCGGGGGCACAGCTGAGGTGCGTGGGGCTGGCCAAGCAGGTGTACGAAGGGCCGGGCGGAGCACCAGCACGCGGGGCAGGTGCGGGGTGTCTGACGCGCCTGCAGCGAACCTGGGTTGATGACTTGGCCTGCGGGGCAAGCGGCCTCCTTGAGCTGACAGGCATGCGGCCGGGCGGGGGAGTTGGTTGCCAGTAGGTCCCCCACCAGTGACGGCAAGGCGGTGTGCGGTCGGGGGACAGGGCTCTGCGGGGACGGGGGACGGGGCTCCAGGGGTAGCGTTCTGTGGGACGGCGCTCTGCCTGGGACCAGTTCCTGGGAACATAGCCCTTTGGGGTCCTCGCCCGCCTCACAGACGTGTCCCTTGCTTACTTCCTCAGCTGGCTGCACCAGGAGGCGACGGTGCAGGACGTGGACGTGATCCCCGAGGCCGGGGCGGCCGACGTCAGGGTCGTCATCAGCAGCTCTGCCTACAGCAAGTTCCGGAAGCTCTTCCCGGAGTCAGCCAGCCAGTGAGGGAGCGGAGGCTGTGTGGCCTCAGCACCGCCGCGGGGCGTCCCGCCCGCCCCCTCAGGCGCCTTGCTCCCTGCTGGACCCGAAAGGCTGGTGGCCGCCCCACTGCGCCCAGAAGTCAAAGGTCAGGTCTCAGGGTGACTCCGCGGGGACGTGCTTGTGACCTGAGCGTGGGTTGCCTTCCACGCTGTTCCAGCTACAGGATATTAAAAGCTCTGCTCTTGTGTCTGTAAACCAGCCTTGCTGAGTCTTCCAAGGGCCGGCCGCCAGGCACACGGTCCTGCCAGTGTGGCGGGGGTGGGAGGAGCCACTTGGGGCTTCCCGGGTGCTGGTCCCCATAGACTCAGGGCTGCCAGACCTCCCTGTTCCCCACCGCAGTGTCCCGGCAATGAGGACTGTCTCCCGACGACCCTGAGGCCTCCAAGGGCACACACAGGTCGAGGAGAAACAAGGGGACGGGGCAGAGGTGTGGACAGGGCAGCCCAGCCCAGCCTGAAGCCAAGAGACTGGCCAACCCCGAAGAGACCGCAGTGGGCAGGGGAGTGTGCTGCGTGGGCCGCCCCCCGCCCCCAAGGTCCCGCCCGGTCTGCCTGCCCCCCGGTGTGTGCCCACTCTTCCCTGAGGCCCCGCCGCCTGGCTCTCTGCCTGGGACCCACACCAGGGCCGCCCCCTTCCAGCCCCCGACTCTGTTCTCACCACCGCAGCACCTCCCCGTGCAGGAGACACAAGAAGGGGGTGCGGGTGGGTCAGACCCTCACTCTCCTCCTCACAGCCACCCCCCTCAGTGTCCACACCCCAGTGTCCCGGAGGCCCCACCCCAAGGCCCAGAGCCACAGGGTCATGACGCCCAATTGCGTGCTTACAAGCATGATGAGGAGGTGGCTGGCACTCAGGGGGGCCTGTGAGAGAGGGTCGGGGGGGGGTGGCTCGGGGGCCTGCCTGGGAGGGTTGGGGGAGGGGCTCGGGGGCCCAGGAGGGAGGATCAGGGACATGGGGGGGAGGGACCTCGGACAGAGGGCGTTGGTCTTCCCACTGAGGGGACCAGGTACAAGACCGCCCCCCCTGCCCCACGAGCACCCAGGACCCCTCTGTCCACGGATGGGCCTCTCCCCTCCCAAGGCCCGGTCCACTGTGCCGCGAGCAGCCGGGCCCTGAGAACACGCCCATGTGCTGGGAGGCAGGCAGTCACCCCAAGAAGGGGGCCCGGGCACGGCCGACCCCCGAGGTGCCCACACCCCGATTCTGACATGGGAAGGGCCAAGTACGGGTTTGAGTGACCCAGAGACACCGTCACCTGATGGTACTTCACTCCGCCAACGTTTATTCAGCAGCCACGGGGCAGTGCGCGCACCCGAACCACACGGCCTCCTTTCCCGTGGGCTCGTGGTCCGCACACGCAGCCACCACAGCACCTGCCAGGCACATGCTTCTGACAGAGTGCGTCCCTCAAATACACAAGGCTCAGACACTCATCTTTAAGTATGGGCAGGGGACGCCTCCGTGGCTCAGTCACGTATCTGACTTCGGCTCAGGTCATGATCTCACGACTCGTGGGTTCGAGCCCCAGGTCAGCTCTGCTGACAGCTCGGAGCCTGGAGCCTGCTTCAGATAAATAAGCATTTTTAAAAATTTAGATAAATTAGGGGCGCCTGGGTGGCTCAGTCGGTTCAGTGTCCAACTTCGGCTCAGGTCACGATCTTGCGGTTTTGAGTTCGAGCCCCGCGTCAGGCTCTGTGACGATAGCTGGGAGCCTGGAGCCCGCTTCGGATTCTGTGTCTCCCTCTCTCTCTGCCCCTCCCCCGTTTGCATTCTGTCTCTCTCTCACTCAAAATAAACATTAAGAATTTTATTTTTTTTATTTAATTTTTTTTTAACGTTTATTTATTTTTGAGACAGAGAGAGACAGAGCATGAACAGGGGAGGGTCAGAGAGAGGGAGACACAGAATCCGAAACAGGCTCCAGGCTCTGAGCAGTCAGCACAGAGCCCGACGCGGGGCTCGAACTCACGGACCGCGAGATCATGACCTGAGCCGAAGTCGGACGCTTAGAAGTCGGACGCTTAACCGACTGAGTCACCCAGGCGCCCCAACAACTTTAAATAAATTTAAATAAATTAAATAAAATTAAATATGGGTGGGGAGGGGGGCATCTGGCTGGCTGTGGATGGACCATGTAACTATTGATCTCGGGTTCCTAGGTTCGAGCCCCATGTGGTCTGTAGATATCATTCAAAAATAACATCTTTTTTATTTTTTAAATTTAAGTTTATTTATTCATTTTGAGAGAGCGGGCGGGGGAAGGGCAGAGAGAGAGAAAGAATCCAAACCAGGCTTCGCGTCTCAGTGCAAGATCATGACCTGAGCGAAACTCAAGAGTCGGACGCTTAACCGACTGAGCCACCCAGTCGCCCCTTTTCTTTGTTATTTATAGAGACCCACCAGCTTTCTTTGGGTTAGTATTTTCTATTTACTTTCACCCTTCTGTGTCTTTCTTTCTCTCTCTCTCTCTCTTTTTTTTTTCTTTTTTCTTTCTTTCTCTCTTTTTTCTTTCTCTCTCTCTCTCTCTTTCTTCCTTTCTGGGAGAGAGAGAGAGAGAGGGAGAGAGAGAGAGGGAGAACACAAGCCAGGGAGGGGGCAGAGAGAGAATCTCAAGCACAGTCCACTCTCCGTGCGGAGACCAACACAAGGTCAGTCCCACAATCCTGGGATCATGACCTGAGCCAAAATCAAAAGTCTGATGCTTAACTGAGCCACCCAGGAGCCCCAAAATAACATCTTAAAAAAAAATAAAGTACGAGGGGCGCCTGGGTGGCTTAGTCTGTTGAGCGTCCGACTTCGGCTCAGGTCATGATCTCATGGTTCCTGAGTTGGAGCCCCTCATCAGGTTCTGTGCTGACAGCTCTCGGAGCCTGGAGCCTGCTTGGGATTCTGTGTCTCCCTCTCTCTCTGCCTCTCCCCCACTCACGCTCTCTCTCTCTCTCTCTCTCTCAAAAATAAATGTAAGGAAAAAAAATTTTTTAAAGACTGTAGAACAAAATAAATAAAATAAAAAAATAACAAAATGAAGTAAAATAAAATTAAATGAAGTTACATTAAATTAAATGAAAATTAAATAGGGACGCCTGGGTGGCTCAGTTGGTTAAGCAGATGACTTTGGCTGGGGTCATGATCTCATGATTCGTGGGTTCGAGCCCCACGTCGGGCTCTGTGCAGACAGCTCAGAGCCTGGAGCCTGCTTCGGATTCTGTGTTTCCCTCTCTCTCTGCCTCTCCCCCGCTCATGCTCTGTCTCTCTCAAAAATAAATAAGTGTAAAGAAACAAATTTTTTAAAAGACTGTAGAACAAAATAAATAAAAAATAACAAAATGAAGTAAAATAAAATTAAATGAAGTTACATTAAATTAAAATTAAATAGGGACGCCTGGGTGGCTCAGTTGGTTAAGCAGCTGACTTCAGCTGGGGTCATGATCTCACGGTTCGTGGGTTTGAGCCCCACGTCGGGCTCTGTGCAGACAGCTCGGAGCCTGGAGCCTGCTTCGGATTCTGTGTCTCCCCCGCCCCCCTCTCTGCCTCTCCTCTGCTCACACTCTGTCTTCTCTCTCTCAAAAATAAATAAACATTAAAAAAATGAATAAAGTACAGAACCTTTGCTTCATGTCCACATGAAGAGACTTAAAATACCAGAAAACTGAAAGGTTTGACCCAGGATTTTAAGTTATAAAGCAACAATAAAGTGCGGCCCAGCGAGGCAGGTGAAGAAACCTCCCCGTGACCCGGGGAACCTGCTCCTTCAACACCGGGCCCTCCACACCGTGTTGCCCAGACGTGTCCGTCACCTGAATGAGAGAAACAGAAATCCACGAACGAGGCGGATTTCGTGGGATTGAACAGTCGCGAGGAGCGTTCCGGACACAAACGGAAGGTACTCGTGGGCCGGACGTGGCCAGGAACTACGGCCACGGGGCGTTCCAAGGACGCAGCATCATGTCGGGCGCCGTCCCCTGCGGGCTTCGAGCTTCCAGTTCCTGGGCCTCGGGCCGCGCCTGGAATGATGGCATCCGCATACCGAAAACATAAGCGGATGTTCTGGAAAATGACCCCTTGCACCTGAAGGGACCACACTCCAACACGGAGGAAAGCGTCGTCTTCAAGACTACCCTGAGAAAGCCTAATGTCCTCCTCCATCGGAGGCAGAATGCTCCAGAACACGAGACACACAGGAACCCCAGGGAGCCCTTCTTGGGGAGAGGAACACCCACACAGCATCGGGGTTCACCGTTGGGCTGAGAAGCTGAAAGGGCCAGCACCGTCAAGGTCGCGTGCGCAACGCGGGACTTGTGACGTTGCGTCCACGCGGCTGGATCCCCGGATACCGGGGAAGCGGAGCAATGCTGTCCTGCCCCTCACGGGGAGCACGGCCTCATGCACGCCCTCGGGGGGGTTTTCACTCCTGGAGGCGGCCAGCCGCCAGGAGAATTTACTAAGCACGTTGCCCCAGAGGGTGGGGTGTGCTGCCCCTGGGCCGCAAGGAAAACCCGTTTGGGGCAGAAATTTGCATGAGGCCTTGCATGGGAAAGGCAGACGTGTCAGCGGGACACCGGCGCCCTCCCCCCGCCCCCCGTGGTTCTTCCTAGACACCGCATGCTGCACAAACCTAAAGTGCCCTGCCAGGCTGCCGGCCCCACTTTTCCAACCACATCCCCTCACGTCCTGTGTCTGTGCCCCAGATTGGTCTTTCTCGCCGTGTTTCCCACGTTTTCGTTATGACCGTGTCGGTGAAGGTGATCTCTGCCCGGTGGCGGGGACTCACCGACAGCTCAGGGGATGGTTAGCATTTTTTTTTTTTTTTTTTTGAGGGATACGGTATGTTTCAGTTAAGGCACAAGCACTGGTTTTCTGGACACCACGCGATCGGTGCGTGGTTAATAGACTACTTCGTCAACACACAACTTGTATGTCCCGGGAAACCAAACAATTCATCTGACGCACTTTATTGCAGTTTCGCTGGACCGAAACCCACAGTATCTCCAGCGCATGCCCGTGTCGGCTCAGGGGTCGGCTCGAAGCCCAGGCATGTGGGCTTGGCGAGCGCGGGCTGGATGATGGCGTTGCTTTGCTCGCATATAGCGTGTGCTCCCGAGCCCGTGGTTGCCGTCTCTGATTAGGAATCCGCTAGCCTGAGGGGGGGAGCCGCAAGGCCCCCAGACGCCAGAGCGCCACGAACAGAGAAAAGAACAAAATAGAGTTCGCACCTCGGGCAAATAGAGACAGACAGACGGACAGACAGACCCTAGAAACCACAGAACAAGGATGTTGGAATACTGACCACTGCCCAACGTGGTCCTGGGAGAGGAGTGGCACGAGTGTCAGAGAGGGGAAACCCCAGCACCACTTGGCCTAATTTCCGGGGACGCCTGAAGGTGGCCTCCTGGAGGGCCCCGGGATGCCACGGCAGCGCCCAGGGTGGGCACCCAGCTGCCCGTCACGTGTGCGGACCCACACTGGCTCGAAGAGAGCGCCAGAGAGGCGTCTGGAAAGTGAGGGAGTGAGTGCCAAACACGTCCTTCGAGGGCCCTCTGCTCCTTCCATCCCTGTGGGAAAAGCCAGAATAGAAGCAGCCCCAGGAACCGTGGCCTGGGGACAAGCAAACGTGCGGTGGTTTCATCGGAAACAACAGTATCTCTTCCCCGTTTTAGTGGTTTTCTTCGTGGATCGGACATGCCCAGTCCTACCCCACAGACACGGTACTTTCGGGCTTTATGCAGCTCTGGGAAAGTGTCATAGGTCATCCTGCTGCTGCCACAGCCCCAGGCGAGGGGATGCCCCACGGCAGCCACGGCACCCGCCCACGGCAGCCACGGCTGCAGCTAAACCTGAAGAAGCAGATCCCAGGTTCCGGGTCCTTCTTCCTCTGAGGATACGAGCACACGTCTCTGCTGGTCACCAGCGTGTGCTTTCCACTGCCGCCTCCAGGAGCCGCGAGGCTGGGTGTCACCTGCGGGGGCGCTCCGTGGATGGGGGAAGGTGGACCCTGCCCCGCGTCCCCCCCCCCACCTGTGCCCGTGCTCCGTGTCAGCATCGCAGCAGCTTGTCGTTGAGCCTGATGACGTCGCTGACAAACGTGTCCGCCCCGATGAAGTCCCCCGCGATGATGTTGGTGCACCGCACGCCCGGCCCAGGGCACTGCTCACGCACCCACGCGCGCAGGTACGGCAGGTTGGGGAGCGTCATCTTCTCCAAGGACTCGGACGGGTGCGCCAGGATGTACGTCAGGTTCTCCGTCAGGTTGATGCCCGCCACGAACAGCCCGCCTGGAACAGGAAGGAGAGGAAGCTGGTGCCACGGCCGTCAGGCTCCCCGGCCCTCGTGTCCACACGCTTCTGAGCACAGACTCTCAGAGCCACGTGCAGATTAGGGTTCCGACGGCAGGGACACACGTGTCCACATCAGTGCCAGACTCCTGCCACCCAGCATGGGGACAGATAATGTCCGCAGGGACGTGCATGTCTTGATTCCCGTGTGGTGGACGGAATAACGTCCCCAGAGATGACCATGCCCCGACCCCCCACATGACGGGCACACTCATGTCCCCACAGACGTCCACCCCTTGACCCTGAGCGGCGGACACACGAATGTCCCCAGAGATGTCCCACGTGCTGGACGGAATAGTGTCCCCAGCGACGTGCACGTCCCACCCGTGTGCTGGACACAATAACCACTATTTGTCACAGCGGCAAATGGACACTCACACACCGCGTGTCAGCCAGTAGATTTCGGGGGGGGGGTGGTGGCCCAGAATCCTCAGACACATCGCAGAATCTCTGGGAGGGGCTCAGCCCCTGTGTGGGTGGGAACCCCTGGACAAAGGTGTGGGAGCCCCCCACCCCCACCACAGGCGGCTTGGCAGGCGGCCACGGTCAGACGTTCGGTGTCTCCGCCGACGGTTTTGCTTCTAACCCTCAGAGCGCACGCTTGTCAACCGGAGAAACACGAGAGCGCGAGATACCACGTCCCAACCTGCTTCTCGGGTGGCCTTGGCGCGGGGCCTTATGTCCGCCGCTCGGGTTACAACATGGCTTCTGAAACAGGTTTGTGAGCACACAGAGGCGTGACGGTGCGAGCAGGAGGCATGCTCGGAGTGTGTGGGTGCGTGCGGAGCCCGTGTGGGTGTGTGTGGAGCCTGTGTGTGTGTAGAGGGCGTGTGGGTGCGTGTAGAGCGCGTGGGTGCGTCTAGAGCGCGTGTGGGTGCGTGTGCAACACATGTGGGTGTGTGTGGAGCCTGTGTGTGTGTAGAGGGCGCGTGGGTGCGTGTAGAGCGCGTGTGGGTGCGTGTGCAACGCATGTGGGTGTGTGTGAAGCGCGTGTGGGTGCGTGTACACCTCGTGGGGTGCACGCAGAGCGTGTGAGTGCGTGTGGATGCTTGTGGAGCGCATGTGGGTCGGGCACCGCCCGCGTGGGCGCGTGTGCAGCACGTGTGGGAGTGTGTACCGCGCGTGTGGGCGCGAGCACCGCACACTGCCCGCGACGCGTGTCGCACAGCTGCAGAGCAGAGCCGGGGCAGGCCGTGGACCCGAGGCTCCGCACCTCGCTACCGGTACCACAGGTGCGCGTCCACGTACGTACACACACGTAGCTGTCTCCTGGATGTGCGTACGTGCGTACGTGCGTCTGTACGTGACGTGGGGAATTAAAGCAAAAAGGAAACGCAGACACAATGGAATTTCTTACAACCCGCAGCCCACTGACGATCGCTGGACAGCGCTGGCCGAGTCCGCGATTTCTCCGGGAACGTCCTCTGTCCTAACGTGCAGGCTTCGCTAGAGGGAAAAGCACCCGTAGCCTGACGCCAGCCGGGCCTCCAGGATCCCTGAGGGTCCCTGATCTCCCTTAGCATACGACTAAAGCCCTTCTGGGCGCTTCCCTTGACCTCACCGCCCCCGGCTCACGAGTGTATAACCAGCCTGTCCTCCATCCCAGACCAGCACTTCCCGCCCACGGCCCGGTCCCTGCGCTTTAATAAAGCCACCTGTTGCACCAAAAACGTCTCGAGAATGCTCGCTGGGCTGCCGGCTCCGAACCCCAACATTTTCCACATCAGCCCGGACCTAAGCGGCCCTGGCAGGATGTGTCTGGCCCAGGCCAGCAAACTCCCTTGCGATAATTGTGTAGACAGGCGTCCTCCCGGTGGCACCCAGGCCGTCCTAGCAAAGGGGACGCTGACCCTGTCTGTTCCTCGTCAAACAGACGCAGGGGCTACTCCCGAAGTCATTTCCCGGGATAACGGCCGCGATCATCGGAGCCAGCTGTGGTTAGTCTGCCTCGGGACGGGGACTTTCTGGAATGTTCCCAAGCAGCTGTGAAAACAGCACGCGTCCACTGTGGTGGAAAACCCCACGGGGTCTGCTCATCTGTCCGAGCCTACGAGGCTTAGAGTCCATCGGGAACCCCTTTCCCTGCCTTCCGGGGCGTCTCTCCTCTTTTGCCTCTGCTCCTTATTTTGCACCACCTTGGGTGGTCCAGTTCCTGGCCCACCACCGGTTCCTGGCCCAGCTCGGAGCCCGGGCTCCCCCTCCCCTCCCGCAAGGAGCAAACACCAGCCCCGGACTCACAGCGCCCACTTCAGAGATCCCTGCTCGACAGTGGGGAACGAGCTGATTGACTTTCAAATGGACACAAACGGAATATAATTCGGTATTTAAACGAATTTAAATTTGTCCGTGTACTTAAGATGCACCTGTCTTTAGACTCATGAGCCTTAAATACCACGCTGCTATTCTATTCAGGCTCACTAAAGGTGAGGTCAGGTCGTGTTATCTCTGTCGCAACTGGTCAGCAAAAAGACGACCTAAAATGATGCTTGATTTCTGTCTCAGTTTTCACGGGTGTTGTTTACATAGCTTGCAAAGTCTGTGGTGACCCGAGACTTTTAAAGCTTTGCTGCGATGACAAATTGGACTGAATTCCTTGGACATCCAGACCTTTCCCTAATAGGACGTGGCCCTGAAGCATGGATTGATTACTGAACGTAGGTTTGTGGTTTTTTGGCTTCTTATTGCAGAGAAACTCAGGGCATTTAAATCTGCTGGAAAACATGCTTTGTGCTTAAATGTTTTCATTTAATTTGTGCTTTAAATTTTAGATTCATAAATCTGCCATCTAGAGACTTCTGGCTGAACAGTTTGCAATTGGTTACCAGTTAATTTCCACTGGAGACTGAGGTTTCTAACACGAAAAATTCTGCTAAATGGGGCGCCCGGGGGGCTCAGTCGGTTAAGCGTCTGGCTTCGGCTCAGGTCATGATCGCGCGGTTCGTGGGTTCAAGCCCCACATCGGGCTCACGGCTCTCAGCACAGAGCCTGGAGCCGGCTTCACATCCTCTGTCTTCCTCTCTCTCTGTCCCTCCCCCACTCACAGTCCTTCTCAAAAATAAATAAACATTTTTGAAAATGCTGCTAAATGTAATTAACCCTGATGGAAATAAGGGAAACAACACCGGATGAAAAAAAAAGGTGTAGAGGGTTTAAGAAGGGAAATCTTTGGAAAGGAATTTTGTGTGTGGTCAGGACTAAAGTTGAAATCCATGGATTTTTCTTATGTGTATTTATTTTGATGGGGCGCCTGGGTGGCTCAGTCGGTTGAGCGTCCGACTTCAGCTCAGGTCACAATCTCGCGGTCCGTGGGTTCGAGCCCCGCGTCGGGCTCTGGGCTGATGGCTCGGAGCCTGGAGCCTGCTTCCGATTCTGTGTCTCCCTCTCTCTCTGCCCCTCCCCCGTTCATGCTCTGTCTCTCTCTGTCTCAAAAATAAATAAACGTTAAAAATAATATTTTGAGAGAGAGAGAGAGAGACGCCCCACACTGTCAGCACAGAGCCCGATGTGGGGCTCAAACTCACAAACTGTGAGATCATGACGTGAGTTGAAACCAAGAGCGGGATTCTCAACCAACTGAGCCACCCAGGCGCCCCATAATGAGGGGATTTTAAAAGTACACTGGTATAAGTTTGAAATTCTGATTTCTCTGTTATAAAAAAGGTCTTTTTTTGGATTGTTAGCCTGCTTTTGATAAGAACATGTAAACAAAGGTTTGGTTTTTTTTTTCTGTTACCTGCTAAGAAAGCCAGTTTCTACATTTTCTGTTTATCAGGTCTTTGATTACTTAAATCTCAATGTTAAAAGAGCTAAGTTTTGCTAATAACTGCATAACCCTACACACTTGCCTTTGCAATCTTTTATTGCCTCCTTGGTTAAATAAATAACTTTGTGATGGTAGGTAATCCTATTAAGGCGTGTGCTTTGTAACTTCTTTAAGGCTTTTTAAACAAACTTCCCCAAGATTTAAATTGTAAATAAAGTGTTTCTGACCAATTAGATTTGCTTCTTTGGTACCTTAGGTGACTCAGGAAGCATCATTAAATAAAGAATAGGTCTTAGGGCAAATGCTAGAACTATTCTGGAGACTATGCAATTCCTAAAGTGGTTTTTTTTTTTGTTTTTTTTTTTTAAGTTTATTTGCTTTTTGCACCAGCGAGCTTGAGCAGGGGAGGGTCGAAATCAAGAGTCGACACTCATCCCACTCATCCGACCGAAATGACTTAGCCACCCAGGTGCCCTGAAATTCCTAAAGTTTTAATGTTTTGTTATGAGGCCATCGCTTGATATTCTGATTACTGATGTGTTCGGTGTCACAGAAATAGCCGAATTTCCCTGCCAGCTACATTGTAATCTCTCATCAGATCTTTAACCGTGTCCCTTTCCGAGTCTTTCCTCATTTATCGTTATTCTCTTGTGACAATGGGTTTCATCTGCAAGGGAATTCGTAAAAAGGGCTTTTGACAAATATAGGTTTTTGACATGGGTAAAATCCTAAAACTGAAATTGGTAAAAATTCCCAGAACTAACCAAAAACGTTTGCTCTTCCAGATTAAGGAAACTTTCTCCTGAGAGATCTATGAGTTACAGGAATATGATAAAGTTTTAATTTGTGAACAGACTAAAGCTTCTAACTTTTCTCTCTCCCTGAACCCTCTGAAATTCACAAACCCTCAGTGAGTCTTCTTTCTTTCCTGGCAATGAGAATCATTTACATAAGTTCGATAAGAACCCGTTCTTGTCCCAGGACGCCATTGGGACCACTGGTTATTTTACGAAGGCTTTGACCGGAATGTCCTATTTGCGAGTGACCTGTGTAAACTCACGTAGGACCAGACAGCTCTAAGGAACTAAGGTTGACTTTACGAAACACGGAGCCATCGAGCCCCTTGGAAACGTTGGCCGGGTACCTGCTCCCAGAGCTCCCAGCAGCCTCACCAGGCGAGTACAGGTCACTTCCTGGCAGGTGCAGGAACCTCAGGATATTTGGGGACCTCGTGACCAGGGTTGGCCCCATTCTACAGGTACAGCAGGCAGGTCTGACGGAAGTACTTGCCTTGGCTTCTGGCCTGGAGAAGCTATGCTTGGTTCAGTTGAGAGATTGCTTACGAAATTCGCAAAGCAAATTTTGAAAAATCTGTATGGCTTATCACTATTCCTGCTGAGGTGATGTAAATAATTAGGCCAAGTTTATTAGCACTGGATTCGGTTTACAAACAGATGAGTCTTGACTTGGCTACTTCTCCAAATGAGGGTAATTGCAGGGAAAAATTATGTTTCAACAACACGTCTTTGTAAATACTAATTTTTTTTTTTTTTTTTAGTTTTTTGGTTTTGTTTGTTTGTTTCTATTTTTACATCTAGATTGAGAGAGAGAGTTGGGGCGGGCACAGGGAGAGAGACTGAGAATCCCCTCAGTCGGTGAGTTCGAGCCCCGCGTCGGGCTCTGTGCTGTGCCAACAGCTCAGAGCCTGGAGCCTGTTTCGGATTCTGTGTCTCCCTCCCTCTGACCCTCCCCCATTCACGCTCGGTCTCTCTCGGTCTCAAAAATAAACGTTTAAAAAAAAACAACCCAAAGATCTAAGTGTCAACATTGTTCAGGGGGGAAAGATGTGGGAAACAAAGGCAGAAATGCGGATTAAATGTCCTTATAACCTGCGGCCATGGGTGAACTCTTGACAGCCTCAGAGTGAAACATCTCTCCAGCAACCCCCTACCCTCTTAAAGTTCATGCGTTGCTAGAGGGCAAATGACCTTAGCTTGACAATAGCCAGGGCTCCAGCCTCCGGAGTCCTCGTTAGCATATGAAAGTCCTTCTGGAACTTCCTTCCCTTCACCTCCCCCACCTCCCAAGTATCAGTCACCCCTCACAACCCCGTTCCGCCCACAGTCCTGTCCCCCCGCGGTAATAAAAGCACCTGTTTGCACCCAAGACAGTGCAACAATCCTCTTTCTTGGCCGTCGGCTCAGAGCCCCAACACTTCAAACCGCGTCGTGTGTATGGACTTATCTGTACCTCTGAGCATCCGTGCACACATGTACACGTACCCACGTACAGACACGTGCGCACACAGCCACACACGTGTCCATATATGTTACGCGCACACACACACACGCTACATGACTTCTAAAGTTCTTCCCTAAGAGCCGAAAGCAAACCTGTGAGTGATAACGTGTGTGTGAGCCCTGCAGGTGCCATGTGTGACCGACCCACACTGCTCACCTGGGCGGCCACACCTCTTCATGTGCTCCAGGTAGTGGATGAGCTCCTGGGGTTTCACCTGGTCCCCCCACCAGTAGGGGATCCCAGGCCACAGCTCCCTGTGCCGGCTCACGACACTCGCCTCCTCGTAGGACAGAATGACCTGCTGGCCGCGTGTCCACAGCTGGTTCAATGTCGGCACCTCCTGGAGAGGAAGGAGGAGTAGCGGGCACCTGAGAGAGACTGGTCGGGGAGTGTGAGAGACTGATGGTGGAGGATGGGGGTAAGAGACTGATGGTGGAGGATGGGGGTGAGAGACTGATGGTGGAAGATGAGGGTGTCTGAGAGAGACTGATGGTGGAGAGAGGGTGAGAAAGACTGACGGTGGAAGATGGGGGTAAGAGACTGATGGTGGAGGATGGGGGTGAGAGACTGATGGTGGAGGATCGGGTGTGTGAGAGAGACCTGATGGTGGAGGATGGGGGTGAGAGACTGATGGTGGAAGATGAGGGTGTCTGAGAGAGACTGATGGTGGAGAGAGGGTGAGAAAGACTGACGGTGGAGGATGGGGGTAAGAGACTGATGGTGGAGGATGGGGGTGAGAGACTGATGGTGGAGGATGAGGGTGTCTGAGCGAGATTGATGGTGGAGAGAGGGTGAGAAAGACTGATGGTGGAAGATGGGGGTGAGAGACTGATGGTGGAGGATGGGGGAGTGTGAGAGACTGATGGTGGAGGATCGGGAGTGAAACAGACTGATGGTGGAGGATGGGGGTGAGAGAGACTGATGGTGGAGGATCGGGTGTGTGAGAGACCTGATGGTGGAGGATGGGGGTGAGAGACTGATGGTGGACGATGGGGGAGTGTGAGAGACTGATGGTGGAGGATTGGAGAGTGAAACAGACTGATGGTGGAGGATCGGGGTGTCTGAGAGCAACGGTGGTCGGTTATCAGGGTGTCTGAGAGACGCAGGGATGTGGCATCATTTGGGTGCCTGTAGTAGGGACATGGGGGGGGGCAGGCAGTATCTACAACTGCTCCTTGGCCTCTGGAATGTCTGTGACCCAGACAGAAGTGTTACCAACAGCACCCTGAGCTCACGCTGTCCCCCCAGAGGCCCCACCCATCAAATAGCCAGGTGTGTCAGGAAGGTCAAGCACGTGTTACTACAAGGACCAGGGCTCGAAGGACCAGTGATTTTGCACGTGGACCTCCCACCCTCTTCCATCTCCCCTCTGTGACGTTCCCTCTGGAGACTCAGCCTGGCGGCCTGTCCCCTAACAGCTGCTCCTGCCACCTTCCCTCAGAAGCCCCCAGCACCTGGGTGCCCTGGGTCACAGCAGCCCCACTGTCTTGTTTTGGCCCCAGACCAGGCTCATGGGACGAACTTGGAGAAACGCCCAACAGAGTGATGTAAAATGGACCCCAAATGGATATGGAGTTAACTTTTCAGCTTCCCGGAGACCCAGGGAGGGTCACTCCAGCCGTCGCCAGCAAATGGCACCAATTATCTGGATCACAAAGACCAGGTGTGTTGTGGGCTCGACCGTGTCCCCTCTGAATTCTTAAGTTGAAGTCCTCACCCCGATACCCCAGAACGTGACTGTATTTGGAGGTGGGGTCTTGAAGTAGATAATGAAGGTAAAATCAGATCATTAGGATGAGCCCTGATCCAATAGGACTGGAGAAGGGCGGATGAAGACACAGACGTGCCCAGAGGGACGACCACGTGAGGACACAGGGGGAAGACGGGTCTACACGCCCAGGAGACAGGCCTCGGCCCTGCCTGGACCTCAGACTCCCAGCCTCGTCCCCGCCTGGACCTCGCACTCCCAGGCTGTGTACGTGGCACAGTGGTGCAAGGGGCACTCTGTGGGCGGGGGGTGGGCAGTGGTCTTTCTCCTTGGGCGCATCACAGAGACCACTCCAGCAGCGCCCCCACCCCCAGCACCGGAATTATCTCACCATCATGCACAGCAGAAGCAAGCACGCAGGGGAGTCTACAATCATACTCCTGCCCCCCACCTGCGCCAAAGGGGGCCTTCGTGTCCCCAAGGATGTTGTTGATGAATCATACTCCTGCCCCCCACCTGCGCCAAAGGAGCCCTTCTTACCCCTCGGGGACACAGCGTGTCCCCAAGGATGTTGTTGATGAATCGTACTCCTGCCCCCCACCTGCGCCAAAGGAGCCCTTCCTACCGCTCGGGGACACAGCGTGTCCCCAAGGATGTTGTTGATGAATCGTACTCCTGCCCCCCACCTGCGCCAAAGGAGCCCTTCCTACCGCTCGGGGACACAGCGTGTCCCCAAGGATGTTGTTGATGAATCGTACTCCTGCCCCCCACCTGCGCCAAAGGGGCCCTTCCTACCCCTCGGGGATACAGCGTGTCCCCAAGGATGTTGTTGATGAATCGTACTCCTGCCCCCCACCTGCGCCAAAGGAGCCCTTCCTACCCCTCGGGGACACAGCGTGTCCCCAAGGATGTTGTTGATGAATCGTACTCCTGCCCCCCACCTGCGCCAAAGGGGCCCTTCCTACCCCTCGGGGACACAGCATGTCCCCAAAGATGTTGTTGATACAGGCCACTAGGTACTCATGCAGGTTGTCTGTCAGGCCGTCGAAGTCCCTGCAGGCCAGGATGACCACCTCCTGGGGGTGGCTCTCCAGCCACTCTGAGATCTCCGTGAGGGTGTCCTGCACAAGAGAGAGAGGGGCTCAGTCGGACCGTCCCGAGGGGGGCCAGGAAGCTGAGGACACTCCCACAGGCCCAAGGGCCTTCCGCAAACAGAACCCACTGGGCAAACGGGCCTGGGTCCTGGGCCAACAAATAGCCAATGCAGCCTCACCAACGACCGCCGGGCCGCCAGCCATTATGCTCAGGGAGAAGCATACGCCTGCGTGTGTGTGTGTGTGTGTGTGTGTGTGTGTGTGTGGTCATGTGTGTGCACCCTCACTGCACAGGGCACCGTGTGTGCAAAGGTGTGAAGTCTGCAAGTGCAGGGAACACGCAAAGCCCGGCAAATGGCATGTGGAGTGAGGTCCCCGGAATGGTGTCACCCGGGCCCAGGCGTCCTGGACGGCAGGGGGGAGTCAGGCTGAGCGGGACGGTGACTCCTCATATTCGGACTTCAGAGCCACGCAGCTTGTGGCGGAGGAGACAGTGCAAGACGCCCCAGGCCCCAACCAAAGGCAGGAAGACAAGCGGCCCCAGGTTTGCAAAACCCAGGAGGTCAAGAGTCGTAACCTCCGACTGCTGGACCCCACAAGGGTGCGCATCACCGCGTGCAGGCCTCCCGGCCGCAGCGCTCCAGCACCCCAGCCCCTCCCTGCGCCAGCCGCCCCGCCCCCCTCCGCGACCTCGCACTCCTCCCCTCCCCCCTTCTCCCGCGCCCCCCCTCCTCAACCCCGTGACCCCCTGCACCCCCCACACCTCCACCAGCGCAGTCGAGTACACCATCCCCCTCCCCCCCCCCCCCGCACTGCCCCCCCCCCCCACCTCCCCCCCCACTCTCCCCCCACCTCCCCCTCCCCCTCCGCCCCTCCCCCCTCCCCCCCCTCCGCCCCTCCCCCCCCCCCCCCCCCCCCCGCACCTCCACCAGCGCAGTCGTGTACACCATGTGCACGAAGTGCAGGTTCTTCTCCGAACCCTCCGGCAGGTGCGCGACCCGCAGGTCCAGGTACCGCACCCCGGCGTCCAGCTGCTCCGTGACACCCAGCACCTGCGGACAGAGCTCCGTCGTCGCTGCTGGGGGCCGTGGGGCTCCCGCCTCGGCTCACCGCCCCCGTCCAGGGCTCGCGGTCCGGCCGGAGATGCCCCCCTCTGGGCCACGCTGTCTGAGGTCGAATCGAGAGCTGTTCCAGGTGCCGGCTGCGGTCCGGACGCCGCGCACGCCTGGCACTCGGGCACATGCTTTCGGGTGACACTGGCCACGGTGAGCCACAGACGGAGCCTGGGGAGGCCCTGTCCTGCCGTCCACGCCCCCTCGGCGCTGCCCTGCAGGGTCCCGCCTCTCCCCCTCGCCCGGGGCGGGCACCGGGAAGGAACGCTCTCTGGGCCTCAGCAGCCCTGAGCCAGGCCCCCAGGGCCGCACCCGCACCCTTGGCGGTCAGGATGCGCGGAGGAGGGTCAGCGGAGGTGGGCACCGTCCCCACGCCGCAAACAGCAGGAGGACAGGCAGGAAGGAATCCCATCCAGAGAGGGTAAAGGAGGGAAAGGCCGCACCCTCCCACACAACGTGACAATGGAAAAAGCGAGAGTTAACGTGAAAGTAATTTGTACATCCTTGCGGCCCTGCAGGGAGCCAGGGTCCCTCCTGTGAGCCCCCCTGTGGAAACATGCAGCACTCGGGTTCAGGAGGCTACCTAGAGGCTTGCGTGTCCCCTACTGTGTGTGCGTGGGGCGGGGGGCGAGGTCCAGCCAGGTGCGCCCCCCTCCCCCCCCCCCCCCCCCCCCCCCCCCCCCCCCCCCCCCCGTGCAGAACCACCTGCAAGGGGCCTTGACGCCCAGGTCGGCCCTCGCTCAGGGACCCCAAGCTCTCTGCAGGAGCGGACTCCGGGGAGAGGAAAGCACCCAGCTGGCTACTCCCCGGGGCACAGGCTTGTGCCTCAGGTGGGCTGAGGTCGTGGACGGACAGGACTGAGAAGTGAACATTTTCTCCCGTGAAACACCCCTTCCCACGCGTATGGTGTCTTTTCAGAACGTAAACTAGGTGCTCGTGGTGTCAGCATTAGTAAAGCCGTGGGATCTGAGGAGGTCGTCACAGGACACACACGCGGTCTGACCGCCCAGGGTGGATCCCTGCCTACACCTGGGGACGCAACGAGGGGGCTGCGGCCGAGAACCTCCCTGGCGCTGGATGGGGCGTTCCTGCCCCTTCCCCTCGGTGTGTGAGCTGCAAACTTAACATGATGCCCTCCCCGTGCTTCTTCCCTGAGCGGTGTGCATTGGCGATGACACCGTGTGACCTGGGACGTTCTGCAGAAACTCAGGGTGTGCACACCTTCCCGGCAGTGGATGCACCCCATATGCTTTCCTGTGGCCGGTGCTTATGAACCAGCGGTTCTGGTTATTTCCTCAACCGATTCCCTGGAGGCACCCAGACTTTACAACAGCATACCCCCCACCCAGACCTCCTCATGGCCCCCAGCACCACGAGACCCCAGCACCACGGGGACCCAGCACCACGAGACCCCAGCGCTGTAAGGCCCAGCACAAGGAGACCCCAGCACTGACAGACCCAGCACTGTGGGGACCCAGCACTGTGGGACCCCAGCACCGTCCAGGCCCCCAGCACTGCTGGGACCCATCACCACTCAGGACCCCACCATCACAGGCCCCCAGCACCATGGGACCCAGGACCACGAGACCCCAGCACTATAGGGCCCAGCACAAGGAGACCCCAGCACTGAGAGACCCAGCCCTGTGGGGACCCAGCACTGTCCAGGACCCCAGCACTGCTGGGACCCATCACCACTCAGGACCCTAGCACGACGGGACCCCACCACCACGTAGGACCCAGCACCATGGGGACCCAGCACCATGAGACCCCAGCACTGAGAAACCAACACTTTGGGGACCCCAGAACCGTGGGACACGGCACTGTGGGGACGCAGCACCCAGGATGCTAGCACTGTGGGGACCCAGCACCCAGGACCCCAGCACTGCGTGCCCCCAGCACTGTGGGACCCCAGCACCGTCCAGGACCCCAGCACTGCTGGGACCCATCACCACTCAGGACCCCAGCATCACAGGCCCCCAGCACCATGGGACCCAGAACCACCCAGGACCCCAGCACCACGGGGACCCAGCTCGGTGGGACCCCAGCACCGCGGGACCCCATCTCCGGGACGGCAGCGAACCCGCTGACCCCTCCCGCAGGGCTCTGTGGTGACATTTCAGGCTGGCCAGTGCAAGCACCTCACACAAGTAGGGAATCTGGTTTCTCCACATTCCAGACAGGCAGGTCCCCAGAGGGATTCCTGCTGCCCTCGTGACTTGAATTCCTGCTGCTCAGCGATTACAAAGCACAGAGCCCGGGACTGGGGCCTCCGGGAACCCGGAGTTTCCAATGCACACGTCCAGGGAGCGGAGAATTCGGACCCCTGAGCCCCCCACAAGCGGCGGTGGGGGGCTGGGCTGCTCCCCAGGTGGGTCCTGCGTTGCTGCCAGAACCTGGAACCGTCACGTGCCTCTCCTCCCTCACTGACACTGTGCGGTGACGGCCATACGGCCAGCTGCCTGCCCCTCCCCCACCGGGATGCCCCAGGTCACCCTGGGTCTGCTCTCCCCATTCCCCACCAGGACGCCATGGGTCACCCTGGGTCTGCTCTCCCCACCCTCCCACCAGGACCCTCCAGGTCACCCCACCCCCCACCAGGGTGCCCTGGGTCTCCCTAAGTCTGCTCTCCCCCTCCCACCAGGACGCCCCAGGTCACCCTGGGTCTGCTCTCCCCATTCCCCACCAGGACGCCATGGGTCACCCTGGGTCTGCTCTCCCCACCCCCCACCAGCACCCTCAGGGTCACCCCACCCCCCACCAGGGTGCCCTGGGTCTCCCTGAGTGTGCTCTCCCTACTCCCCACCAGGACGCCACGGGTCACCCTGGGTCTGCTCTCCCCACCCCCCACCAGCACCCTCAGGGTCACGCCACCCCCCACCAGGGTGCCCTGGGTCTCCCTGAGTCTGCTCTCCCTACTCCCCACCAGGACGCCACGGGTCACCCTGGGTCTGCTCTCCCTACCCTCCACCGGGACCCTCTGGGTCACCCCACCCCCCACCAGGACGCCCCAGGTGACCCTCAGACTGCACATCACCCGGACCTTCCTCTCCATGTACACCCTACCCCAGGACGACCCCCCCACCCCAGTGCTCACAATGCCCTCGGACCCCCAGGAACAGAGGCCTCGGCAGGGAGTTTGAGCAAACCCCAATCAGACAGGAGAGACTGACCCCTCCCAGGACGTGGGGACCCGGCCCCGCCTGCCCTGTCCCTCCCTGAGCATTCAGGGCAGAAACCTGTCATTGTGGGTTCTTTCTCCTCCTTTTCAAACGTGTGCACGTCTCTAAACAGGCCTCTGGACGACGGCACGGCCCAGAGGAGGTTCCCCAGGACTGGGGGCTCTGAAGTGGGATCCCGTGCGGGCCTGCCTCCAGCCGGCAAAACACCTCACAAAGACACGGGGACGTGCGTTGCTTGTGGCTGCTGGGCTGGGTTGGCCAGACGTCTGTTTTCAATAGTGTTTCCCCTGCCAGGGAGGGCACCCACCCGGCAGATGGCACTGATCGGCTGGCCCCAGGGCCCCGCGCCCCTCACCTGGGTGGTGGACCACTTGAGCACGAAGGGGCGTGTGATGCAGGGGAGGACCTTGCCCAGCAGCTGCAGCAGCCGGGACTGGCTCTGTGCAATGGGCGACTTCTTGTCCAAGCAGTACGTCATGGTGTCGTGACTCCCTGCAAGCAAACCCGAGGGGACTTTGCACCCGGGAGCCCCCTCCGCCGGGCGCCCCGGGAGCCCCCTCCACCAGGCGCCCCGTGCCCGGCAGTGGGTACTGCTCCAAACTCATGCCCACCATGCCGATGGGACAGGGTCATCCAGGACCAGGGTGGCCCTAAACCTGGGTGTCCTTGTAAGGGACACAAGAGGAGAGACACAGACACAGAGGAGATGCCACAGGACACCACGCGGTTCCTCGCGGGGAACACCGCCCCTGGTTTCGGGGACCTTCCCGTGCCAAGCGATCCTCATCCAGCAGAGCCACCAACGTGCCCCCCTGACCTGGAGAAACACCCCCATGTCCGTCCGCACTGACGTCCGTGAAGGTTTTCCAGAAACTCTTGAAGAAGGAAGGGGCACGTTTACTGGGTGCGAACGTTCGCCTGTTGTACAGGGACGTCCGTATAAATAAGCACAAATACGTATAAATAAGCGAAGCTGCCAGAATCGCTGAGACCCAGTGCTGCTGATTCCACAGATCAACGCACCAGAGCGCTGACTTCAAAGACGGACGCAGTTTTGCGCATCTAAGGTGTTATAACGGAGGCGTTCTGCTCGCTGGACAAAGTCAGTGAGCACCGAGATCGGGAGACATTCCCGGGCCCTGTGTCCCATCCAGCGGAACCCACGATGTTTACAGGCTTAGCTGGAAAAACGAAGCCGTCCTGCTCTGTCGGAATGTGCCAGGAAATCTTTCTGAGGACAATCCCGAACGCAAACGTATGAAAGGAGAAGACGGAGGCTGGAGGCAGCAGAGAAAAGAGAAAGGGATTCCCCCTGGGGCTTCCGGAAGGAGCCGGGCCTGCGGGCACTGAAAGGTCACACCCGTGCAGATTTCTGGCCCCAGAGCTGTGAGTTCACACAGCTGTTTGGAACCACACAGATTGTGGCCCTTTGTTACAGCGGTCCCAGGACACTTTCACAGCCACCTGGACAGGGCGCCTTGGGGACTAGGGGCCCTTTCCCCTGTGGTGCTGGGGCATCCCCTACCGCCCACAGCTGCCCCCCGCTCCCCGGATCTGACCTCTAAGGGAGCTACTCTCCCACACGCTCCCCAGAGGCCACCTGCTTCTGCGGGGCACGGAGGGGAGGGGACGGGCCTGAAGAAGGGCATGCCCTGGGCCCTTGGTGGCTGTTGGTCCCAGAAGAGTTCCCTGCAGATCCCCTGGAACCACCGGGAAACCGCCTCCCACAAGGAAATTGGCCCCAGGGCAAACTGGAAACCCTGTGATTCGGATCCCCAGGGAGTGAGAGCACAGTGACACCTCTCTCCTCGAGTGGGTGTGGCCAGGGGGTCCTGACACCGATGACGGGGGCGTGGCCATAGGGCATGACAAGAAGGCAGAGGGCAGTGGGAGGGCTCCCCTCCCACCACCTGGTCAAGAGTCCAAGACTCAGGATGCGCCTGGAGAAGCTTGCGATGGGGAAGTGGACGGTCCCCAAGCCCAGTGACAGTCCTCACTTACATACACTCCTATACGAATGTCAGCGGAGGGCACACAGCCAGTAAGACGATACTGTGGCTCCATATTTGCTGATACAGAAAATGCAGACAATATTATGCTCAGTGAAAACGTAGATCAAAAATTGTACCGTTGGGCCTTCTTTTCGTTTATAGTATATATCTTTCTATATAAAAATGGATTATCCCTATATGTAAATGGATTCACATATATATTATAATATAGAACTATAAACTGCAGGCAAATCTATATACGTCACGGAGAATGTAATTTTTTTTAACTTACACGTTTGCATTTGTCTCCAATTATTATGTATTGGCTATATGAGTTTTTTGTGGCTCCCTTAACAAAGTGGGAGGCTTCAAAGAACAAAAATTAATTGTAACCCAGCTCTGGCGGCCAGAAGTCTGATACCCAGGCGGGGCAGGACCACTGAGATCCAAGGGGGCGGGACCAAAGTCCCTCCAGAGGCTCCAGCAGACGGTCCTTCCTGCCTCTTCCAGCTTCTGGGGCTCCAGGGGTCCCTGGGCTGGTGGGCCCGTCCTCCTCATCTCTGCCTCTGTCTTCACGTGGCTTCTCCTCTGTGTCTGTGTCTCCCCTTCTGTCTCCTACAAGGACACCTGCCATGGGATTCAGGGCCACCCTGACCCAGGATGGGCTCATCTCAGAGCCTTCACTTACTCACGTCGGCAAACACCCTATTTCCACATAAGGCCCCGTTCTGAGGCTATGCGGGACGTGAGTTTGTAGGCACTGGTCAGTGCCTAGAATCGGGTTTGTGTGGTCACCCCTTGGGCCCAGCGGGGACACAGCCTGACCCCCAGGGACTCTCTCTCGTCTGTGAAGTCATTCGGGTGTCGGGACTCGGGCCACTGTGGGAGTCCAGCTGACAAACAACAGACAGCCATCTGGGAAATAACCAGACTGGGTCCTGCCCCATCAAGAGAAACTGCATTCGAATCAAGGATTTAAACGTTTTTGAGAAGTCTTCGTAAAATCCCAAAGGAAAGCACTAGGACAGGGTGAAAACGTGGCTCAATCTGAAAAACTACAAAAATGTACCCAGGTGAGAAACCTGCTTATTTTTGAGGGAGGATCTCCAGATACCGCACGTGCACGGACGTGGAGACACGGAGTGGGTCCACTACAGCCCTTCGTTTTTGCAAAAACGAAAGGCTGGTAATGCCCACATGCTCATCAGTGGGGAGCGGCGGCCACTGGTCCCGGGGCCACTGGAGCCGCAAGGGCCCAGACGGAGCCCAGCAGGACTCAGGGCCACCAGGTCGTGCCCCACGCAGGCCTGGCAGGCGTCCCGGAGAGAGGGGTTCTGTCCCCAGGAGGGGGGTTCTGTCCCCAGAGAGGGGGGGACTCTGTCCCCAGAGGGGGGATTCTGTTCTCAGAAGGGAGGGTTCTGTCCCCAGAGGGGGGGTTCTGTCCCTGCTGCCCCTCTGCCCTCAGCCCCTCTCTCCCTCCCCTGCACTCCCAGCCCTCCTAGACTGGGCCTGACCTGCCAGCCAGCTGCTCTGGCCACACCAGACCTAGGGTCCCACGGGTCCTGTGATAGGGACGGCTCACGGCCAGCTGGCGGCTTGAGGTGCCCCGCAGGAACGCAGTGCTCGGTCCTTACAGCTGAAGGGCTAGCGGGTTCCCTACACAGAGGGACAGACTGGCGGGGGAGCAGTACCCCAAATCCCTATGCCATCACATCTCCCCTCAGCCACACTCCCTGGGACTGTGCACGTGCCTGCTGGGCCACATCAGAATGAAGGAGACGGAGAAGGGAAGACGGTCATTTGGTGCATGTGTGTGCATGTGGTGTGTGTGTGCCTGTGTGTCTGTGTGTACATGCATGTGCATGCGTATGTGTGCCTGTATCGTGTACGTGTGTGTGTATCACATCCATGCGTGTGTGCCTGTATTGTGTGCACGTGTGTGTATATGTGTGACTGCATTGTGTGCGTGTGTGCACACATGCGTGTCTGTATTGTGTGCGTGTGTGTGCCTGTACTATGTGCATACATGTGTACACGTGTCTGTCTTATGTGCATGTGTGTCTGTATCATGTTCTCACATGCATGTGCCTGTACTGTCTGCGTGTGTGTGCACGCATGTGTGTCTGTATTATGTGCATGCGTGCGTGTCTGTGTACATGTGTGTGCACGTGTGCACATGCGTGCCTGTTTCTGTGTGCATGTGTATGTGTCGGTCTTGTGTCCATACATGTGTGCGTGCGTGTGTGCATGTGTATGTGTGCTGTATTGTGTGCATGCGTGTGTGCCTATACTGTGTGCATGTGTGTGCACGCATGAGTGTCTGTGTTGTGTGCGTGCGCGTGTGTGCCTATATTGCGTGCATGCATGCATGGTTCCTGTGGTTTCCGTGCACTCAGGCCCCACCCCATGGCCGGCCGCGCCCCTGGGGGACGCAGAAGCCCTCACCTGGGATGGACAGGTGGTGCAGAGGCACGTCCCAGAGCAGGGGGCACAGCGCCGACATCCAGTCTGCATTTGTGCCGCAGCTCTGGAAGTTGCCAGAAGCGCTTACCTGTCCGCCCATCAGGGGCCACTCGCTGCGACCTGAGGAAGGAAACAAAGTTTTGCTGACGTAAACCAAAGGGCCCAGAGCCACTCTCCTGGGGGGCGCTGGTGAAGAGTGCATCCTACCCCCTGCTGGTGCCCCCTGCTCCAGTCTTGCACTAATCCCTCCACCCCGCCACCCCCGCCGCACAGAGGGGCTCACACGCCAGTCGGCCAGGTCTGTGGCTGCAGGGCTTCAATCCTGGGGGTGGTGGTGCCTTGGGGGCCCAGGTCAGCACCCTGCCCTCTGCCTCCGGGGTTGGGGTGCTGGGCTGTGGTGCAGGGAATCTGAGATCTGTTCCCACGGAAGCCAGTTCTCCCTTAGAAGCAATGGGGAGACGTCTGGGGCTAGGGGAGAGGAGGGGGTGTCTCCTGGTCCTTAACCTACGGCCCTGGCCACTGTCTTCCCAGCATCTGCCAGGTGAGGAACACGCATGGGGTGTAATTTACTCTCAGGATAAGCCGACGAGGTGGGCACAAGACATCGCCTGCCCAGAAAAGGAGCCCCAAAGACAGGAGCCCATCCTGGGTTGAGCTGTGACCCGCGACCAGATTCCCACGTGGCCCCTTCCCCCAGCACGTCTCCAGCCGCGGAAGCTCTGTACGTACAGTGAGGGGGTGAAACTTGGCTTCCCTGGAAATAAGCCACTTCACCCTAAGGGTTATTTTGAGCAGAAGGAGACTGAAGAAAAGCAGAAACAAGAAAAACTCTCCTCCCTCCTCGTCTAACCCTAACCCTAACCCTAACCCTCGCCTGCAAGCAGGCATAAATTTCCCTCTGTGCAGCCGTCCCCTTCCATCCCCTGTACCCGGAAGGGGAGGGCACCCCCCCCAGGTCTGCACAGCTAGCCTCAAGGAGTAACACTGACCCTGCCCTTAGCCTCCCCCAGCTGGCTACCTTCTCGGGACTTAGGGTCCCTATAACCCCCAGCCCTTTCACTCTGGCTTGTCAATTCCACACAAATTCATCAACCTTTGGTGAAATGGCAGATAAGGCCTAACGTCCAACTGTCTCCCTGGGTCCACTCCTCTTCTGGGAAGGCCTCTACAAACATACAGAATAAACCCTGTCCCCTGCCCATCTGTCTTCTGGCATCTCACTTATTTATTTATTTATAACGTAAGCTGTGCACCCGACACGGGGCTTGAACCAACGACTCCGGGGTCCAGGGGGCATGCTCCACTGACTGAGCCAGCCAGATGCTCCCCTCTGTGGTCATCTTATCTAATTTTATTTTTAACTTTATTTAATTTATTTTGAGAGAGAGAGAGAGAGAGAGAGAGAGAGAGAGAGAGAGAGAATCACAAGCAGGATTCACACTGTCAGCGCAGAGCCTGATGCGAGGGTCAAACTCACAAACCAGGAAATTGTGACGTAGGCTGATGCTCAATTGACTGAGCCACACAGGGGCCCCTCTTTGTCATTTTAAAATATATTTTTTTAAGTTTTTATTTATTTTTGATACAGAGGGAGACAGAGCATGAGCAGGGGAGGGGCAGAGAGAGAGGGAGACACAGAATCGGAAACAAGCTCCAGGAGCCTGACGCGGGGCTTGAACTCACAGACGGAGATCATGACCTGAGCTGAAGTCAGATGCTTAACCGACTGAGCCACCCAGGCACCCCCCTCTTTGTCATTTTAATTTGCAGGTCTTGGTCCAAGAATCTAAGAGTTTAGAAAAAAATTTGTTCCTTGTCTACACTGTGTCGAGTGCACCAACAGCCAATAGTACAGTATTGATTCTCATTCTGCCTCGGCAGACAAAAGCCCAATCCCTAACCCTAACCCTACCCCCGCCCATAAGAGGGGGTCCTAGAGCTAGCACCCCTGCCATCCATCTTCCCTCATGGTGGGTCCCAGGACTCTCCCAGCTCATACCCAGTCCCTGCAGGAGTGTCCCTGCAGGAGTGAGTGTGGGACCCCGGCCCTCCTGCGGGGGCAGCAAACATCCAGGTGGTCTGGGGCTGGCCTATGCACACAGGAGACATTCCTCAAGGCACTGTGCCATCCAGGGGCAGATGGGCCACCGCCTGCCCTCCGGCCATGCAGGTGTCTGGAAAGTGGGCAGATCAGGGGCCGTGTAGCCCCAGCCTCAGGACCCCCTATATGTGTCGGTGGACCTCATCTGGGAGTGTGGTCAGCCCCAGCTAGGACACACAGAGCAGGGGCTGTGGCTATGCCTCTCCCAGCTGCTGCCCAGGGGGCCTTGTCCCGCCCAACTGAGCCCTCCCCAGTCCCATCCCAGCAGGGCCCACGTCTCAATGGCCCCAGGAAGAGGCCTTGGGTGAACCCTGAGATCTGCCAGGGGCTCACCATTTTGCTTCCAAGGAAAACCACTCTGTGAGTTTCAGCTGACAGGTAACGAACCCCCCCCCCCAAGAATGTGCCCCTGGGGCATTAGGGTTCCTACCAGCTGGAGGGAGCAACAGACCCCAGAGAAACTGCCCAACGGGGCACTAGTTTGTCTGCGTGAAGGCAGTTTCCATGTAGACGTGAAATGTCCACCTGAAGAGATGCCTCTGCCCCCGCACCTGGGAGAGCTCCTCGGCGCCCCAGCCCCCCGAGCCCCTCTGCCGAGCCCAGCCCCTGGGGAAGGTCGTGGGAGCACCAGCACCCCGAGTCCTCTCTGGAGCCCAGCCCCAGGGGAAGGTCCTGGGAGCACCAGAACTCCCAGTCTCCTCCGCCAAGCCTAGCCCCTGCGAGAGTTCCTGGGAGCACCAGCACCCCAAGTCCCCTCCGCCGACCCCAGACCCTGGTAGAGATCCTGGGTGCCCCTGCACCCCGAGTCCCCTCCGCCGAGCCCAGCCCCTGGGGAAGGTCCTGCGAGCACCAGCACCCCGAGTCCCCTCTGCCGACGCCAGGCCCTGGGAGAGATCCTGGGCGTCCCAGCACCCCAAGTCCCCTCCGCCGACACCAGCCCCTGGGAGAGATCCTGGGGGCCCCAGCACCCGGAGTCCCCTCTGCCGAGCCCAGCCCCTGGGGAAGGTCCTGCAAGCACTAGCACCCCGAGTCCCCTCTGCCGACCCCAGCCCCTGGGAGACATCCTGGGCACCCGGCACCCCGAGTCCTCTCCAAAGCCCAGCCCCTGGGAAGGTCCTGGGAGCACCAGCATCCCGAGTCCCCTCCGCCGACCCCAGGCCCCGGAAGAGATCCTGGGAGCACCAGCACCCCGAGTCTCCTCTGCCGAGCCAGCCCCTGGGAGGTCTCGGATCCCCAGCATCCTGAGTCCCCTCTGCCGAGCCCAGCCCCTGGGAGGGGTCTGGGAGCACCAGCACCACAAGTCCCCTCAGCCGAGCCCAGCCCCTGGGAAGGTCCTGCAAGCACTAGCACCCCGAGTCCCCTCTGCCGACCCCAGCCCCTGGGAGACATCCTGGGCACCCGGCACCCCGAGTCCTCTCCAAAGCCCAGCCCCTGGGAAGGTCCTGGGAGCACCAGCATCCATCCCGAGTCCCCTCCGCCGACCCCAGGCCCCGGAAGAGATCCTGGGAGCACCAGCACCCCGAGTCTCCTCTGCCGAGCCAGCCCCTGGGAAGGTCCCCTCGACAGCTGGACAGCCTCCACCCTCTCTGATCACATCAAGGCAGGGCTCAGGGGTGCCCTGGGAAGGACGGGGGTGATTGCACAAAACCCGGGTGAGGGCAGGTTTGCAGGCTCCCGGCCCAAGCAGGTGAGACACAGCAGCCTCCCACTCGTGAGCCTTCGGGGAGGTGGCTCCGCGTCCCCGCGGCGCATCCGGAGGTGGTGGCTGGCGACAGTCACACTCAGGAAATAGCTCTTAGGTGAATAAAAGGACGGACGTGCCGCCGGCAAACCCGCGTGACATTCTGTCCCGTTCACGGGCCCCCAACGCTCCCCGACCCGCCTGCGTGCACGCAGGCTCTGCCCCAGCCCCAAGGACCCGCGATGACACCTGGGGCGCTAAGTCCTGCGCCAGCGGCAGAGCAGGGTCTGAGGACGCACCGGCATCCGCCGCCCTCACCACCCCGGAGCGGGTCAGCGCTGACCACGGCGAGTTCCCGCGGCCGCGGAGCCCGGAGTCGAGCCTGTGGCGGCCCCTCCTGCTAACCCTTCCCGTCCGGTCCGGAGGACGTGCCGTGCCCCTCTCCCGCCCCAGGCCGGGACCCCACCCCCGCTGTCCCCACCTGTCCCCACTGTCCCCGCAGGGACCCGCGACCCGCCCGGAGGCGCTCACCGCGCGCCGCAGACTCTCCAGCGGACTTTCCGCCGAGGCCGGAGTACAAGACGCGCCCCGCCCGAGCCCCAGGCCGGGACCCCCCACCCCGTCCCCACCTGTCCCCACTGTCCCCGCAGGGACCCGCGACCCGCCCGGAGGCACTCACCGCGCGCCGCAGACTCGCCAGCGGACTTTCCGGCGAGGCGCCCTCCCCCAGCCACGGAGTCAAGCACTTCCTAAAATGCTCTGGCCTCGCCATTGGACGCCAGGAACCCCCGCCCCCGCGAGGAGGAGGGGCCGCCTCCAGACAGTCACGCCCAACCCCACACGGGCCCCAGGCTGCAGCCCCCACGTCCCCGCAGGACCCCTGCGGGGAGGGCAGGGCGCGGCGGGAGGGGGGCGTGCCCCACACGTCCCGGGCAGCCCCACCTGCAGGGACCAGACCCTCCCCGAGGACGGGAAGGTGTCCCGAGGGGACCCGCGGGGTCAGCGGTCAGCGGTCAGGGACAGGAGGGTGTCCTGAGTGTGACCACGGGGTCAGGGTCAGGGGACAGGGGCAGGAGGGTGTCCTGAGTGTGACCACGGGGTCAGGGTCAGGGGACAGGGGCAGGAGGGTGTCCTGAGTGTGACCACGGGGTCAGGGTCAGGGGACAGGGGCAGGAGGGTGTCCAGAGTGTGACCACGGGGTCAGGGTCAGGGGACAGGGACAGGAGGGTGTCCAGAGTGTGACCACGGGGTCAGGGTCAGGGGACAGGGACAGGAGGGTGTCCAGAGTGTGACCACGGGGTCAGGGTCAGGGGACAGGGACAGGAGGGTGTCCAGAGTGTGACCACGGGGTCAGGGTCAGGGGACAGGGGCAGGAGGGTGTCCAGAGTGTGACCACGGGGTCAGGGTCAGGGGACAGGGGCAGGAGGGTGTCAGTGTGACCACGGGGTCAGGGTCAGGGGACAGGGACAGGAGGGTGTCCTGAGTGTGACCACGGGGTCAGGGTCAGGGGACAGGGACAGGAGGGTGTCCTGAGTGTGACCACGGGGTCAGGGTCAGGGGACAGGGACAGGAGGGTGTCCTGAGTGTGACCACGGGGTCAGGGTCAGGGGACAGGGACAGGAGGGTGTCCAGAGTGTGACCACGGGGTCAGGGTCAGGGGACAGGGGCAGGAGGGTGTCCAGAGTGTGACCACGGGGTCAGGGTCAGGGTCAGGGGACAGGGACAGGAGGGTGTCCAGAGTGTGACCACGGGGTCAGGGTCAGGGGACAGGGACAGGAGGGTGTCCAGAGTGTGACCACGGGGTCAGGGGCAGGGGACAGGGGCAGGAGGGTGTCCTGAGTGTGACCACGGGGTCAGGGTCAGGGGACAGGATGGGAGGGTGTCCTGAGTGTGACCACGGGGTCAGGGTCAGGGGACAGGATGGGAGGACATCCTGAGAGCCTGGCCGTGCTTTGGCTGCCGTCCGTTCCGGTCAGTCTGGACCCCAGGCCCAGAGCAAACAGGACTTTCATCAGAGCTCGGATGGCCTCATGTCCTCGGCGCCTGTGATCTCTGAGGACGTGGGTCTGCAATCCGACCGCGGCCTTTACTGAAGGGTGTGGCCCTCTGGCCTGAGTGGCTCTGGTCCCCGTCCCGGCCGGGCCAGGGCGTGTGGCCTCCGTCCGCGTCGGCGGAGGCGCATTCCAGGGCACGTGCACACCTGCAGACCCACCCACCCTGACGCTGACCCCGGTGACCCGGAGCCTCGTCCCGTCGGCTCCTGGGCGCGGGGCGCTCCGCACGGGCGCCTGGTGCGGGCTCTGCCCTGCCTGCCCGAGGCCAGCCGGGACCCAGAGCGCGCACAGGACAGCCCAACGTGTGCGGCGGAACCCCGCGCGACTGCCCCCCGCGCCCTCCGCCCGCAGCGCAGTCCGGCTCCTGGGGAGGGGGGGGGGAGGGGGGGGAGGGGGGGCCGGGCACTGCCTCAGGGGCTCCCGGCCCAGCAGCCCCGCGGCGCCTCTTTCCGCGCCCGATCCCCGCGGTCCCTGCCTCCTCCTCCTGCCCTCCTCCCCCTATTTCCCCTCCTCCCTTCGCCTCCCTCATCTTCCCCCCCCCCCTTCTCGTCCCTCCTCCTTTCTTCCCCACTTCCTTCCTCTCTCTCCTCTCCCCTCCCCCTCCCTTCCCCTCCTCCACTTTCTCCCTTCCTCCCTCCTTGGAGACCCAGCTCCTGGCCGGCAGCTCCCTGACTGGCCCCCTGTGCCCCGCCCTCCACAGCCCGGGGGGCCCCCCGTACCGCCCGTGAAATGGGGCTCTGAGCTCCTGGGGCCTGGGCAGCGGCCGCCACTGGGGACCCCCGCTGCCTGCGGAACAGACCCTCCCTCCCCGTCTGCTGTCCGGGCTTCCTGAGGCCGGCCTCCACGCGCCTTCCTGCCTCAGGTGGGGAGACCCAGGGCCCCGAAGTTGTCCAGATCCCCAGAACCTGTGACTGTCAGGCTCCCCTGCGGACGGGACTCCAGGTCTCTGCACAGCTGAGCTCAAAGCAGGGGGCGGGTGTGCGTGCAGTCCCAGGGGCTGTGCTGGGCCCGCGGGCCCAGGACTGGGCGGGACCCTCGACAAGCACTCCAGCCTGGCTGGCTTTGCCGGAGTGGGGGGGGGGGCGCAAGGGAACCCAACACCGGCGCATTCTCACCCCAGTGTGGACGTGCCTACTATCTGAGCCTGGACCCCACTGTGGACGTACCTGCACCCGGATCCCCCCCCCGACCCCCCCCCCCACTTGGACGTCCCTGCGCCCGGGTCCCCCCACCCCACCCCACTTGGACGTCCCTGTGCCCAGGTCCCCTCCCGGACCCCACTGTGGACGTCCCTGCGCCCCGGTCCCGAGTTCCCCCCCCCCCGACCCCACTTGGACGTCCCTGCACTGGGGTCCCCCCCCCCACCCCACTGTGGACGTCCCTGCACCCTGATTTCCTATAGCCAGACAGGCCAGGGGGACATTCATCACTGGAATAGGCGCCCCCCTCCCCACGTCCCTATGTCCAAAAAAGATCCCTTCCACAGACTCTGGGGGTCAGGACATGGCCACGTCTCTGTGGGGACACTGCCAGCGAGAGGCTACTAGGGGAGGGTGTGCTCCCAACACAAGAGCAGAGGTGAGTGATGCTGGGCTGGGTCTCAGCCAACACTATGGGTAGATGCACCAAGGCCCCTTGGAGGGGACACAGGCAGGGCCACCCCAAGAGTGCTGCCCATTGGGGATGCAGCACCTTGTGCTCTGTCAAGTTGGGGTCACCCCCTCCCTCAGAGGCCACCCCCCCCCACACACCTGTGCTCAGCCAGGTTGGGGTCACCCCTCCCCCAAAGGCCACCCCCACCCTCACACCTGTGCTCAACCAGGACCCGCAGTCCCCGTCCCCTGTGTCTGACCCTCCCTAAGACCCTCAAACAATGTCTGGGACCCACACCTGCCACAAGGTGAAGAACAGAGTATGTGCTGGGGCAGCTGCTGTGGGCTGGTGGCCACAGGGTCCTCGTGTGCAGCCCCGTCCACCTCCAGACGCAGTGTGCACGGGGTTGGGGGGGGGGGGGGGCGCAGGTGTTCCCTGCGGGGAGCTCCTGCTGGACAGCCTCTGGGGCACCAGCACTGACCACCTGTCCCCACAGGAAACACCAGAACACCTGAAAGGGACAGTAGCAGAACCTGTCCGGACTCCCTTCTCGCACTGTTGTGCACACACACGTGTTCACATGCACGTGCGCACACACATGCGTTCACGCCCATTTCAGTTTCTACCTCCTGTTTGACCACAACTGGAAGTTTCACACGGTTAGCAAAATACACACAACCTAAAATTTACCACCCGTGACATTTACACATTCGTTGTTGTGCAGTGACCACCTGTGCAGTTCTAGAAGGTTCTCAGTCACCAGAGGACACCCCACGCATCAGTGTCCCTGCCCATCTCCCCACTTCCGTGACCCCCCAGCCCCGTGACCCCAGGCCCTTGGTGACCCAGCCCCGTGACACCCACCATGTGACCTCTGCCCCCTAACCCCCACTCAATGACCCCCAGCCTCATGATACCCCCGGCCCGATGCGCCCCATCGTGGGACATGTCCCCCCGTCCCGAGACCCCAGCCCCCAGCGCTGTAGCCCCTCTCCCCCTCCGTCTGCTCTGTGGGTAGGATTTTCATAAAGACCATGTTGTGCACATAGCCGACCTTCCCAGCGGTTAAACCCATGGATATAAGACGCGTCTCTGGCGCCAGGTCACCGCGGTCTTTTCCCTCGGGTACTTTTCCTGACGCGCACACACTTTCTAGCAAGAACATACGGTAAAGACACAAGTTACAACACTTGTAAACCGGTGTTTGCTCATTTGACGGATTTCTCGGCATTCTTCCGTACTAATCCTTCAGGTATCGACTTATTCTTGAATCCCTGCAAACGACACTCACAGGCTGTGTTCCAGGACGTCCGCCCAATGGCAGGGGCCCCGTTCCCAGTATTCCAGGAATTCCAGACTGTCCACCGGGAGGTACAGGAAGTTCCTCATGCCCTCCTCACCCTGCCTCCTGTCCCCTGTCCCACCCCCCACCCCAATGCTCTCTGGGGTCTGTCCCATGTCCTCCCCCCTATGGGGTCTGTCCCTGTCCCCCTCTCTTTGAGGTCTGTCCCCTGTCCTCCCTGCTCTGGGGTCTGTCCCTGTGCCCCTCTCTCTGGGGTCTGTCCCCTGGCCCCCCTCTCTTTGGGGTCTGTCCCCTGTCTTCCCCCCATGGGGTCTGTCCCCTGGCCCCCATCTCTTTAGGGTCTGTCCCCTGTCCTCCCCATTCTGGGGTCTGTCCCTGTCCCCCTCTCTCCGGGGTCTGTCCCCTGTGCCCCTCTCTCCAGGCTCTGTCTCCTGTCCTCCCCCCTATGGGGTCTGTCCCTTGTCCTCCCCGCTCTGGGGTCTGTCCCTGTGCCCCTCTCTCTGGGGTCTGTCCCCTGGCCCCCCTCTCTTTGGGGTCTGTCCCCTGTCCTCCCCCCTATGGAGTCTGTCCCCTGGCCCCCATCTCTTTGGGGTCTGTCTGCTGTCCTCCCCATTCTGGGGTCTGTCCCTGTCCCCCTCTCTCTGGGGTCTGTCCCCTGTGCCCCTCTCTCCAGGCTCTGTCCCCTGTCCTCCCCATTCTGGGGTCTGTCCCCTGTCCTCTCTGCTCTGGGGTCTGTCCCTGTCCCCCTCTCTTTGGGGTCTGTCCCTGTCCCCCTCTCTTTGAGGTCTGTCCCCTGTCCTCCCTGCTCTGGGGTCTGTCCCTGTGCCCCTCTCTCTGGGGTCTGTCCCCTGGCCCCCCTCTCTTTGGGGTCTGTCCCCTGTCTTCCCCCCATGGGGTCTGTCCCCTGGCCCCCATCTCTTTAGGGTCTGTCCCCTGTCCTCCCCATTCTGGGGTCTGTCCCTGTCCCCCTCTCTCCGGGGTCTGTCCCCTGTGCCCCTCTCTCCAGGCTCTGTCTCCTGTCCTCCCCCCTATGGGGTCTGTCCCCTGTCCTCCCTGCTCTGTGGTCTGTCCCTGTGCCCCTCTCTCTGGGGTCTGTCCCCTGCCCCCCTCTCTTTGGGGTCTGTCCCCTGTCTTCCCCCCTATGGGGTCTGTCCCCTGGCCCCCATCTCTTTAGGGTCTGTCCCCTGTCCTCCCCATTCTGGGGTCTGTCCCTGTCCCCCTCTCTCCGGGGTCTGTCCCCTGTGCCCCTCTCTCCAGGCTCTGTCCCCTGTCCTCCCCCCTATGGGGTCTGTCCCCTGTCCTCCCCGCTCTGGGGTCTGTCCCTGTCCCCCTCTGTCTGGGGTCTGTCCCCTGTCCTCCCCATTCTGGGGTCTGTCCCTGTCCCCCTCTCTCCGGGGTCTGTCCCCTGTGCCCCTCTCTCCAGGCTCTGTCCCCTGTCCTCCCCCCTATGGGGTCTGTCCCCTGTCCTCCCCGCTCTGGGGTCTGTCCCTGTCCCCCTCTGTCTGGGGTCTGTCCCCTGGCCCCCCTCTCTTTGGGGTCTGTCCCTGTCCCCCTCTCTTTGAGGTCTGTCCCCTGTCCTCCCTGCTCTGGGGTCTGTCCCTGTGCCCCTCTCTCTGGGGTCTGTCCCCTGGCCCCCCTCTCTTTGGGGTCTGTCCCCTGTCTTCCCCCCTATGGGGTCTGTCCCCTGGCCCCCATCTCTTTAGGGTCTGTCCCCTGTCCTCCCCATTCTGGGGTCTGTCCCTGTCCCCCTCTCTCCAGGCTCTGTCCCCTGTCCTCCCCCCTATGGGGTCTGTCCCCTGTCCTCCCCGCTCTGGGGTCTGTCCCTGTCCCCCTCTGTCTGGGGTCTGTCCCTTGGCCCTCCTGTGTCTCCCAGTCACTGTCCCATATTGCTACCTTTCCTCCACACCTTTTCAGTGTGTCATCTGTCGTATTAAAGGCTCCTGCTCAGGTCACTTCTTCCGGCCGTCAACGTCCTTCGTCTGCCCGTGCGGTGAGAACTTCAGTCACCCCGTGCTTGTGCTCCTGTCCCGGGTCTGGGTCCTCATCTGTTTGTGTCTTGGGCTCAGCAGAGCACCGAGACCGAGAGCTGAGTCCCCTAGGAGCCTGATGACAGAGTGTGAGTATCAGTGTCCATCCTGGGGCTCGCTGTGGTTGCTGTTCTCCCATGTGTGGATCTCACACGGCGACCCCCAACCAGCCCTGCTGGGGCCAGGCTGCTGTGGTTCCCACACCCGGATGGGCTCCCAGATTCTGGACAAAGAACAGTGAGATCAGTTTGCTTGGTTTCGAAATGGCCTCGTGCAAAATATCTGAGATCCAATCACTAATTTATTGTTTTAATATTTATTGTTTACTTTTGAGAGAGACAGAGAGGGAGAGAGAGAGAGGGAGGGAGAGAGAATGAGTGGGGGAGGGGCAAAGAGAGAGGGAGACGTAGAATCCCAAGCAGGCTCCAGGCTCCAAGCGGTCAGCACAGAGGCCCACGCGGGGCTCGAACCCATGAACCGCGAGATCATGCCCTGAGCCAAAGTCAGACGTTTGACAGACTGAGCCACCCAGGCGCCCCGTTTATTTATTTGTTTGTTTGTTTGTTTGTTTGTTTTCATCATTCTTTTTAAGAGAGAGAGAGGTCGTGAGTGGGGGAGGGACAGAGAGAGAGAATTCCAAGCAGGCTCCACAGTGAGCTCAAAGCCTGCACTCGTGAACCTTGAGGTTATGACTTGAGCCGAAATCAAGAGTCAGACACTTTACCCATCGAGCAACGCAGGTGCCCCAGTATTTTTTATTTTTTTAGAAACCAATTAGTTTATTTAAAAAAAATTTTTTTAATGTTTGTTTATTTTTGAGAGAGACAGAGCGTGAGCGGGGGAGGGGCAGAGAGAGGGGGAGACACAGAATCCGAAGGAGGCTCCGGGCTCCCAGCTGTCAGCGCAGAGCCTGATGCAGGGGTTGACCCCACGAACCTTGAGATCGCGACTGGAACCGAAGTTGGACACTCCAGCGGCTGAGTCCCCAGGCGCCCTGAGACCAGGTGCTTTAACCCCTCCTCACAGAGCATGTGGGGGCTCCAGGTATGCATATTTCACGGTCTGCAGGACAAGCTGGTCTCTCCTTGTGTCCAACTCCAGCCACCGGCCCCAGGAATTGTCCTCCCCACCGAGGGCAGAGCCTGCCTCATCCTGTCTCCTCGCTGCCCGGATGGATAGGTGCCCACAGGTCTCTCCCTGTTGGTGTCTGTCTCTGTCTCTCTTCTCTCTGTGTGTCTCTGTCTCATCTGTATCTCTCTGTCTCTGGCACACGCTCCTACAGCTGCACAACCAGGAACAGGACTCACACCCATCCCCCACTCCTGGGTCATGATCCCGGGTCTTCAGATCCAGACGGGCCCCAGTCTTCAGGGATGGCAGCCCTCCAGCACCACCTGTGATCCAAACCCAGGACTCTGGGACTGCAAGAGTTGAGCAGAGAGGGAACAGGCTTGGGGCAGAAGCCACGAGCACCCCAGCAGTGTGGGAAGTCACCTCAGCCTGTGCTCCTGGGAAACCACAGTGATTAAACAAATCTGCAGATGAAAGACCTGAATGGAGACAGGAAACCATCCAAACCCCAGAGTAGAGAGCAGGAAAAGACCTCTCTGACCTCAGCCACAGCAATTTCTTCCTTGACACATCCCCAAAGGCAAGGGAATTAAAAGCAAAAATGAACTATTGGGACCTCATGAAGATAAAAAGCTTCTGCACTGCAAAGGAAACAGTCAACAAAACTCAAAGGCAACCGACGGAATGGGAAAAGATATTTGCTAATGACATATCGGACAAAGGGCTAGTATCCAAAATCTATAAAGAGCTCACCAAACTCCACACCCGAAAAACAAATAATCCAGTGAAGAAATGGGCAGAAAACATGAATAGACGCTTCTCTAAAGAAGACATCCGGATGGCCAACAGGCACATGAAAAGATGCTCAACGTTGCTCCTTATCAGGGAAATACAAATCAAATCCACACTCAGATATCACCTCACGCCAGTCAGAGTGGCCAAAATGAACAAACAGGAGACTATAGATGCTGGAGAGGATGTGGAGAAACAGGAACCCTCTTGCACTGTTGGTGGGAATGCAAACTGGTGCAGCCGCTCTAGAAAACTGTGGAGGTTCCTCAAAAAATTAAAAATAGACCTACCCTATGACCCAGCAATAGCACTGCTAGGAATTTACCCAAGGGATACAGGAGGGCTGATGCATAGGGGCGCTTGTACCCCAATGTTTATAGCAGTACTCTCAACAATAGCCAAATTGTGGAAAGAGCCTAAATGTCCGTCAACTGATGAATGGATAAAGAAATTGTGGTTTATATACACAATGGAATACTACGTGGCAATGAGAAAGAATGAAATCTGGCCATTATTTGTAGCAACGTGGACGGAACTGGAGAGTGTGATGCTAAGTGAAATAAGCCATACAGAGAAAGACAGATACCATATGTTTTCACTCTTAATGTGAATCCTGAGAAACTTAACAGAAGACCATGGGGGAGGGGAAGAAAAAAAAAGGTTGAGAGGGAGGGAGCCAAACCATAAGAGACTCTTAAAGACCGAGAATAAACTGAGGGTTGATGGGGGGTTAGAAGAGAGGGTAGGTGATGGGCATGGAAGAGGGCACCTGCTGGGATGAGCCCTGGGTGTTGTATGGAAACCAAGCTGACAATAAATTATATTCATAAAAGAAAAAAAAAGGAATCTCCAGAAAACATCTTTACTGTGGGTGGAAAGGACGCTGGAGTCTGAAAACCCAGGACTTTGCACCGTGACCTTACGTGGAGACAGGGTCTGCGCAGAGGCAATCACGTGAAGTGAGGTCATTAGGTTGGACCATAATTCAACAGCACTGGTGTCCCTATAGAAAGGGAATTCGCACGCACACACACACTCAGACACACGTAGAACGTCGTGTGAAGATTTGACTGAACCCACAGCAGTGCAGTTGTCTCCCCGAAGGGAGGACACCCGTGACTGGAATGGCCACAAGCCAAGTTCCAAAAGCTGGGACAGACGCCTGGAGCCACCCGGTCAAAGGGGACCCAGACTTGCAACCCCAGAACAGGCCACCACTTGGGCATCAGTTCTCCGCCCTCCTAATCTGCCTAAAAGCAGGGTACACATTTCCCTTTGTGAGGTTGGCGTGGACGTCCGCACCCTGTCCTGTGCTGGGATGAGCAGAGAGACCCTTATCACACAGAGGGGCCACTGACACCGAGAGGACACTGCATAAAGGGACCTCACTAGAATAACCTGTACCTGCCATTGAGTTCCCCATTTCCTAGTCACGTCCCCACAATCTATCTCTCCTTAAAGCCCAAACCCTGTTTTCTTTGTTAAAAGGATACATAAAGCCTTGAGTGTAACTACTTCTTTGAGTATCAGTTCTCATCTGTGGAGACCTCTGGGCATGTCAGTATTCATACAAATTGTGTTATTTTTTTCCTCTTTATTTTTTTTTTTTTACTTTAATTCACAGGCCTCCATGACAGAACATAACAGGGCAGAAGGAAAGTCTTTCCTCTCCAATACGTCCACAAAGCGTTGAGAGGGAGTCAGGCCCTGCCGACGACTTGATGTGGGACTCCTGGCCCCCGGAACTGAGGGACAACAGACACATTTCTGATGTTTCAGCTACCTGTTTGTGTTTATTAATTTTGGCAGCCTCAGTGAAGTCACGCCACTGTCCTCAAAGACTCAGATGAGACCCCTGAAGACGCTGTTTCCTCGGACAACGCCGCTGGGCCCTCCACTTCTCTCCTCCGTCCCATCGGTGGCCCGCTGAAGTGTCCGTCCCCAGTGATCCTTGGGGATAAGTGCTAGTCAGCTTGCCTCCTGTCATTGGGCCTCTGGACTTTGCCCGCATCCACCTGAGCCCCCAGACGGCCCTCCTGTGGGCCCATCCGGAGAGCCGGCTATAGGCAAGGACAGACGTTCCCTGGCCGGCTGTCGGGCGCACGGCACACTCTCCCCACCCAGGCGGTCCAGCCCTTTTGCTCCTAACGCTGGAGACGCCTGCAGACCAGTGGCCCCAGTGTGCTGCCTGTCCCGCCGTTCTGCGTGTACTGGATGGACCTTCACACGTCAAACCTCACCGCACTGATCTCATCCCTGTGTCATCCATTCAAACACCCAGGAAATCACAGCGAGGCTCTGTGGCTCATTCTGAGGGACCGCCGGGTGCACAGTCAGATGGTCACCCGCCTGGGTCACGTCACCTGCCTGGATCACGTCCCTCGCCTGGATCACGCCACCCGCCTGGATCATGGTCACTCACCTGGAACTTAATCCCATCTGCAAAGACCCTTTTCCAAATGAGGTCCTGAACCACAGCTTCCAGAATTAGTAGGTGCACACATATTTCGGGGTGTGGGGTCACTGTTCAAGACACTTCAACACCTAAAAAGGTGCGTATTTTACTTCCTGTGAGTTGTGAAAGGATTTACGGTTTATGTAATCTTTTGGAACTTACTTTTCCCTTGAAGTTGCCTTCCTAAGATTCCTTTTTTTTTTTTTTTAAGTTTATTTATTTATTTTGAGAGAGAGAGAGAGAGCAAGGAGGGGAGGGGCAGAGAGAGAGGGAGGCAGAGAATCCCAAGCAGACTCCACACTGTCATCACAGAGCTCGACCAAGGGCTTGATCGCATGAACTGTGAGATCATGACCTGACTCAAAATCGAGAGTCAGATGCTTAACCAGCCGAGCCCCCCAGGTGCCCCCTCAGATTCGTCCTTATTGTGAGGCATCAGCAGGGCATTCGCTCTGGCTGGGGTACACTCGCCATGCGACCCGCCCACCAGGTCTCCACATTACCAAAAAAAAAAAAAAAAAATTCCTGGGCTCTCGGGTAGCCAAGTCTTCAAGTGACTGACTCTTCATTTCAGCTCAGGTCATGATGTCATGGTTCTTGAGGTCGAGCCCCGCATCAGGCTCTGCACTGGCAGCATGGAATCTGCTTGGGATTATCTCTCTGCCCTTTCCCCGCTTGTGCACGAACCCCCCCTCAAAATACATAAATAAACTTAAAACACAACTGATTAAAAAAAAATTCTCCACTCAACGTACAAAATATAGAGATCCATATTTTCTTCATTTTTGGATTATATATATATATTTCTGTATTGTACGTGTGTGTATATACAATATACAATGTACGTGTATACTATATATATATTTCTGCATTGTATGTGTCTATTTACAATATACAATGCATGTATGCATATATATATGTTTCTGTATTGTACATGTGTGTATATACAATGCATGTATACATATATATATATTTCTGTATTGTACGTGTGTGTATATACAATAAACAATGCATGTATATATATATATATATTTCTATGTTGTACGTGTCTGTATGTACAATATACAATGTATGTATACATACATGTATTTCTGAATTATATGTGTGTGTATATACAAAATACAATGCAGGTATATATATATTTCTGTATTGTACATGTGTGTATATACAATATACAATGCATGTATACATACATATATTTCTGCATTGTACGTGTGTATATATACAATATACAATGCATCTATATATATATATATTTCTGTATTGTACGTGTGTGTATATACAATATACAATGCATGTATATATATATTTCTGTATTGTACGTGTGTATATACAAAATACAATGCATGTATATATATATTTCTGTATTGTACATGTGTGTATATGCAATATACAATGCATGTATACATATATATGTTTCTGTATTGTACATGTGTGTATATACAATATACAATGCATGTATACATACATATATTTCTGTATTGTACGTGTGTGTATATAGAATATACAATGCATGTATATATATATATTTCTGTATTGTATGTGTGTATATACAATATACAATGCATGTATATATATACATCTATATATTTCTGAATTATATGTGTGTGTATATACAATATACAATGCACGTATACATACATATATATATATACACATATATATTTCTGTATTGTATGTGTGTATACCCAATCTCTACCTTGTCGGCACTTAATTCCTGTGGAGCTGATTTCGCCAAAGAGGGAGCTGGAGAGGTCCACTTTGATCCTCCTTTTTATGAATAATATGCTGCCTCTCCCTCCCCCTGTTATACAATTAACACCTTTGTTGTTTGTAGCAGTTTTAGGTTTGAAGAAAAATTGGACAGGAAGCCCACAGAGTTCCTGTGAGGTCCCCAACCGTCCCAGTGACCTCCCAACCGCCCCCTTCTCAGTCCCGGGATCCCAAACATCACAATCGGGCAGAGCCTTTGTTACACCCTATAAGGTGATGTTGCTACAATGTTATTGACTGGACCCCACCCAGTGTAGGCGGGCTCATCCTGGTGGGTTTACACACATTTACAAGGACGGGACTCTGCCACCACAGGACAGAGCAGAGCAGGGTCTCGGTTCTGCCTCCCCTCTGCCTCCCACCCTGGCCCCGCCATGACAGCTCTGTCCCTTCCATGGTCATTTGTGCATTTGACAGTGGGTCATGTGGCCGGGGCCACACGGGGGTGGGGTGGGGGTGGGGGAGCAGCCTTCCAGAGTAGTTTCCTCCTATTCTGTTTCCACTTGAAATTATATTTTCATTCCTCACCGCTCAGAGAATGTTAGATACTTTTTCCTGCAGACTTTTATGCCTAAAAGTCTTTTATTGGTCACGCCAGCATCCCCATGCTTACAAATGGTTAAAAATTTCTTGTATGTATTACAACCATAAAGCTCTAAGAGCTACCTTTTCCCCTGAATTAGCATCATAATTATGAGTAGTTGCAACATGTTAACATAGTAGTAAATATGTTTTGGTATGTCATATACTGTTTATACCAGTAGATAAAATGTATCTGAACTGCATCTTTGTATAGAACGAATGAAACGCGCCCTTTCTTCCCACATGTATATGAAGGACGACCACAATTTATTGCTAGAAATAGAAAAGGTGTGGGGGCACCTGGCCAGCTCAGTCACAGGAGCATGTGACTCCTGATCTCAAGTATGTGAGTTCAAGCCCCACGTGGGGGTATAGATTTCTTCAATGAATAAATAAAACTTAAAAAAAAAAAAACATGGGGTGCCTAGGTGGCTCAGTCGCTTGAGTATCTGACTCTTTTTTTTTGTCTGCCTCACTTTTTTCTTTTTTTTTTTTTCAATATATGAAATTTATTGTCACATTGGTTTCCATACAACACCCAGTGCTCATCCCAAAAGGTGCCCTCCTCAATACCCATCACCCACCCTCCCCAAGTATCTGACTCTTGATTTCAGGTCAGGTCACGATCCCGGGGTTGTGGGATCGAGTCCCGCACCGGGTTCCATGCTCAGTGTGCATGCAGCCTGCTTGGGATTCTCTCTTTCCCTCTGTCCCTCCCTCGCTCTCTCTTTTCAAAAAAAAAAAAAAGCAACAAAAAACAAAAAAAAAAAACTTGAAAAAAACAGAAAAGATTCAATAATAGATATATTCATACTTTTTATTTATTTAAAGTTTATTTATTTTGAGAGAGAGAGAGACAGACAGACCCAGAGGGCGCAGGGGAGGGGCAGAGACCGAAGGAGAGAGAATCCCAAGCAGACCATGCGATGCCAGCATGGATGCCGGGCTGGATCTCAGGAACCATAACCGTGGGACCATGACCTGAGCTGAAATCAAGTCCGCGGCAGCCGCGCAGGTGCCTCCCCAGTTTCTACTTTTAGCCATTAGCATTGAGCCCTGTGTTTACAGGAGAGTAGAAGTTTTGTTACAAAAGTATCAGTTACTCTTTCAAGTCCGCCCTACTGACAAGCCCAAGTGTTACACAAAAGGTTGGGTAATCAGTCCGCTGAGTGATCTGCTTCTCTGCCAGTTGTGTTGAAAGTAAACAATGGCAAACGTTCAAAAGGATGTGGGATTCACTCACGAGAAGGGTCCCCTTTCCGAGGGTCTGGGAAGCCGGCCAGCGGGCTTCCTCAGTGCTTAGCAACAGAGAAGCTAGATTTTGCCAGCCAGTCTAGGACCTAGACATTCTTTTGTGTGTGCGATCTTTAATAATAATCTCTACACCCACGGTGGGGCTCGAGCTCCCAACCCTGAGATGGAGTCACCAGCCAGGAGCCCCTAGAAATGCTTGTGTCCTGATGTGTTCAAAAGACTCGGGAGATTGGGGTACGGTTATTCTGCCTTTGCTCCTGTGGTATTTTACTTTAATGAAGGCTCCTACCGGTGAGATCTGAGATCCACGTGTCTGGGTCATTCTGCTTCTGGAAAATCGGTGTATCCGCCCCTCCCTCCCAGCCCCTGCAACCAGCCCGGTCAGGCCCCCTGACAGCCACAGGCCCGTTTCAGTTTTCGCTGCAAGAAAAGTGTGTGCTATTGTGGCAAAGGCAAGCTCACGGCACCAAGAGAGGCGACCTTCAGGGCAGTTTCGAGAAGCCCGCCAGCGAGATCCAAAGGGGAGAAAACGAGTATCAGAATAACTCTCTGCATGTGCAATGCTGCCTCACTAACTGAAACTCCTTTAACGGCAACTTCGAGCGCACTTCAAGCCCGCGGCCTGATACGTGTTGAAATGTGCGCACACCGGGCAACGGTTCCTGCCATCGAGATAAGGACCTACCCCTCATCCGGAGACAAGCCTCCGGCCCCTGCCCTCGCTCATCTGCAGACAACTGCTTTCTCCCACACACATGCCTGCGCATCTGGTAAAGGCATATCGCTTACCAGTGTGTCTGGAGCTGGGCTTTTCAGAGTCCGGGATAAGTGATAAGAACACGTAGCAATTACAAACGTTTTCACCCGGTTTATCATAGCCTTTAACGCAACAGAAGCTGTGCCCTGGGGGTGAGGGCGGGGACGGCCTGGAGCAGCAGACAGAATATTCTGTATTTACCAGGAAACGTGCTGACACCGTGTTAATAGGAAAAGCAGGAACACTTTGCAAGATTCTGTGAGGCTCAGCTACACCCGGATCGGCATTTTAGGGCAGGAGTAGGTCCGAGAAGCTCTGCCCCAACAAAGCCGGTCTGTCGGCCAGGGGCACAGCAAGCTCACCGTCACTCTGACACTCCCTGCAGCCCCGTGGGTGTGACCGTTGACAGCCCGTTTCCCTCCGGACCCTCTCGAGGCTCCTTCCGTCCAGCTCAGGAAGCACACGAAGATGAGCGGTGTGGGAAGCCGAACAGAATCGCTGTGTTTAAGGCTGTGAAATGCTGCACGGCTAAGACACACTTCGGACGTGCTGCTCACGTGGGCTCTCGCCCGGACACAGTGATTCCTGGCGTTGCCGGAGGGTGGACGCCGTCTTGGGTCCCACCGACAGCTGAGTTCATGATGAACCGCGAACACCACCTGCTCTCGTTTTTGTTTTAATGTTTATTTATTTTTGAGAGAGAGAGAGACAGACAGTGTGCCCGAGGGGGCAGGGCAAGAGCGAAAAGGGGACGCAGGGTCCCAAGCAGGCTCTGCGCTGACAGCCGTGAGCCTGATGCGGGGCTCAAACCCACAAACCACGAGATCGCTGAGCCCCCCACGCGTCTCTCTGCTCTAACCCTTAACAGAAACTGGCCCAGGCTGGGTAAGGCAGGAAACCTTTTCTTATGGACTGAATTGTGTCCCCTGAATGTCCGTATCTTCAAGTCCTCAGCCCCAGGACCCCAGAAGGTCCTTGAAAGAGATAACTTAGCTTAAATAGTCAGTAGGGGGTCCCCAACCCAACATGACTTGGGTGCTTCGTTCTGAATAATTCACGATGATCACACTTTCTGCCTCCTGGAGAAAAGATGAATTATTTCTCTTACTAATTATAAGGGAGCAGGAACACACGGAAGGAAACAATTACAGTAAACGTAAAGAGAGAGAGTATCGAGAAGAACAGAGAAGGGTTAATCCACCAAATCGGGTGCTCACGACATCCAACCTCTCGGCTGGGGAAGCCCCCCAGTGAACAGCCAGCTGGAGTCCCGATTCGGCGTCCTGGCAGCCTGTCCCCCCTCGGGTGAGGCCTCCCACTACCTCTTGCCGCCAGGGCAACACATACACCCGGCTTGTGTGACCCACGGTCAGTCATTAAGTCGGCCTCGGTGCGGTCCCTAGCGAGCTGGTTTTTCTGTCTCTCGAATGGTACTCACGATCTTAGGGACGGGCGTCTGCACAGTCCTCTCCCCTCCCTGATCCATCCCAGGGGGCCAGCCTGGTCTGGCTCAAGGAGGAACGTGAGTCGCTTTAATGCCTCTTGGTGTCAGGAACGGAAGGGCCGTTCTGATCGTGAGGCCAGAGACGGAGCACAAGCCAGCTAAGCCCCCGTGAGGGTGTGTGGGTGGCTCGGGGCAGAAATGCATAACAGGTCACACGAACAAGTTCTACACAGAGCATCCTTATAAGCAGATCAGGACACAGACACGTGCAGAGGGCCAGCCACATGAGGACACAGGGAGAAGACGGGGTCTCCTTGGCCACTCGGCGTGTGGGGCTTTGTTATAGTGCAGCCCTAGCAGAGACATCTTGCATTGATGGCATCTTGAGGACTTCAAGTCTGTAGGGAAGAGGGCTGCATGGGGGGTTTGCTCTGCAAATCAGCTGCCAGGCAGGCCACTTTCAGGAGCACCCAAGAATTGGAGGGTCTGCGCAGGGATTCCCTCCAAACCACTACCCTCTCCTGCGCCTTGGACAGAGGACACGGGAGTCCCAGTTTGGAGACCTCTGGTCCCAGCTGCGTTCTCTACATGGAATTGTAGATTCTGGGTCCACACCAAAGTTGGGTGTTCTGCTCGTGAACCATGCTGGTGCCCTGAGCTGCCAGGCATCCTGGGGTAGAGCCCTGTGCTCGAGAGCGCTGTCGAGCTCACCTTTCCTGAGAAAGGACCAGCACACAATTCTGGGCAACAAATTAACTTTGATCTACTGATGAACACACATGATTTCTGAACGGCTTTAAGATGCGCTTAATTTTGCAGGTATGTAACCACGGTGTGATTCTAGGAACGGTTGTTCTCATTTTTATTCAGAACCTTATTGAGAACATTTTGGAAAATCATGTCTCCAGTGATTACGTGGCTCGGAGGTTTTGAATTGCCAGTGAATGCACCAGGATTGCTGTAACCATGGTGATTTAGATTGTATACAGACATGCCCATTTGTCCTTGTTTAAAAGTATCATAAAGGTTGATGGGGCACCTGGGTGGCTCAGTCGGTTGAGCGTCTGACTCTTGGTTTCGGCTCAGGTCAGGGTCTCTCGGTTCCTGGGATCAAGTCCCGACTTGGGCTCTGCACTGACAGCATAGAGCCTGCTTGGGGTTCTCTCTCTCTCTGCCCCTTCCCGGCTCGTAGGCTCACTCTCTCTCGGATAAATAAACATTAAAAAAATGTTGAATCGAGTTGAATCCTATCTCTTTTCTTAAGTTTAAGCATGTGATTGATTACTGGTTATGTCTTTAGTGTAGCGGAGGGCAAGCTCTGACATACTAAATTACAGGTTATTTTATTAAAATGTATTTACCTTTCATTCTCCTTTATAGTATAATTATAGCTACATAATAGACACACATTATAAGGGAGTTACACATGCAGAGACACTATGTTACCTCTACATTTGATTTCAGAAAGGGAGGGGAGGGTTACAAAATATTTGATACAAAGGGGATGCGAATCTGTTGACAGACTCACAATGAGACACGCCTCACGCCCACCGAGGAATCGAAACACAGGCAATAACCAGGTGCGAAATGGAACCTCCAAACAAGGCTGGTGGGGAAGCAAAATGGTATAGCCATTTTGGAAAACCGTCTGGAAGTCCCTCCAGACGCCAAGCAGGGAGCCACCCCGTGGACCAGCGATTCCAGTCTCCCGTACGTGTCCCGCTTGTTCACGGCACCACGGTTCCCGAGCACCAGTGAAAACCGCCCACATGACCATCAACGGGTGAATGGATAACAAACAGAACGTGGTGTCTGCACACTGGAATATCACTCAGCCACAAACGGGAGTGAAGCGTTGACACCTGGTGCCACGTGGATGGACCTTGAAAGTGCGCTCGGTGAGACAAGCCAGATGAGGAGACCCTTCCCATGGAGGAAGTCACACGATTCCCTTTACACAAAATGTCCAGATCAGGAAAATCTAGAGCGACAGTGGAAACCAGCGGGTGCCGAGGGCCGGGGGAAGGAGGTATGGGAGGACGCTGTTTAATGGGCACAGGTCTCCTTCTGGGGTGAAGGCGATGTTCTAAAACGGACCCTGGGGATGGTGGTTGCGACTCTACCGATGTTGTGACCACACTGACAACCACTGTCTCGTACCCTGGGTGGTCTGCATGGTGTGTGAATGCATCTCAATAAAGCTGTTTGCAAGAAGAGAATCTGGTGGGTAGAGAAGCACGGCCTCAGGTGGTCCTAGGAATTTTAGCTCCTGTGCCAGAATTGGGTTTGGCCGCCATCTTGGCGTGGAGACATTCTGCGGGGACCCCCACGGGAAGGGTTTCCACGGAGAAATTAAGGTTCACAGGAGGTTCGGACTTTGCTGTGCTACAACATGAGGCTGCTAATATAGATTATCACACGGATGTATGATCACATAAATACATATAAATATCAATGTATCAATACGTTGGCCAACACAGACACTGGTTTAGAAACATTGTATCATGTGAAAGAAAAAAAGGTTCACAGGAGGAAACAGACTGAACAAGCATCAGTGTTGTCCACGGTGTGTGATGCCTGGAGCTACAGCAGCCACTTAGGGACCCTGAGGAGACGAGGCTGGAATAAAGCTCCACTGACCGAAGAAGGAAGACAAAAGACGGAAGGAGCCTGAGCCTTCCGTACTGTTATCCAGAGGCCAGGCTAACAGCTCGGCTTTCACACCTGCCGCGTCTCTGTACAGAGAGCCAGGAAAGTCCCATCTTTTGTCACTGGCAGCCCCAAAGTAAGGCCCATGTCATTTGAGAGGATGTGTACGCCTGGAAAAGGAGACGCGGAGGTGAGCCCCCTGGACGACTCTACTGTTCATCACAGAGCAGGTGCTTGGCGGGGGGGGGGGGGGGGGGGGGGGGGGGGGGGGGGGGGGGGGGGGGGGGGGGGGGGGGGAACGGGCCACAGAGCGGCCTCAGGAGCTGGTGTTGTCCCACCAGCCCCCGCCCCCTGCCCCTCACCCCACCTGTCCCTGACGCCGGCTCAGTCCCCCCCCCCTCAGTCCCCACCCCCACCTGCCCCTGACCCCCCCCTCAGTCCCCACCCCCACCTGGTCCCTGACCCCACCCCGCTCAGTCCCCACCCCCACCTGGTCTCTGACCCCCCCGCAACCCCCCCCCCCCCCCCCCCCCCCCCCGCTCAGTCCCCACCCCCACCTGGTCCCTGACCCCACCCCCCTCAGTCCCCACCCCCACCTGGTCCCTGACCCCCCCTCAGTCCCCACCCCCACCTGGTCCCTGACTCCACCCCGCTCAGTCCCCACCCCTACCTGGTCCCTGACTCCACCCCGCTCAGTCCCCACCCCCACCTGGTCCCTGACCCCACCCCCCTCAGTCCCCACCCCCACCTGGTCCCTGACCCCCCCTCAGTCCCCACCCCCACCTGGTCCCTGACTCCACCCCGCTCAGTCCCCACCCCCACCTGGTCCCTGATATCGCCCCCATCGGGGCTCAGCCTCACCCCGCCCCCACCTCCCCAACGTTGCCCCCTCCTTCCCCCCCCCCCACCGCCCCCAGGCCGTCCTGCCCGGGCCTCCAGGTGTGGTCTTTGTCCCCCCGGGAAGCTAACCCAGCCAGGGACAGCTCCCTACCCAGATCAGAGTCAGAAACTCTTGTAACCAGCGGAGGAGCTGTGCTGACACTGTTTGCAACCGAACCCTGTGGTTCGGCCAAGACATCCGCGTTCCTCCTGGGCTCCGGGAGACCACCGGGGTGGGGGGGGAGGGCCAAGCGGCGTGCCCAAGTGACCAGCCCCCAGCCCAGGTTCCGCGTCTCTGAGGGGGGGAAGCCCACCTGTTTTCACCCTTCCTTGCGGGGGGAGGGGCAGGCTCTGCGAGACCCCGGGGGAAGGAGGGAGCATTAGGGCACCAGCAGCCGAATTCCTGCCGGTCCCAAAGTCGGATCCGGCCACGCGTCCGCGGCGCGCACTGACTCACGCATGCAGCCCTCTACGGAGTCCTGGGATCCTGCCAGCACGGTTCCGCCGGGGGTGGGGGTGGGGATGGGGGGGAGGGGGGGTGTTGTGTGACCTCGGGGACCCCCGCACGCCTCCCCTCTCTCTCTGCTAGATGCAGGAACCACTTCCCCTTGCCGTCTGGGGAGCATTTCCAGTGTTTGAAGGCTGAGCCCCTGTCTCGATGCCCCCACCCAGAACATGCAAACCATCCAGAACTGGTTGGTCCCCAGGCCTGGAATTCTTCCCTTCCCCATGTCCTAAGGAAGGAACTGGAAGTTTCCACAGCAGAGGTCTCAGCAGTGGGCTCCGCTCTCCCCACGCGGTCACGTCTGCCATGGAAAACACGCTTGTGAGCTCTCCCGGCCCCCTCTGCCCCCTGTGTGGACGGCCCTTCCCACGTGCCGGCCGCAGGCCCCGCTGCTGGAGGGCACTGGGTTCCAGGGCTGGTCCACGTAACGCCCCCATGGGGTGGCTGAGGCCTCACAAAGGAACACACTGAGCCACAGCTCCTGCCATACGTGCTGCTAGCTGGAGCCCGAGAGCTAAAACGGGGAGAAAAGACGGGGCTTTGGAAGCAGCACCTTGGCCACAATGGGCCCGCTGGCCCGTATCCTGGCGTCGCTGTTCACGGACACACGGTTCCTCGTCGTCTCTTCCCACACAGGACACCCCCCATCCTGTGCTTCGCCCTGGCCACGCCCCAGGCTTCAGGGACGCCATAGGCTGCGAAGGAGGCCTACCCGTGGTGGAGGCCCGGCTGGTCGCCCCGCTCCCAGGAGCCCAGACACAGCGCACGAGGGGGGCCGCGCAGTGAGGTCCTGAGGGTTCCAGGTCCGGGACGCTCACGCCAGCAAAATCTGCCACTGCTCACTGGAGTCTCACCCAGTGCGAGACCCGGCACCCACACTGCAGCCTGAGGTCTGGAGGAGACGCCCGCTACGGTTCCTGAAAAGTCTGCTCAGCACTCGTTTCGGCCCTGTGCTCAGCAAGGGACAGTTGCCAATGCCCGCCATCACGGCCCCACGCCCAGGCTGGGAGACACTAATAACCCGTACGCAGCACACAGCAGGGCCTTGGTGCAGTTCGCACCTGGGGGCTGGGGGCTGGCGGGAGTGGGCCTGGCCCTCTGCGCCCCTCCCCACCCCCTCTGAGTGCCCCTTGGCAAAACCTGACTGTCAGGACTTACGTTGCAAACACCTTCCCTTGGGGCATCTGGGTGGCTCTGTTGGTTACCTACTTTGGCTGAGGTCATGATCTCACCGCTCGTGGGTTCAAGCCCAGCGTCAGGCTCTCTGCTGTCACCACAGGGCCTGCTTTGGATCTTCTGTCCCCTCTCTCTGTCCCTCCAGGGCTTGCGCTGTCTCCCTCTCAACATAAATAAACATAAAAAAAAAGAAAAAAAAGAAAAAGAAAAAAGCCTTCCTTCAATGGGATTGGGTGTCCAATCCTACCATCGGGGTCGCCCTGCAGCAGGTTCTGTATTTCCCATCACCAGGAGCTGCTCTGGGGCACGACTCGGGGAGGCCCCACTGGGCCCCCGCAAGGCCCCCAGCTGCTCCTGGATGAGTCCACCCCGGCCGTGGTGCAGAGGGCTTTGCACTGTGTGGCTTTCCTCCTCCCGCAGGTGCACAGACCTATGCTGCATAGAGAGGGGCCGCTCTGGGCTGCCGTGCCTGCTGCCCCCAAGGGCTCTGGGGCGTGTGACTCTGCCCACCACCCCTCCTCCCCTCTTCCTTACTCCTCGTGAGGACCGGGTCTTCTCGAAGCTCCCTGTGACTCACCAGCTGGTTGAAATGATTCAGAAAACGAACCAGAGACGCCTCCCCACTCTGTCCTGATGCCCCACACCTGTTCCTGGCTGGGGCAGGAAGGCCCATGTCTCCACCTGCGACCCCTGATTGGCCTACCGGGGCGGCGAGAATTGGAGAATTGGCCTATGGGGCAGCCTCCCCAGCCGAGACAGCCTTCCTGGGAGTGGGGCACAGGTGTCCCTGCAAAAGAGGTTTGTATAAATACCCCCTTCAAAGTAAGGGCACCTGTAGGCACGCCCGATCTGGCCGGTGGCTTCAGGGCTGGGCTGCTGGGAGAGAACAAGGGGTCACGGCCTGGCAGTTTGCCTGGTCTGAGTGGCCTTTGCTGGAATCTTCTATCAAATTGCTGGGTTGCAGCCTGCCAAGGAAGAGACTGTGTGGCACGACCCACTGTGTGAAATTCACGCCAGGTAGAGGTGAGGAAGCAGGAAAATAAGGCCCTGGGGTGAGGAAGGAGGGGCCGACTCGGGTAAATCGAAAGCTTGCAGAAGAGCGTGTGCAAGAAACCAGGCCCTGTGGCCTCAAGGTGCCAAACTAGGCTGGTTTGCTTGTGTTTACTGGTTTGGTTTTGTGTGACTTTTTGGTTACGTGTTTCCCCATATTTAAGGTTGTTGCACGTAATCTGTGTGGTGTGGCCTGCGGAGTGGGAGCTGTGGCTGGGCAGACGGCACCGGGCTCAGCTACCAGCCAGGCGGCCCCTGGTGGGGCCCAGCAGCTTTCCGGTGGGGACGCTCCCTGCATGGGTGCCTGCTGGCCTCACGTGAGGAAGTCCCCTCCCTCACGCCGTTTGTCCACCTCCAATCGGCTTCTGACAGCGTGGCAGGTGTCCCAATGGGGTTTTTGTCACTGGGACGACCGGACTCTTGGTTACCACTGAGAACGGGGGCATGGAAGGTGTTGAACCAGGAGATTGTCTGCGATGCTTCTGACCCCACACGTACAGGGCGCCAAAACCTCGGGAGGCCAGTAGGCAGTCTGCACACTTAGGGGCTCAGGGCTCCAGACTTGACCCTTCCGCAGTCTGGTGTCCAGCCCCTGCTGTGGGACCTGTGGGGACCCACTGCTGACTCTGCGGGTTCCATAGTCCATCTGCCTTTTAGGGGACCCATGCCCCCGGGAGCCTACAGAGCAGGGGCCGTGTGTGTGAGTTTCCTTGAAGCTTACTGTAACAAAGTCCACAAGCTGGTGTTGAAAACAACAGAAAGGTAACCTCTCTCAGCTCTGGGGCCGGAAGTCTGAGATCCAGGCGGAGCAGGGCCGTTCTCCCTCTGGTGGCTCCAGAGGGTGGGGGTAGGGGTCCTTCCAGCTTCTCCAGCTTCTGGTGGTTGCTGGCAGTCCTTGGCTTATAGATCTCACTCCAGTCTCTGGCTCTGTCATCCCATCGGCTTTGTCCCCGCAGGTTCTCTTTTCCCATTTCCCGTTCTTACAAAGCACACCTGTCACTGAATTAGGGCCCACCCTACTCCAGTGGGACCTCAGCTTGGTCACATCTGCAAGGACCCTAACCCAAATGAGGACATGTTCACAGGTCCTGGGGGTTAGGTTGTGAGCACAGCTTTTGGGGGGAATACAATTCAACCCCACACAGGGTCTGTGAAGTCCTTGGCATGCGTTCGCAAAGGTATGGTGCGGAATTTACTCTGAGAGTTGCTGTTAGGACACCATGGTCTCTGACTCTACATCGTACCTTCTCTCTGCGATCTCCTGGCAAGTTTCCCTGGTTACCAAGGACGGTTCACAGTCACTCCTGAAGCCAGGTGACTTCCCACGAGGCCACTTCACAGCCTCAGCGAAACCCTCCTTGACTTGAGCTCGTGAGCTGCAGAATCCGGGGCGTCCTTTGGGAGGTGGGCTGTGGGCTGACGCAAGATATGTTCAAGGTGTCCCATGCGGCCACAATCTGAGGGACGGCCATGTTTTTAACATTCTAGTCGTAGCGTGCACGTGGGAACGACGTAGGGGGCGGGAAGATGTCTTAGGCCATAAACTGTAGAATTGTAGAACCAGGAGTGGCCTCAGAAAGTGTCCACTTGAACTGTATGCAAGTTCTTTCTGATCAAGGACCTGTATGCTGTGCTTTGTTTCCACCAGGGACCCTGTATTTTGAAGTATTGTGAATTAAAGTTTTTAATTCAAGTTTCCATATTTATTAGTGAAGAACAAAGCTAACCTGCCTTCAAAACTTTTAAAAAATGTTTATTTTTGAGGCAGAGAGAGAGAGAGAGAGAGAGACAGAGCCCAAGAGGGGGAGGGGCAGAGGGAGAGGGAGACACAGAATCGGAAGCAGGTTCCAGGTCCCAAGCTGTATGCAGAGAACCCAGTGCTGGGCTCAAACTCATGAACTGTGACATCGTGACCTGAGCTGAGGTCAGATGCTTAACCGATTGCGCCACGCAGGCACCCCCCAAAAATTATTTTTAATTGTAGTAAAGAACGCAGAATACAAAAATTATCCTCTGAACAATTTTTCAGCCTACGGTTCAGGAGTGAGTAACTGTATTCCATTTTGTGTAATGGATCTCTAGGACTTTTTTCATCTCGCAAAACTGAAACTCTGTGCCTGTTCGACAACTCCCCCCCCCCCTCCCCCCCAGCGCCTGGGGCCCACCCTTCTACTCTCCTTCCCGTGAATTCCATATAAATGGCGTCATGGTGTTTGTCCTTTTGTGACTCCCTTCATTCACTCATCATGTCCTCAAGGGTCATCCATGTTGTAACATGACAGGATTTCTTTTAATTTAATTTTTTTAAATTTACATCCAAATTAGACTACAGTGCAATAATGATTTCAGGAGTAGATTCCTTACCCATTTAGCCCATCCCCCCCCCCCCCACAACCCCTCCAGTAACCCTCAGTTTGTTCTCTATATTTATGAGCCTCTTCTGTTTTGTCCCCCTCCCCGTTTTTTATATTTGTTTCCCTTCCCTTAAGTTCATCTGCTTTGTCTCTTAAAGTCCTCATATGAGTGAAGTCATAGGATTTTTGTCTTTCTCTAATTTCACTTAGCATAATACCCTCCGGTTCCATCCACGTAGTTGCAAATGGCAAGATTTCTTTTTTTTTTTTTTTTTTTTTTGATTGCCGGTGATACTGCATTGTACATATGTACCACATCTTTATCCATTCATCCGTCGACAGACATTTGGGCTATTTCCATACTTTGGCTATTGTGGATAGTGCTGCTATAAACGTGGGGGTGCACGTGTCCCTTCGAAAGAGCACACCTGTATCCCGTGGATAATTGCCTAGTAGTGCAATTGCTGGGTCGTAGGGTAGTTCTATTTTTAGTTTTTGGAGGAACCTCCATACTGTTTTCCAGAGAGGCTGCACCAGCTTGCGTTCCCATGGATTTCTTTCTTTTTTGTGACTGAATAATACTTCATTGTATATGCCACATCTTCTGTGCCCATCTTCCCAGAGACGTCTTGTTGCATCCACACGACTCCTGAAACAATGCTACGGGCGCCAGTGACAGTCACAACAAAGTTTATTGCAATGAGAGGCAAGGCAAACCGACAGATCGGGACCGACACTCTTCACCAGAGTGTGGTCTCGAACAGCTGGGGTACAGAGTTTTTATAGCCGACCACATTGTCTTATCACCTGGGAGGAGAACAAAGGAATAGTTCCCAGGTGGAAACAGTTCAAACAAGCCCTTGCCCCAATCCAATCAAACACTAATCCATCCCTTGATTGATAGGATAAGGCTGTTGTCTCCTAACCTATAGTGTTAAAGCTGTTATTTCTTAAGGCTACGTGTTAGCCCTACACTACAATTTAACCCTTACAATCTGGGCTGTTTCCACCTCTCGGCTGTTGTGAATGATGTTGCCATGAGCACAGGCATCCAAATATCTAAGATCCTCCTTTCAATTCTTTTGGCTATGTGCACAGAAGTGAGATCGCAGGGTCAAAGGGTAGTTCTATGTTTAGTTTATCAAGGAACCTCCATACTGTTTTCCATGGTGGCTGCACCATTTTTCATTCCCACCCACAGTGCATGAGGGTTTCGATTTCTCCACATCCTCATCAATGCTTCTTGTTTTCTGTGTTGATAGTGGCCTTCCTAGTGGGCGTGAGGTGGTAGCTCCTTGTGCTTCCCATGTGTGTTTAATGACCAGAGATGCTGAGCATCTTTTCATATGTCTGTTGGCCAGCTTTGTGTCGTCTTGGAGAAATGTCTGTTCAGGTCTACCTATTAAGTAGCTCACTCGCTTTTATTGTAGGAGTTCTCTGTATATTCTGAATACCAACCCTTATCAGAAGTAGGATTTGGGATTAGTTTTTACTCCAGGTCTCCTTTTCGCTTCTGCAGAAGCTTTTAAGTTGGTAGTCCCATTTGTGTATTTTTCTTTTGTTGCGTGTGCTTATGTGGCCTTTGAATAACTTGAGACAAAGAGCAGGTGTTCTTGCACCAGTCCATCAAGTTCCTCCCAGAGCAAAGGCACAGACATATTAGTGAGCAGAGAATGTCTCCGTAGCAAGCATAAACATAAGACTTCTGTCGAGAAGTTTCAATGTTTGGACACAATGACAGACTTTCCAAAAGGCAACAATATGGTACAAAGAATTCCTATATAATGTGCATTCACAGTGCCCAAATGTTAGCGTTTATGTGAGCTGCGTCCAGGATCCGAGCAAAGAGGACAGAACACGCTTTTTGTGGGAATTAGTTTCCTATGGTTGCAGTCACAAACGAAATCAGCTGGTTGGCTTACAACTACCAAAGTCTACCCTCTTCCAGTTCTGGAGACCAGAAGGCTGAGATCCAGGAGGGGCAGGACCACACTCCCTCCAGAGGTTCCAGGAGAGGGTCCTTCCTGCCTCTTGCAGCTTCTGTGGCTCCTGGGCTTGTGGCCGTGTCCCTTCCAACTCTACCTCTGTCTTCACGTGGCTTCTCAGGAGTGTGTCCCCTCCTCTGTATCCGTGTCTCCTCCTCTGTCTCTTCTAAGGACACCTGTCACTGGACTTAGAGCCACCCTGACCCAGGATAGTGTCAGCTCAAAATCCTTCACTGCAAAGAACCCTTTCCCAAATAAGGTCCTGTTCACATGTTCTTGGAGAAACCCCTTCTGGAGGTCACCATTCAGTCCACTATCTGTGTTAAGATAATTCTTTCATCCTGGATGAGTCAGGTCTTCTATGGACTGGTGTTGACAGCAGTATTATTGGGGTGTGGGTATAGGGACACTGAAAAATCTCTGATGGAAGGAACCCAAGTCCTGGCTCCATCACAAGGCGGGCTCTTCGACCATGAGAACAGTTACCCCATCCTTTTCATGGGTGCCGAGTGCAGAATTAGTCACCTTGTAACGCTGGTTCTTACGGGATTTTATGATTAATAACCTCATGTAGCCAATAATTGCAGGTTTGGAGTAATTGATCGCTGGAACATAATGACAGCACAGTCACTGTAGGCTCTGCAAGACTGAAATAGGAATGCTGTTAATGGGGAAGGCTTGGGCAATTCAGAAAGTTGGTTGCCAAGGGAACCGAGCAGGTTTGTCAGGGTTGTCAAGGAAACTTCTCCTCCACGGGGAAGGCGGAGGTGGGCGGGACCTGAACTGAGGGATTAGCCTTTCAAAGGGGCCCCGGCTTTCAAGCCCCATGTACCTGAGTGAGGCTCTCTGAGTACCCTTCTAGTGTGGGCTGTGGCTTGGGGAAGTGAGTTCCATTAAGCCTTATTTTTTTGGTCACAATCGTGGAGGGGTTTGCAAAGCACCTTTGTGTTTAGGGCAACAGATGTTACCACAGCAGAGCGTCCCAACACATCAGAGATGAAAGATTCAGGCCATGTCTTCGTCATGTGAATCTCAGGCCGGTCAAGCCCTGTCCATGTGGTTTCTCCCTCCTCCTTCTGGATGGAGGGTTCCCACCAGTAGTGGGTGGGGCTGTTTGGGTGACCGTGCAGGAGCCAGACCCCTTGTCCTAAGACCCTCACGGATCCGACTACATCCCCTTGGGAACACCCAGGGACGTGGAGTCCACACTCCAAGGTGGGGATAGGCTGGGAAGCGCAGTGCAGACATGAGCAGGAAAAAGGTAGGAAGACGGCTTCTGGCAAGGAGCCTCTGCCACAGTGGGGTCGCCAGGCTCCTGGTTCACAGTCTCTGGGTCCGTATACTATGTGAATTACACGTTACTATGGACTCTGCTGTTTCCTTGTTTTGGAAGCCCCATAGGAGGTGGCTCACATCGCTTGTTAAGCTATGGACGCAGTCACAGCAAAGTTCTGTGGTTCAGTCTGGAGGTGCCGATGTAGGCGCAGAAAATTGGCAAGAACGAAACCACCTTGTGGGAATGTGGATAGGGTGCATTGAACCTGAATGTGGTTGTGTTTTGCCTAAAGTCTCTTCTATTGCTTTTTAAAAAAAAAATACCTATTACAAGCTTTTGTGCGTTATTAGAGAATTCAACTAACACAATTACTGTGGGGCCCTTGTTGGGCTTTGCGGATGCTGGAGTAGTAGGTAACTTGGTACATGTCCCTCGTGTTTGTGCCCCAGAGGAGCACAGTCACCCCTCAGTGTGTATTTAGGGCACTTGTAACGTTGCTGCCTTGAAATGCGCACTCAGGTGAACATATTTAAAAATAATTTTTAAGTTTATTTGAGAGAGAGAGAAGAAGGAGAGGAGAAGCAGAGAGAGAGAATCCCAAGCATTCTCTGCACTGTCAGCACAGAGCCCGATGCGGGGCTCAAAGCCATGAACCATGAGGCCGTGAACTGAGCCTAAATCCAGAGTTGAGGGGCGCCTGGGTGGCTCAGTCAGCTGAGCGCCCGACTTCAGCTCAGGTAATGATCTCACGGTCCGTGAGTTTGAGCCCCGCGTCGGGCTCTGTGCTGACAGCTCAGAGCCTGAATCCTGCTTCGGATTCTGTGTCTCCGTCTCTCTCTGCTCCTCCCCAGCTCATGCTCTGTCTCTCTGTCAAAAATAATAAACATTAAAAAAATTAAAAAAAAAAAAAAGAAGAGTTGGATGCTTACTTGACTGAGCCCCCCAGGTGCCCCTCAGGTGAACATGTATGTAACGAGAGCTTTCTCAGTGACTGGGAGTGAACCCGGTGACGTGTTTGTTGCTCTGGTGATTCTCGCCTCTGCCTCTCCAAGATGCTGTGAGTAGAGCAGCCATGTTCACATCCAGACGGTGTCATTTAAAAAATACTAACAAGCAGGGGCGCCTGGGTGGCTTACTCGGTTAAGCGTCCGATTTCGGCTCAGGTCATGATCTCACGCTTTGCGAGCTCGAGCTCCGCATAGAGCTTTGTGCTGACAGCTCAGAGCCTGGAGCCTGCTTCAGATTCTGTGTTTGCCTCTCTTCCTGCCCCTCCCCACTCACGCTCTGTCTCTCTCAAAAATAAATAAACGTTAAAAAATTAAAAAAAAAAACACTAAGCCAATCCACTGTAATCACAGATGTCTGGTAGGGAATGGCCAATCCTGCATCTGACATGTGTCGCACACTTATGGTTCCAAAGTGCCGGTGAGTGTTGGTAACAAGGGGATGTGCTCCCACTGTGGTCCGAGTGATGTTAAATGCCCTCAGTGCCACCTAGAGATACTATGGTGTCGCCTTTGTGTTCTCCAGCAGCCTTGGAGCCAGGGGCCACAGGATGTGACGAACCCTTTACAGACACCACTTTGTGCAGCATGGGCTCGCCACGACCCAGGTCTAAGTGATGCAGCAAAGTCGGCCTCTGCCTTCACTCTTCCTGGGGACGTCGGTGAGACCAAAAGATGCGGACAACCCCCAGGTGCCACTTCAGGGCCTGGTCCCCAAAGGGAGAGTCCTGGTCAGGGGCCACGCACCCAGAAAGTGGTCGGGGAGGGGGGACGACAGTGGCCACTCAGGGGCAGGGCGCTCACTTGGACTCAGATGTCGAATGTGTCTGGACGTCCCTGGTGGGTACAGGGCAGGGACCGGCTCCTGGTGCCTGGAAGGCCAGAAAGGGTGTTTGAAATGAATGAATGGATGATAATCCAGAGCACAAGGGGAGGGCGCCGTGGTGGCCGGGAGGCATGGCCCGACAAGGCAGAGAAGTCCGTGCTGCTTAAGCACCAGGCTTGTTCTCATTATCACTCTTGAGCCCGTCTGGCAGCCCCCGTCTGGCAGCCCAGCACCTCGTCCCGATGGACCACTGCCCCTGGGAAAACAATATTTTCCCTGCTCGAAGGCTGAAACCATTCTGCCTCACGTACAGATGGCACAGGGAGTTTGAGTCAGCGTGCAGACGTGCTTGGGAGTCTGGTTTTGCCATTTACCAGCGTGTGATGCAGGACACCCACTTCCCTCTTGGGGCCTCAGTTGCTACACCATGAGCAAACCGTGTATAAGGATGTCCCAGTCCAAGGACTGCTGTGACGCTCCCATGTGACCATTGATGCAAAGGACCTGCTACATAGAAGGTGCTCACAGTGTCAGGCAGATGCTGCATCCAGACCATGAGGGTCCGGAGCCAGGTACCTGCGTCCCTCAACGATCCCGTCCCTGGGGCCCCTGTGACTTGTGTACCAGGGGAACAAGTGGCAGGTTCTGTCAGTTCTGAGACCTGATATTTTCACGGCATGCTCGCGCTGCCATAGCAAATACCCCAGACTGGGCGGCTTAGACCATAGGTATTCATTTCTCAGGGTTCTGGAGGCTGGGAGTCTGAGATCCAGGCGAGGCTGAGGCTGGTTCCTGCAGAGCCCTCTCTCCTGGGTGTGTAGATATCATCTTTATCCCGGTCCTCTTGTGGTTGTCCCTCTGCGTATGTCTGTCTCCTCATCTTCTAGGACTCCAGTCCTTTGGGATCAGGGCCAATCCTAATGACCTCATTTTGATTTAATTACCTCTTTCAAGACCCTATATCCAAATACATCCGCATTCTGAGGTCCTGGGGGTGGGGGTAGGACTTGAACATATGGATTTTGAGGGACATCATTTAGCCTGTAACATCCTGCCTAGAAACATGTGCTCTGGTCCCTCCTTCCATCAAGTCCCATGGGTGTGATGCAGTGGCCAAGGGAAACACCACACGGGCAGTGGTTTGATCCCAGCTGGGGAACCTGTCTTTGAACTCTTTGCAGCATAGGAGCCAGCCTCCTGCTGGGGCGAGTAGTTTGAGGTGTCAGTCTGTGTCATCTGACCACTGGAATGCCCAGGTGACCCGCCCCAGGAAGTGCTCCCTGTTGGGAAACCTGGGAGTCAACAGCATCAGTTGAGGGTGTCGGGGGCTCTCAGGAGCAGGTGCCTCTTCCAAAAGACACCCCAGCAAGTATCGAGAAACCTTTGGGTGGAGTTACAGGTGGACAAGTGTCATGCTGTCATTTGTGTTCCAGAAAGATCCCCTCGGGGGTAGATGTGAGCTGCACCGAGGAGCAGGGAACCTCTTCTGGGCCCCATGCAGGAGTCGGGCCCAAGACTGGGGCTTGGGGCAGGGCTGTGCTGCATGTGGGAATTAGTGTCGGGACTGGAGACCGACTTGGGGCGTAGAGCTGCGGATGTTACTGGGACACAAGGAGAGTGGGGAGACCAGGATGGCCTCGTGTATTTGGGCTCAGCTACTAGCGTGTAGAGCGCAACCGAGATCAGTCCTGGGAGTTGGCCGTTTGTCTGAAGTCGAGACTGTGATTCTTCGTTGGATAGATGTATCCATCTGGGGGGGGAGGAGAAAGGTCATGTCGGAGGCGCCAGGGCGATGACGTTCTGGTGGGGGCAGGCGGGTCAGGAGCGGACCCTGTGTGGCTGACTGTAGGCCTGATGGAAGCAGCTGTGAGGCACAGACGCGAACAGCTGTCCGTTGCCGCAGCTTTATGATCTAGCCAGAAAGCCCAGGTCCCCGAGCACAGCCCCCCTGTCGTCTGGTCGGGGTGGGCGAGCAGTCTATTGTCAACGCGTTTGCCATCAGGGACTGATTAGCTGCAGCGGGAGGTCTGCGCAGTGTGCAATCCCCACACCGGCTGCGGGCGCCATGGTTACGGCATCGGACCCCGTGACTGCTTCCGAGAAGGCCCGCTCCGCTGCTCACTGCGGCTAACAGGAGGGGCTCCGGGGGCCCCGGCTGAGCCCGGCCCCCTGTCCACCCTCTGCCAGGCCAGTTCTTTGCACACGGCCTGCTTCCGTGTCCCCCAAAGTAACCAGCACATTCGCCCCTCTTTCCCAGGTGCAACGAGGCCTCTGGCAAGGGTTGGGGAGAATCCTAGACTTCAGACACAGGACTGCTGGGAGCCAGTGTCCTGTCCTGCCCTACCCCCAACCCCCCCCCCCCCCCGCTAGGACCCCTGTGGGACAGACGAGTCAGGGCTGTTTTTGGGGTGCTGCGTGGAGGTCCTTAGGGGGGACACTTAGGGCCCCCTTTCCAGAAAGATGGCAGAAGGGGGGACTGCTGTGAGTGCGTGATGTGAGAGAGAAATGTTGGTGCCACCCACACAAAGGGTGGGCTTTCAAGCACAGACTCCCCCTCCCCGGGGGGTATGCGGGAGCTGGGAGCCCCGAGCTGGAGCAGGACTGTCCCCGGGTGGCTGTAGCACCGACCCGCGCCGGGGCCTCCCCGTCACGTCCGCTCTGCATGCGGCCTCTCCGGGGTGCACACTGGCTTCCTGTCGCTCGGCGCTCCGCGGTCTTCCATCGCCAGCCTGGGCACCTGCCACTCCATCCCTCTGCGTCACTTCCTGTCCTGTTGCTAGGCGCTCCGCGGTCTTCCATCGCCAGCCTGGGCACCTGTCACTCCATTCCTCTGCGTCACTTCCTGTCCTATCGCTCGGCGCTCCGCGGTCTTCCGTCACCAGCTTCGGCACCAGTCGTCCATCTTCGCTCGCTCTCGTCACTGCGTCACTTCCCGTCCTGTGCCTCGGCGCTCTGCAGCCTTCCGTCACTAGCTTCGGCACCTGTCACTCCATTCCTCTGCGTCACTTCCTGTCCTGTTGCTAGGCGCTCCGCGGTCTTCCATCAGCAGCCTGGGCACCTGTCACTCCATTCCTCTGCGTCACTTCCTGTCCTGTCGCTATCGGCACCTGTCGCTCCGTCCCTCTGCGTCACTTCCGTCCATTCGATCGGCGATCTTCCATCACCAGCTTCGGCACCTGTCGTGCATCTCCGTCTGTTCCCGTGTCTGCGTTCGTTGCGCTGCGTCACTTCCTGTCCGTCTCCCTTCTAGTTGCCCGATCTCGTCCGGCGGCCCTTTGGCGCCCTCCGACCGGGCTTGGACCGCTCGGCGCCATGTATCCCCACCCAGTGCCCGCCCACCACCGCTCGGCACCGCCCGTCACCACTCGGGTCCCTCCGTCCGCGGTTCGTGTGTGTGTGTGTGTGTGTGTGTGTGTGTGTGTGTGTGTGTCTCTCTCTCTCTCTCTCTCTCTCTCTCCCTCTCCCCCTCCCCCCCCTCCTTTCTCTCTCTCCCCCCCCCCCCCCCCCCTCCTTTCTCTCTCTGTCCTTGGTCCCTGGCGCCTCCCTCTGGCCCTTCGTCCAGGCTCGGCTCCCTCCGTGCGCACTTCGTGTGGCCTTGGCCCTTGTTCTCCGTGACTGCGCTGTCCTGCCAGCTCTCCTCCCTGGGCACGCGGGTGTTGTCGCGGGTGTGCACGGACTCCTGCACATGCATGGCACGCGGCCACCCCGCCTTCCTGCCCCCTGTGCGTGCACGCAGGCAGCGGGGCAGGAGTGGGTCGGGGCTCGCGGCACCGTCCCTGAAGCAGGGCCGGTCAGCCTGCGCAGTCGCACGGAGCACCGTGTCCCGTGTCACTTCTTGACCCAGGGCCCCCTTGGAAAGGCCTTTCCCACTACGACGGTGTAAACCCTGATGCCCTCCACTTCTTGGACAACTGCTACTGTTCTTTCTTGTACACCTGCAGTTCTGCCGCAGAGCGTGTACGCGTGATACACGCAGTTGTACATCCGCGGCTCTGATGGGGCGTGTGTACACGTGATATACGGGGTTGTACATCTGCGGTCCCGCACGAGCGTGTGTACATGCGAGATACCCTGCTAACCTGTGGTTGTACACTTGCGGTCCTGCCAGAGCATGTGTACACGTGACATAGGCGGTTGTCCATCTGCGGTCCTGCCGGAGCGCGTGCACATGGGAGATACCCAGTTGTACATCCACAGTCCTGGTGGAACGCGTGTAACGTGAGACCCACCACTAACCTGTGTTGTACATCCGTGGTTCGGACGGAGCTCATGTACGAGGCTCACCTGTGGTTGTACATCCGCGGTCCTGCTGGAGTGAGAGAGGCCGGCTATGCAGCTCACCTCCCTAATTTTCTCTCTAGCATTCTCAGATCTCTCTTCCTATTTGCAATATTATCTCATTTTTATGCTAAAACCATGCATGTTTTTAGCTCTGTCTGCTGTATTTTCCTTCTTCTGTGAATCTGTGGATACCATGCCGAGGCACGTGGTTTCTCACACTTGTGAGCTGTCGGTCCTGATCCGTCTGACAAGTCCTAGGTTAACCGGTGGCGATTTCTTAGCGGCACACGAACCCTGCAATGCGCGGTAGTGTCCTGGATGCAGTGAGGCGCTCTTAACTGTGGTTGTAAATTTGCTTTATTGCCTGCGAGGCCTCGTCACGTCTCACTGCCCATTTTTTGTTCCTGCCATTCCTTTGGGTGTTTCCTAGGTATTATTCATTTTTCTCTGAAATTACGATCAAATTATTGCATTCTGAAAATAAGTCTGACTGGGGTTTTTATCAACATTGCGTTAGTCTAATTAAGTGACATTTATATGAAATCTTACCATGAAAAACACTGTCTTCACAAGGATACAATGTGTGTATGTGTGTTCCTTCAGAGGGTGTTAAGGAAACTGTCCTTTCTACTTGTTCTGTACATATTTACTGGACGTCTACTGTGGGGCAGGCCCTGTCCTCGCACTGGGGATACAGGATAAACCTAGCGGACAAGATCTCTGCACTCAGATCTTTGCTTACCTTCACAGCATAAAGACACTGTTCCCCTGTTGTCTGCTGGCTGGCTTTACCTTTCACGTTTATTTAAGTTGATTTACTTATTCAGGGAGAGAACGAGTGGGGAAGGGGCAGAGAGAAAGGGAGACCGAGAATCCCAAGCAGGCTCCACGCTGTTGCTGCAGACCCCGACGTGGGGCTCGATCCCACAAACCATGAGATCGTGACTGGAGCCAAAACTAGGAGTTGGTCGCTCAGTTGACTGAACCACCCAGGCAGCCCTACCTTTCGTATTTAGATCCACAAATCACCTTTTTATTAATCATTTTACTCCATGTAGATGGTCAGTTGATTAAACACCACTTACTGAAAAAGCTACTTTTCTTCAGTGCTCAACAGTGGTTCACACTGTAATAAACCAAGTGCTCATATATGTTTGGTTCTAGACCTATTTCAACAGTAGATCAGCTTTACTTTCCCTCAGACTCGATCAGGAGTTGGTGAGAAGGAAGGGAGCCAAGAATGACTCCACAGTCTGATCCTGAGAAACGAGTGGCAGGTGTCCATAGGGAGGAAGGCACTGGCAGGAACAGATTGGAGGCTTAAGCTAGACGTGGGGGACTTGAGGCATCTCTCAGACACCAAAGTGAAGGGGTCGGGTAGGCAGGTGCATATAAAACAATCAAATTCTGTCTCTGAGAACCATTACCTTTACAAAATCTCTATGTAATGTTTTGCTTTGCGTTCTTTTGTTGAATAACCACGTCACTGTTTCTTTTCATGTCCTTGATAATAGTTGGCAATTTAATCCATTTTAAGTGTCTAATTTTGTGGCATTAATTACGTTCGTAGTGTTTTACATCCTTCACCATTATTTCCAAAACTTTTTCACTGCCCCCAGCAAAACTGTCCCTATTAAGCAATTACTCTCAATTCTTCCCTCCCCAACCCCTGGCCACCTCTGATGTCCTTTCTGTCTCCATGAAGTAGCTTTTCCTAGATATTTCATATAAATTGAATCGTATAATCCATTTCGTGTCTGGCTTCTTTCACTGAGTATGTTTTTCAGGTTTATCCACGTATGTATCTCATACCTTCATCATTCTTTAGGGCTGAATAATTGTCCACCGCATGTACATAGCACAACTTGTGTATCCATTCATGTACTGTGAACACTGGGTGAATCCCAATGCTCTGAATGTTCACATACAAGTATCTACTTGAGTTCCTGTTTGCAATCCTTGTGGGTACATCCCCAGGAATATAACTGCAAGGTCACGTGGAAAATCTAACTTTTTGAGGAAAACCCAAACTCTTTTCCACAGTGCCCGCATCGTTTTACCTTGTTACTAGGAATGCATATGGTTTCAGTTTCTCCATATTCCAATACAGGTTTATTCTCTCCAAACTCATTTTATATTTTTGTTGACATTTTTAAAACTATAGTCCTTTTGTCACTGTTTTCCTTTGACTAATGACCAATGATAAGCATCTTTATGTGCTTATTGGCCCTCTGTATAGATCTTCTTTGAAGAAATGTCTGTTGGTCTTTTGCCCAGTTTCATATTGAATTGTCTTTTGGGGCACCTGGGTGGCTCAGTCGGTTAAGCATCCAACTGAGGTCATGATCTCACAGTTCATGAGTTCAAGCCCCGTGTCAGGCTCTCTGCTGTCAGTGAGGACTCCACTTCAGATCCTGTGTGCCCCTCTCTCTGCCCCTCCCCTGCTTGGGTGCGTGTGCTCTCTAAAATATTAATAAAATAGGGGTGCCTGGGTAGTTCAGTTGGTTAAGCGTCTGACTTCGCCTCAGGTCATGATCTCGTGGTTCGTGACTTCGGGCCCGCGTCAGGCTCTGTGTTGACAGCTCAGAGCCTGGAGCCTGCTTCGGATTCTGTGTCCCGCTCTCTCTCTGCCCCTAACCCTTTCTCTCTGAAAAGTAAATAAGCACTAAAAAAAATTGTCTTTTTGTTGTTGTACTGTAGGCCTTTTTTATATATTCTGGACATGTTCCATATCTGCCTTATCAGATAGATTACGTCCAAATATTTCTCCCTGTTTTTTCTTTTTGAGATTTTTAAAAAAAACTTAGATTTTTTATTTTTTCAGTTTATTTTTGAGAGAGAGAGGGAGGGAGGGAAAGCAGGGGAGGGGCAGAGAGAATCCTGCACTGTCAGCACAGAACCCTGTGTGGGGCTCGAACTTATAAACCGAGAGATCATGACCTGAGCCAAAAATCAAGACTGAGCTTAACCAACTGAGCCACCCTGGGGCCCCAAGATTTTCTTCTTAAGTAATCTCTACACCCAACATGGGGCTCGAACTCACAACCCTGAGATCAAGAGTCCTACGCTCCACCAACTGAGCCAGCCATGTGCTGCTTTGTATTGCTTAAATCTCCTGACCGTGTCCTTTGTAGCAGAGTATTTAATTTTAGTAAGTTGAATCTATTTTTCCTTTCACTGCCTCTGCGTTTGGTGCCATATTTAAGAAAGCTGCCCAATTCAAGGTCGTGAAGGTCTTTCCTATGCTTTCTTCTCACGGTTTTGTAGTTGTGGCTCTGAAATGTAGGTCTTTGATCCATTTTGAGTAAATATTTGTATGGTGTAAATTGTCAGAATCAACTGGCCATAACTCGAGGTTTTTTTTCCTGGGCTGTCAATTCTCTATTTTAAAAAAGAACTTGGGGGCACCTGGGGGGGCTCAGTTGGTTGAGCCTCTGACTTCGGCTCAGGTCATGATCTCACGGTTTGTGGGTTCAAGCCCCGCGTCAGGCTCTGTGCTGACAGCTCAGAGCCTGGATCCGGCTTTGGATTCTGTGTCAACCTCTATCTCTGCTCCTCCCTCGCTCATACTCTGTCTCTCTCTGTCTGTCTGTCTCTCTCTCTCTCTCTCTCTCTCTCTCTCAAAAATAACATAAAAATAATAAAAAAGAACTTGGTTGAACCATAATCTACATACAATATACATAATTTAAGTGTCCAGTTTTGATATCTGACCAATTTTTTTTAAAGCTTAAGATTTTTGAGAGAGACACAGCACAGGTGGGGAGAGACCGAGAGAGTGGGAGAGAGAGATTCCCAAGCAGGCCCCGTGCTGCCAGCACAGAACCTGAGGTGGGGCTCAAACTCTCGAACCTGTGAGATCATGACCTGAGCTGCAACCAAGAGTCAGCTGCTCAGCCGACTGAGCCCCCCAGGCACCCCGATATCTGAAAAATATAACTACAATGAAAATACAGAATACTTCTGTCACCACAGTCTTCTCCCCTCCACCCCCCCCCCCACCGACCCTGACCTTCCCAATTATCCCCAGCACCACCGAGCAAATAGTGATCTGTTTTCTGTCACTGAAGGTTAGATTTATCTTATCCAGAGTTTCATACATGTTGAATTATATATATTCTTTTCTGTCTGGCTTTTGCACAACATATCAATTTTGATACTCGTGGATATTATGTGTGTCAGAAGTCCATTTTTAATAGACATGTAATGTTACACTGTATAGATATATTGATGTTTTTTTTTTTTTTTCCAAGTTTGGCTATTATGAATAAAACTGCTGTAAACATTTACATACACATGCATGTGCACATATATTTCATTTGTTTTGGCAACCCTAAAAGTAGAATTGCGAGTTCATTTCCTTTTTTAACTTTCATTTTTTTTCGAGAGAGAGAGGGCACGTGTGCGTCTGTGCATGCACGAGCGAGGGAAGGGCAGAGCCAGAATCCTAAGTAGGCCCTGTGCTGTCAGCGTAGAGCCCGACGCGGGGCTCGATCTCACAAATCACGAATCAGGACCCGAATCGAAACAAAGAGTCAGACACTTAACCAACTGGGCCATCCGGGCGCCCCTGGATTTTAACTTTTAAAAGAAACTGATGAAAGTAGTTTTGCAAAGTATGAGCACCGCTCCCATGAGCGGCGTAGGAGAGTCCCCACTGCTCCAAAGCCTCGCCACGTGGCAGTCTGTCTTTTTCATTGTAGTCATTCACGTGGGTGTTTAGTGGGATCTCGTGGTTTTAATTTAGATTTCTCTGGCGACTAATAATAAGTTGAGCATTTCTGTGTGCTTACTGGGCAACCGTGTATTTTTTGGGAAGTGTCTTCCCATCATCTTGGGGACTTGTTTGTGTTTTTGTGGAAACAGTTCTGTGTATATTCTGTATCAAAAGTTGTGAAGTATGCGTCTCCACTGTGCGTGCACATACGGACACACACAGGGCATATTTTATCCCATGTTTCTCCTACATGTTTGATTCCATGATTATGTACGTGACCCATTTGGAATTTATGTCGTGCACCGTGTGGAGCAAGGATCAACGTTATTTTTTTGGCCATATGGATGTCCACTTTCCCCATCACTTTCTGTTGAAAGGCCCATGTTTTCCCACATCGGCCTGTCCTGGAGCCTTCGTCAAACAGGAGTTGATCCTGTAAGTGTGGGTCAGTCCCAGATTCTCTGTCCGTCTCCACTGATCTGTGTAGGGCACTCGAGTGGCTCTGCAGCATGTCCACAAAGGGCAGGCTGAAGCGGAGTCGGAGACAAGTCTTGGCACAATGCGTGGCGGTCCTTCTAGAAGGTGACCCACCTCCTCCAGACAGGTGGCCCAGTGCAGAGCTCTGACCTCGCTCCCCCTGTCTGTTTCGCAGAAGGCTCGCTGTCCTGGGGAGGCTGATGAGTCCGTGTGTCCTCCGCCTCCCTAGGACGGGACCTCCCACGGAGCACCCACCCCTTCGCTGCAGTGCTGTCTCTAGTAAGGGACGGGCTTGAAACCTGCTCTCCAAATGGTGCCTTAGTTGCTGGTCAGAGTCCACTTGGTGAGGCTGAGTGCAAGCGCATTAAAACAGACGGTGAGCTCGGGGCGCCTGGGTGGCTCAGTTGGTTAGGCGACCGACTTCGGCTCAGGTCATGATCTCCCAGTTTGTGACTTCGAGCTCCGCGTGGGGCTCTGTGCTGACAGTTCGGAGCCTGGAGCCTGCTTCGGATTCTGTGTCTCCCTCTCTCCCTGCCCCTGTCCGGCTCACGCTCTGTGTCTCTCAATGATAAATAAATGTTAAAAAAACAAAACAAAAAACAGTGAGTGCAGACCGGCACGTGTGGTGTGGGCTCCCTCTCTGTGCTCCAATGTCTCCGTCTCCCTCAGCCTCGGACGCCCCAGGAGGGGGTGTCCTGCTGCTGTACCTGACCCTGCACATGGAGCTGACCCCCCCCCCCCCCCCCATACTGCCCTGCACTGGGTGAGCTCCCAGCTGAGCAGGAAAGCCTTAGTAGCCGCCACCGTGATGCCTCAAGTGCATATGGTGAACGTTTTCTTTTTGTAATTTTTTGGGTAAAGAGCATCTGAATCCAGCTTTAACTCATGGTCTAGAACCAGCAATAAAGAGACGAAGTTAATGTGAACTCGTGAGGCCTCTGAGCTGGCCCAGTGCAGTGCTGTGGAGACGCAGACCGGAAACGGTGCGTCCATGTCTAGGTGGTGAGTGCCCACGTGGTGCCATGGGAGTCTGTCCCGTCCGTGGCCTGAAGCCGTGTCCCCTGCGGTGTTCCCAGGTTTTCACTCTGGGCGTGTGGCCTGGGTGCCATCCCTGCTAAACACCCTACAGGCCCAAGCGTCCTGCTGGTCGTACACGAGAGGGACACAGCCTCCAGCGCCGGCACAGCCAGTCCCACCTTGCAGGGTGACCTACTGCTCACGACTGTTCCAGACTCTTTCAGTGCGAGAGGCGCGTGCACAAGCGGAGCTCGGCTCCCCAGGGAGCACTTTCAGGATGGGGACTCGGGGCTCTCCCACAGCAGTTCCCCAGAAGGGGCCTTCCCGTTGGGAGAGAATGTGTGTGATGCTGGGGAGGGGACAAGGAACTCTGGCCTGGCTTTAGGAATCCAAACTCGGGGCCTGGGGGGCTCAGTTGGCAGGCGTCTGACTCTGGATGTCAACTCAGGTCATGATCTCCTAGTCTGTGGGTTCGAGTCCCGTGACGGAGTCTGCGGTGACAGCACAGAGCCTGCTTGGTTCTCCGCCACCCTGAACCCATGTGTCTCTCTCTCTCTTCCAAAACAAAACAAAACAAACATTTAGAAGAAATAACAAACTCTGCAATTAACCTGTGTCCTGCTCTGTGCCACAGTGTCCCCTGAGAAGGTGGGTGTCTGCAGCCCACAGTCAACAGACCACGCGGGGTGGGAGAGTAAGCCGGCACTTCCCTTACCTCCTATGAATCCCTGCTCCGTCTGCGTGGTCCTGGACACTGAGGGCGGCGGTCACGGTATCTGTGCCTCAGCCAGTGGACGGGGTATGTTCTAGGAAGGGAGAAGGTGGGACCCCCCCCCCCCCCCCAGGGTCTCCTGAGCACAGGGGACGCGGGACCCGGGGCCCTGGTTAGTGGCAGGACGTGAGAAAAGGGTAAAGTGGTTGGTACGCGGTCATCGTGTGACTGGCGGGAGAAGAAACAGTTGACACGTGGGGGTGAGTGCTGGGGACAGGGCCGTGATCCTCACCTGCCTTTCACCTGTGGGACACCTGGCCCAGCCTATCCTCCCAGGATTTTCTAGCATCCTCGTCAGCTTCCTGGAACCCCTGGTGTACAGATCACAGTACAACAAAGGGGGCCAGACGTCAAGCTGGGTGCACGGTCGTGTACTTTGCTGCTTCAGCCAAGAGTGCAGTCTTTTCTGGCCTGCAGCTGCCCCCCGGGAGCAGGAAGCCCCGGACGTGACCCAAACGTGACCCAAACGAGACAGGTGGACAGGCGGCCGGTCTCTGCAGGAGCAGCTGAGCACATGCTTCTGAGCAGCCCCCCAAAGCCTGCCTTTCTTGCTGTGCTGGGACCCTGTGTGCCCTTCCCCCCCCCCCCCCCCCCCCCCCCCCCCCCCCCCCCCCGGCCCCCAGGCTCGGGCAGCTGCGATCCAGCCTTGTCTCTGTGGTCTGCAAGGTTCTCTGGGTGCCAGGGTGCCACGAGGGGCTTGGCCGTGGCCTCGGGGACACTTCCCTGCGCAGCACGGGGGGCACGTATCAGGGTACAGTAACACCGTACTTTCCATCCTGTGGACGTCGGGCTTCACAACAGCCGCTCCGTCCTCGGGGTCCCGCCGTCCTCGGGGTCCCGCGTGTCCGGGCCTGTGAGTGTAGAGCAGTAGACAGGTCAGCAGCGTTGGGAGCGCAGCCAGAAGACAGGAGGGTGTGGACACTGGCAACCTCCAGTTGAGGGGGAGAGGACGGGGGGCAGGGGCCTGGGAACGATGCTGCACCTTGACGGCACGGCCACCGTGAAAGAGAATGTGCTGTCTCCCTCATCCACGCTTCTGTCCCGTGTCCTGGCCACGGAACTGGACTTTGATCTCACCTGACCTGTTCCTAGCTGCCCCTGCGGGGGGCGGGTGTGTGTGTCACGTGGACCTGGCCCCTCCGCCCCTCCGCCCCTCCGCCCCTCCGCCCCTCCGCCCCTCCGCCCCTCCGCCCCTCCGCCCCTCCGCCCCTCCGCCCCTCCGCCCCTCCGCCCCTCCGCCCCTCCGCCCCTCCGCCCCTCCTCGCAATCCCGACCTGTCTTCTGCACCTCCCCCAACACCACCCCTGCACACGACCCCAACCTGTCTCTTCCCCCCCTCTCACTCTACCACCCCTGGTCGGTCAACTGTCCCCATTCTCAGATATAGGGACGGGGCTCAGACAACAACCAGCTCCAGACACCAGCAGCTGGAGGCAGTGTAGACCCTGTACCCAGGCTCCCGCAAGCCAGTGCGGAGATGAGCTGGGGTGCGAGCACCCGGGCCTCCCTGGGCCCTGTGACCCTGCGAATGCAGGAGAGCTGAGCATTCCAACCTGAGAACAAATGCACCGTCACCGTGGCCAGCACGTACCCAGCTCGGTCCTGCCAGGGCACAGGTCCGAGGTCCAGGTGCACCAGGCGGGAGCAGGTGCCCCCCACGTGCACCTGCCCCCCACGTGCACCTGCCTACTGCAGCCCCCTGCAGACACTCCTGTCCCTTGACCTACCACCTTCCAATGCTTGTCCACTGGGCCCTTGTCACCTGTAGCGTCACTTCTCAGGTGCTCGTCCCTGCGGTCCACCCACCCTGCACAGGCTGTGTACCAGCAGCCCTTTGATGCCTCGCGTCGCACGTGTCCTAAGAAAGAAACCAACCCTCCCTTGCCCAGGAGCCCTCGAGTGCTGCTGGCCTCTGTACTGGGGACTTGCCTGCTAGGCCGGCTTCCTCTGTGACGCTCCAGGGACACGGTGCCGATACCTCACGAGCTCCTACGGCCTCCAGTGCCATGTCTGTGTCCAGAACAGCACCCCTACCTCGGTCTGCCTTTCAGCGGAGGGTCCCTGCTCACCGGGGAGCCACCCAGGTGCGCCTGGGTGTCCGATTAGGGTCTCTGAACAAGAGCCCTCTTCTCTCCGACCCCGTGCGTTTGGTGCCCCTGTGGCCCTGGGAAGTCAGCCCGCCGTGCTGGCCGCTCCTTCAGAGTCCCTGCCCGCAGAGCTCCCACAGCCAAAGTGACCGTCTCTGGTCATGGGCAGTCCGTGCTGTTCCCTCCAACTTTTGCAGGAACTTCCCTCTTTCTGGAATATTCTCCCGTCTGTGCCTCTCCCACTTCATCAAACTCCCGAATAGCAGTCCAATCTCCGCTTTCCCAGGGGCCTTTGCACGCAGTTGTTACTTTACCGTTGTCACTGTGTGCCACAACCCCAACGTGTCCGCGGTCACCCCCTGCTACACCCACTGGCTCGCTCTTCCTTCTAAGGGGACAGGCTGCCTTTCCGGTTACTTCCAAGGAGGCGTCTTGCTCCTCAGCTGCTTTGCAGGACAGGCTGCTGGTGCACGTCCTGCGAGTGGGGAGGAGGAGTCGGGGCCCCCCGAGCAGGCTGCCGGGGATGTCGACAGTTGGAACTCACGCTCCTCATAGGGCTGGCCTGGCCCGGGTGACTCCGCTCCTCACAGGGCCCCGTGTGCCACACAGAAAGGGGACGCAGCCCCTGCACGGTGCCTGGGCCAGCTTACTAACGGGGCTCTTGCACACTGGCCCAGAGCGGAAATTCCCATCAACACCCTCAAGAAGAGGGAGGCGGGTGTAAGGGATCCTACTGGCCCAGCACGCTGCCCTGGAAACAGGGACGCCGAGTCCCACCCAGACTGTTCCAATCCCCGCTGCCTGTACTGAAGCCGATGGGAGAGGTGGCATCCCCGACCGACCGCTGCTCCTCTGATTAGACCCGGTCGCTGGGTACATGCCTGGCCGGCACGCGCTCAGCCTGTGTCACTCGTGGGGAGCGGGAGGGGTCTGGTTGGACCAGGACGGTGGTCAGAGGGCAGGGGAAGGGTGTGCCCCGCGGTGTCACTGCCCGGGGACCTGGAACAGGGCTGTCTTCACCTGCAGAGGCTGAATCCTCACGGTGGGGGGTGAGAGGCTGACATCAGGCCTGGGAGCCCCACCTGATGTCCGCTGGGTAGGGGGCACCATCAGAGCTCCCTCATGGCCACGACACAACAGGTCTGTGAATGAGGCCGAGGGGAAGTCTGCCAGCCAGATGAGAAGCTGAAGCCAGGAGCCCTCAGGGTCACCAGGGTCAAGAGAACAAGGTCAAAATGGCAGGAGGTATGAGCCGTGGGGCCTGAGTCTTTATCGACATTCAGGCCCAACCTGGCTGTGAGTTCGTGGGGCAAGGGACCCAGGAACGGAGGTTTCATCCGCGCATTGTGCGATGTGACCCTCAGAACGGTGCTGGGCGGTGGGCAGGAAGCCCCCGGCCCCAGATCTGAGTGTGTAGACACGCCTGATGCGTCTACATAACATGCAGTTGATTAAACCCTAACCCCCTCCCCACACCTCCCACCTGTCCTAACAGCAGGGACCTCCACGGCTGTTTCCAACAAGGCAATACACGTCAGCTGCTCTGCACACAGACCATGCGCCCCGTGCCCCTCCGCACACGGGCGGACCGTGGGCGCCCGCGCCCCTCCGCAGACGGAGAAGGAGCCCGTGTTAGGAGGGCGGGGATGTGTCCCTTCACACTGGGAGGGACAAGAAATGGGTCGAGCTCAAAGACGTCTGTGTGACACACAGCTCCCACCTTGAGCCTGGTGTTTCCAGGAGCCGCGGGCCTCGGGGACTTGCTGGGGACAGCCTCCATTCCCAACGGGGAGTCCAGATCCGGCGTCCTGCAGGTTCCCCCATCCTGCAGCCCTGCCGTTTCCAGGGGGCCTGGACACCTGCCTCCCATCCTGGACTGCACGGCTGCCTCTGTGGGCGGGACCCAGTGGTGCGTGGGGGCCGCGGGGATGGGAGCCTGCATTGTAGGGTTAGCACCGGGGCAGGATTTAAGTCTAAGGTGGGAGCTTAGGGTTCGGGTTCGGCCCTGCGTAAACTCCAGGTCTGGGTTTGTGGTTAAGGCAGGTCTCAGGTCAGGGGCCAGGGGTTTATAAGGCTCATGAGGCTGACAGTGTTGTATGGGTTGCAACTTCTGTGGATCTTCGGCTGTTCAGGGTGAGGATGAGAGTCATGAGTGAGGGCTAGGGCCACGGGAAGGTGACGGAGGTCAGCGTCAAAGTCAGAACCACGGTCAGAGCTCAGTGTCCCTGAGATGCCAGGGCTGGCATGGCTTGCGCCCCCTGCGACACGTCTCTTCCCAAACGTTGTTAGAGACCCACTAAGGAGGGTCTCACGTGGACATAACCTTGTGTTGCAGGGCTACCCTGAACGGGATCAGGTGCCATCTGCAGTCCCATCGAGGACACACTGTGACCTACCTGCGGGTCTTCTCCTCTGGATGGAGCACCGACCCACAGGAGAGACCAGGGCCTGGTGGCACTACCCACCCCTCCCAGCACCTCTCCTGGCATCGGACCGTGGACACTGGCCTGCTGTACCCACTATGTGGTCGCCGAGTCTAGGTGGGTCACAGTGGGGTCCCGAAAGTCACCCCAAAGGATCCTTCACTCTGCCCCTCCCGAGTCTCTGGCTAGGAAATCTCTGTCCCATGACTCTGCCCTTCTCTCCTCCTCTGACCTCACCCTCCCCACGCCGAAGCCCCTGTTTTAGTGATGGCACCACCGAGTCCGGGGGCAGTGACCTGCCCACGGGATGTCCGGAATGCTCTCCCTGGACTGCTATTTCTAGGAGCCCAGGGCACACGAACCTGTAAACCCCAGGGTGGGAGAGGGCTGGGGGAGGCGAGGCACCACGGTCACCTGCTCTGCTCACTCAGTAAAGTGCAGCTTTGTCCCCTCGGTGAAGCTCCACTTTGGGGTTTCTTGGGGGAGGGGTGCTATAATCCTGCCTCAGACACCGAGGACACCACTGCTCTGTATTCTCAGCTTCTCCCACTTGGTACCCATTAGTCTGGGGCCCATCGAGCCAGACACGGTTGTCACAGGGGGTGGGCTGCAGGCTGAGGGCAGCTGAGAGGTGAGGCTCCCGAGAAGAAATTAGGACAACAGTGTCAGCAGGGACTAGGACAACAGGGACCATGTGAGGATGACCCATCACCCACACAAACACACACTTGTACCAGAGAATCGACAAGAATTTTTGCAGCTAAGGCTAGAATGACCAAATACACTCCTTGGGGCCACACTGTGGCAATGCGTCAGAGGGCACGTCCAGGCCTTGGGCAGAGGACGGAAAAGCCTCAGTCTCTGCCTCCCTGCGGGGTGGGAGTGGGGCATGCCTACCGATCAGGACCGCATCTTCCGGGGGGGGGGGGTGCTGTGCCTACCGATCAGGACCGCATCTTCCGGGGGGGGGGGTGGTGGCGGGGCAGGCCTACCGATCAGGACCTCATCTTCCGGAGGGGGGGTGGGGGGCCGTGCCTACCGATCAGGACCGCATCTTCCGGGGGGGTGGCGGGGCAGGCCTACGGATCAGGACCGCATCTTCCGGGGGGGGGGGGGGCTGTGCCTACCGATCAGGACCGCATCTTCCGGGGGGGGGGGGGGCATGCCTACCGATCAGGACCGCATCTTCGGGGGGGGGGGGGGCCGTGCCTACCGATCAGGACCGCATCTTCCGGGGGGGGGGGTGGGGGGCCGTGCCTACCGATCAGGACCGCATCTTCCGGGGGGGGGGGGTGGGGGGCCGTGCCTACCGATCAGGACCGCATCTTCCGGGGGGGGGGGGGGGCCGTGCCTACCGATCAGGACCGCATCTTCTGGGGGGGGGGGGGGGGGGGGGGGGGTGGCAGGGCAGGCCTACCGATCAGGACCGCATCTTCTGGGGGGGGGGTGGGGGGCTGTGCCTACCGATCAGGACCGCATCTTGGGGGGGGCATGCCTACCGATCAGGGACCGCATCTTCGGGGGGGGGGGGGGCATGCCTACCGATCAGGACCGCATCTTCCGGGGGGGGGTGGTGGCGGGGCAGGCCTACCGATCAGGACCTCATCTTCCGGAGGGGGGTGGGGGGCCGTGCCTACCGATCAGGACCGCATCTTCCGGGGGGGTGGCGGGGCAGGCCTACGGATCAGGACCGCATCTTCCGGGGGGGGGGGGGGGGGCTGTGCCTACCGATCAGGACCGCATCTTGGGGGGGCATGCCTACCAATCAGGACCGCATCTTCGGGGGGGGGGGGTTGGGCGTGCCTACCCATCAGGACCGCATCTTGGGGGGGGGGCGTGCCTACTGATCAGGACCGCATCTTGGGGGGGGGGGCGTGCCTACCGATCAGGACCGCATCTTGGGGGGGGCATGCCTACCGATCAGGACCGCATCTTCGGCGGGGGGGGGAGGGGGGGGGTGGCAGGGCACGCCTACCAATCAGGACCGCATCTTCCGGTGGGGGGTGGGGGGCCGTGCCTAACGATCAGGACCGCATCTTCTGGGCGGGGGGGGCCGTGCCTACCGATCAGGACCGCATCTTGGGGGGGCATGCCTACCAATCAGGACCGCATCTTCGGGGGTGGGGGCGGTGGGGCGGGGCATGCCTACCGATCAGGACCGCATCTTGGGGGGGGGCGTGCCTACTGATCAGGACCGCATCTTCCAGGGGGGTGGGGGGGCATGTCCTACATATCAGGACTGCATCTTTGGGGCTGCCTCCAGGGCCACTGGGGTGCCAGCTGTCACAGCCGCTCCTTCCCCTTCCTTGCAGAGCGCAAGTCCCTGGGGCCAGCCCCGCACACGCCACGTGGTCACCCGACTGAGCGGGGCAGAAAGGCTGTGTGGGCTTCTGGGGAGGATGAGGGGGCCGGCAGCCCCTTCACAGCCAGGTGGTGCCGCTGCTGGTGTGTAAACCCCGACCTGGGGGTTCCCCCTTTTGCACCGCAAGGGCCTGACTTCAGCACTGATGGCTGCGCACACGGCCAGCCACCAGCCGAGCCGTGGGGGCTCCTCTGTTTAGAGCGCTGGGGGGGGTGGGGGGGCGGATTTTCACGACGGACCGTTTGGGCCGTGTGGTCTCGCTCCTGCCGCACTTCAAATCCCTGTGTGTGGCACACGTTTATTCTTGAAGTACAGTCGAATGCTTTGCTGAGCCAGCCAGGTGCCCCAGTAAGTGTATTTCAAGTAGAGGCGGATGCTCTGTGGACTGGGCCCGCCCGGCACCCCAGATTCCTGGATGTAAAGAGTGAAACTCTACGCCTGCACCCCTGCGGCCCCCAGGCCGGTGGAGCCGCTGCCTCCAGCTGTGTGGCCCCAGGTGTGCCGCCTAACTGCCGCTTCCTACAAGTGATAAACTTTTCTCCCCCGTTCAATGTTTCCTGAGGGCTGTTCCTGAAAGGCGTGTTGCGGTCACGAAGCAGTACAAGGGCTGGTCCGGCCACAACCCCGCTGGTTACAAATCTCTGAAAGTCTCCTCGAAATACTTCCGCTCTCGGGGCGCCTGCGTGGCTCAGTCGGTGAAGCGTCCGACTCCGGCTCAGGTCACGATCTCACCGTTGGTCAGTTTGAAGCCCCCGTCGGGCTTCTGCCAACAGCGTGGAGCCCACTTTGGATCCTCTGTCTCCCTGTCTTTCTGCCCCTCCCCTGGTCGCGCACTCTCCCTCAAAAGTAAATAAACATTAAAATAAATACTTCCCCCTTTTAAGACTTCTGAAAACACGGACAACGCCTGAAAAAGCCTATATTTTATCGCTTTTTTCCTCGCAAGTTCTTAAGGCGTCCTCATCATTTAACATGACCGTGAAATAACCTAGGCGTCTTACGTCTATGAAATTGCTTCAAAGAACAGATTACACTGCTTTTAAAAATTCAGCTTGAGAGGCTGGCCAGTAGAATTTCATACCTAAACCTTCAGGAACTTGACTTGGACTTATACTTAGGTCCGCTTTATTTGGAGAAACCTAGAGGAAAACCCTGAATGTGTGGAGCGGGTACTTGCCCTGTTTTACCGTGTGCACGCCCTGACTGCCCTGACTGCCCTGACGGCTGGCACAACTGGGAACAGGACTCAAGGCACCACTGTGGGCTCAGTACCTCACACAGGTTTCCCCTTCCTGCGGGGAATGTGGGTACCCTCCTCGGTTAGGGAGACGGTGACAGGGCCCTCACTAAAGAGGACGGGGGTGGGGGGCTCAAGAGGGAGCCATCACTCTCCGTGCTCGTTGCAGGGGGAGCACTCAATGAGGGACCCCAGATGCAAGTCTCAACAGGAAGACTCCTCCCTTACAGATCCCAGCAGGGGAAGGGGCACCCTGCACCTACCAGGAGGAACCCCCACCCCTGCAGGGCAACCAGGCAGAAAGTGTCCTCTCAAGTCTTGATTCTGTCCAAAGGTTCTTCCAGAACAACCCCTGCCAACTTACTGCTTCTCCACACAGCAGAACCCTTGTTTGTTGCGCTTGTCCACAGTTTTGCTTCCTTGTCCCAAGTCACAGTTCTCTTACTCCCAGACAAACCCTTTTTCGCTGGTAAAATAACTTACTTTAAAGGTTAACGTTAGTGTATTAAAGCAGGGGTTTTTGTTTTGGGTTAAAAACTGTTATAAAAGGATTACAAAACTGTAAGTAAAAGGATTCCTATAGTTCAGATACGTCCTGTCTTACACGAAAACGTTTAACTAGAATATTCGTTTGAATGCGAACTGCCAAGAAGTGAACGCCACCCCCTGTCCCATGCAGGTGTACTTTGCACACAGTTCTGCTTGAAATCAGCTAGACGGCTGGTGACGCCTAAGAATGTATTGCAATGGGGTCAAAGTGGGCATCTCTGGTCCTTCCAAAGGGTGCGCAGAGAGTCACAGGTGGTCCCGTTCAGCATCCTGACACCTGTGGCCACCGCTCTGCCAGGCCATCGTCACCTGGTGGGGCCAGGCTTCCTACTTGTCACGCCTGGGGACCCGGTCTGGCTGTTTGGTTAGGCTTGGAACTCTGGGCTTCTGACATGAGAGAGCGCCGGGCATGGGGGGGGGGGGGGGTTACTCTCAGACGTTAGAGCGAGCGCCGGAGGCGGGGGGGTTACGCTCAGACATTAGAGTGAGCGCTGGGGAGTTACTCTCAGATGTTAGAGCGAGCACCCGGTTGGGGGGGGGGGTTACTCACAGATGTTACAGCGAGTGCTGGACTCGGGGAGGGGGTTACTCTCAGATGTTAGACCCAGCACCGGGCTGGGGGTGTTACTCTCAGACGTTAGAGTGAGTGCTTGGTGGGGGGGGTTACTCTCAGACGTTAGAGCGAGAGCCAGGGGAGTTACTCTCAGACGTTAGAGCGAGTGGGGGGGTGGTTACTCACAGACATTACAGCGAGTCCCGGGGTGGGGGGGGTTACTCAGACGTTACAGTGAGCGCCGGGGGGCGGGGGCGGTTACTCTCAGATGTTAGAACAAGTGCAGGGCTGGGGGGGGGGATTAAAGACGTTACAGCGAGCGCTGGGCTGGGGGGTTATTGACAGACTTTAGAGCAAGTGCCGGGCTGGGTGGGGGGGGTGTTACTCTCAGATGTTAGACCGAGTGCAGGGCTGGGGGGGGGTTACTCTCAGACGTTAGAGCGAGCGCCGGAGGCGGGGGGGTTACGCTCAGACATTAGAGTGAGCGCTGGGAGTTACTCTCAGATGTTAGAGCGAGCACCCGGTTGGGGGGGGGGGTTACTCACAGATGTTACAGCGAGCGCCGGGTTGGGGGTGTTACTCTCAGACATTAGAGCGAGCGCCGGGCTGGGGGGGGTTCCTCTCAGACGTTAGAGCGAGCACCGGGTTCGGGGGGGGGTTACTCTCAGAGGTTAGAGTGAGTGCTGGTGGAGTTACTCTCAGACATTAGAGGGGGCGCCTGGCTGGGGCGGGAGGGTTACTCTCAGATGTTAGAGCGAGTGCCGGGCTGGGGGGGGGGGTTACTCTCAGATGTTAGAGCGAGTGCCGGGCTGGGGGGGGGGGTTACTCTCAGATGTTAGAGCGAGTGCCGGGCTGGGGGGGGGGGTTACTCTCAGATGTTAGAGCGAGTGCCGGGCTGGGGGGGGGGTTACTCTCAGATGTTAGAGCGAGTACCGGTTTGGGGGGGGGGGGGTTACTTTCAGATGTTAGAGCGAGCGCCGGGGGAATCACTCTCAGATGTTAGAGCGAGCACCGGGTTGGGGGGGGGGGTTACTCTCAGATGTTAGAGCGAGCACCGGGTTGGGGGGGGGGTTACTCTCAGATGTTAGAGCGAGTGCCGGGCTGGGGGGGGGGGTTACTCTCAGATGTTAGAGCGAGTACCGGTTTGGGGGGGGGGGTTACTTTCAGATGTTAGAGCGAGCGCCGGGGGAATCACTCTCAGATGTTAGAGCGAGCACCGGGTTGGGGGGGGGGGGGTTACTCTCAGATGTTAGAGCGAGCCCCGGGGAGTTACTCTCAGATGTTAGAGTGAGCGCCGGGGGAGTTACTCTCAGACATTAGAGCGAGCGCCGGGGGAATCACTCTCAGATGTTAGAGCGAGCACCGGGTTGGGGGGGGGGGGGTTACTCTCAGATGTTAGAGCGAGCACCGGGTTGGGGGGGGGGGTTACTCTCAGATGTTAGAGCGAGTGCCGGGCTGGGGGGGGGGGGTTACTCTCAGATGTTAGAGCGAGGTACGGTTTGGGGGGGGGGTTACTTTCAGATGTTAGAGCGAGCGCCGGGGGAATCACTCTCAGATGTTAGAGCGAGCACCGGGTTGGGGGGGGGGGGGTTACTCTCAGATGTTAGAGCGAGCCCGGGGAGTTACTCTCAGATGTTAGAGTGAGCGCCGGGGGAGTTACTCTCAGACATTAGAGCGAGCGCTGGGGGAATCACTCTCAGATGTTAGAGCGAGCACCAGGTTGGGGCGCGGTTACTCTCAGATGTTAGAGCGAGCGCTGGGCTGGGGGGGGGGGGAATCACTCTCAGATGTTAAAGTGAGCGCCGGGTTGGGGGGGGGCGGTTACTCTCAGACGGAAGGATCTGGGGGACAGCGTAAGCCCGTGCAACTTTGACCCGCCCGTTTCGACAATTACGCAGGACAGACCGTTAGGGATCTGCTGAAACCGAAAAGAGAAGTGGGGTGCACCCGCGCAGGAAACCCACTGTCCTCCCCAAAAAGGAAACCAACACACGGCCAGTGACTGCGGCACAGCCTGGTCCCACTGCCACTCTGTGGAAAGTGCTTTGCGCAACCAGACAAGGCAGCTGAGGAACGAAGGCACGTCGGTGTCACAACAAAGGCCATTCCCCCCCCCCCCCCCCCCCCCCCCCCCCCCCCCCCCCCCCCCCCCCCCCCCCCCCCCCCCCCCCCCCCCCCCCCCCCCCCCCCCCCCCCCCCCCCCCCCCCCCCCCCCCCCCCCCCCACCCCCCCCCCCCCACCTCCCCCCCCCCCCCCCCCCCCCCCCCCCCCCCCCCCCCCCCCCCCCCCCCCCCCCCCCCCCCCCCCCCCCCCCCAGGATACCTGCAGCCAGCAAGAAAAAGATAACAACGGGGCTGACCTTCCTGTGAGCCGAGACTGCGCCCCGGGCTGCCACGCTGGCAGGTGTCGCCCAGGTGGGCTCCCGCGCCCGCGGGTGTCAGGCGCCATGAGGCCTGAGCCCCGGACCCTGCGCCAGGGTCCCTAATGACGGCCCGGCCCACGTCCCGTGTCCCCAGTCGTGCCCGTGAACCCGCAGCCTTCCCTGGGCCGGGCCTGATTCAGGTCGGGAATAGGGCATCTGAGCTTCGAGTCCCTAAAGACGCCTCTGGGGAGTTCAACGTGCCCTGTGGGGCCCTGGCTCCAGGGACCCGCCCACCGCCCGCGTCCTGGGCCCGCGTCCTGGGCCCGCGTCGTGCTGCCCAGGGTCCCAGGAGACTCTGCGAAGGAGACCCCAGCCTCCCACACCACCCCAGACCCTCCATTCCAGCCCATCCCCGCCTAAGGCCCCACCGGCCCTCCCACGGCGCCCCCAGAGCCGGTTCGAGCCCCGACCCCAACTAAAGACCCCGGCTACCCCCCGCCCCACCCCCCAACCTTCACTCCTCCCAACTGAGGATCCTTGGCCTCCCCCTGTCCCTCCCGCGGCGCCCCTGGATTGTCCATTCCTGCCCCGCCCCTATTTAAGGACCGCGGCTGCCAGCTCCCCCGCCCCTCCCCCTGCTCACTGGTCCCTCCTAGCTGGTGCCCCACCCCCACCACAACCCCGGGCGTCTCCCCAGCCAACCCAGTTCGTGGCCTGCCCCCAGTCGCCCCCTTCCCGATCACCCCTGGAGGTTGCACTAAAGTCCCGGTCCTACCTGCCGCCGCCCGGCGCGGCCCGCTCGCTCCCATTCCGTCCCCGCCGCTCGGTCCTCAGCCTCGGCTCCCCGACTGAGTCTACGCGCCGAGCGGCCCTCGAGCCCTCCCTCGGGCCTTCGGATTCTTCCGTCAGTTTTCGGCCACCATCGCTCGACATCGGCTCAGCTTCGGCTCTTTCCGCTCAGTCTCCGCCCTTTCCATCCTCCCTCGTCGCTGCCCGCCGCCACTCGGCTGTCCCCGTCGATGATCGGCATCGCGCACGGCCTCGGCCCTCTTCCCCATCCCGCGGTCTTTCGGTCGCGTGCCCATTCTTGGTCTTGACCCAGGGAAGACCCTTGGCCCCTCTCTTTCAGTGCGGGGGATCTGCGCAGGCGCTCCGCGGTTTCTCCCGTCTGGGGTGAATTCTCACATTCTCGGAAGATGCTGTCTCAGGAAACTACACCATGATGGTCTCAAGCGAGGGGTCAGGGCAGAGGGGTAGGGGTGATATCACGAACAGACAGCAAGGGTCAGATAGGGAAGGGGTTGGCTTTAGGCTATAAGCTTTAGGCTTAGGTTTTAGGTGCACGTTTTGGGTTGGGTTAGGACTCAAATCGTTTTAGGTTGGGGTTTGGAGTTATGGGGTACGGGGTAGAGGTTAGGGTTTGGATGAGGATTAGGGTTCCAGGTTACAGTTCTGGGTTGAGGGTTAGGGTTAGGATTAAGACTAGGAATAGGGCCTGGGCACCGTCGACCCCAATCCGCCTGAAGTGATAGGATTTTCCATAGCGCTGATATCAGGGCTCGGTGAAGAGTGTGTTAGGGTTAGCGTTCTGTTTTTATTTTTTTATTTTTTATTAAAAAAAATTTTTTTTAACGTTTATTTATTTTTAAGACAGAGAGACAGAGCATGAACGGGGGGAGGGTCAGAGAGAGAGGGAGACACAGAATCCGAAGCAGGCTCCAGGCTCCGAGCTGTCAGCACAGAGCCTGACGCGGGGCTCGAACTCACGACCGTGAGATTGTGACCTGAGCCGAAGTCAGATGCTCAGCCGACCGAGCCACCCAGGCGCCCCAGGGTTAGCGTTCTGATTCAGGGTCTGACCGAGTTGTGAGCCTGCCTTATGTCGGGCTCAGGATCCCCTCCTTTAGCTCCACCCAGGCACTGAATATGTTATCCAAAATTTCAACATCCTCGCCTAAGAATCCCGCACTGGTTATGGGCCCCAAATCTATTATTTGCTTTGTACAGACAGGTGGGGCTTCTTGGAGCCAGAGTCCCGCTACGGTAGGGTTAGGCCTATGGAGGGTCAGCGTTACAGATAGGCTAGGGTTAGGCGTTAGGGTTAAGTCGTAGGAGGCTCCAGTCCCTAAACCCACAGCAGTGCAGTTGTCTCCCCCAAGTGCTGAGTGGATTGCAGAAGTGAGGGTGCTGGTAACGATTAGTCTTTGGTTTCCAAAACCAGACCACTGTATGGGCCACACTTCGGATAGGCCTCAGCAATCCTCTCGTGCAGCTGCAGTCCTGCTTTGGAAGTGACATGGTGATGTTCCACATTCCATGAGGAGTATTTCTGTACCGATTCTCGAACCCGTGTGTGTGCTGTTGTCAGATTTTGGAATTAGGACCCATGGGGAGAGAGCCTTAGTTAGGGTTAGAGTTCAGTCCAGGGACGTCACCAGGGCTGAACTGATAACCAGTATTGTGAATTCCATGGAGGGCTGAAGTGAGAGCACATGTGCGGCTGTGGGACTGGTGTAAACTTAGTGAGACAGAGAGGGTTAGGTGTAGGGTGAGGGTTATGTCTAGGTCGGAGGAGGCTCGCTAGGGCCGTTGCGACTCCAATCTCGTGATCTCCCTCGAGGGCTGAATTGAGAGCCCGTGAAAGGGTGCGGGCCAAGTGTAGGGTTAGAGTTAGAGATAGGGTTAGGTGTAGGTTGAGAATTAGGGTTAGGGTTATGGGTAGGGTTAGGTCCCAGGAGGCTCCAGGCACTGACCCCACAGCAGAGATGTTGGATCCTGGAGGGGCTGAGTAGAGAGCACCATGGAGGGTGCCAGTCGGGATAAGTTTTTGGGTTACAAGGCCAGACAACTCTATGCGATGCTCGTCGCGTACTCCTCAGAAATCCTCTGTTGTAGCAGCAGTCAGACTTGGGAAGAGATATGGTGATGTTCCATTTTCTAGGCAGAGTATTTCTGCACCGGTACTCGAACCTTTTTGTGTGCTGTTTTCAGACGTTGGAATAGGGTCCCTATGGGGAGAGAGCCTTAGCTAGGGTGAGTTTTGTGTCCAGGCATATTTCCAGGGCAGAAACGACACCTGTCTTCTGGACTAGGTGGAAGCCTTTTGTCAGGGCAAAAATGCGGCTGTAGTCTTGTGTGGAGTTAAGGAGATGTATAGTGTTATGTGTAGGTTGAGGATTATGATTAGGGTGAGAGTTAAGCTTAGGATTAGTCCCCAGGAGGCTCCAGGCACTGAACAAACAGTAGAAAAGTGACTCCCAGAAGGACTGAGTGGAGTATACATGGGAGTGTACTGGGCATGATTAGTCTTTGGGTTCAAAGGCCAGTCAATTCTGTGGGACAATGGTTGGGTAGGCCTCAGGCATCCTCTTGGGCAGCTGCAGCCGGGCCTGGAAATGACATAGTGAGCTTCCAGGTTCCATGCCGAGTGACCCTGCACCGCTTCTGGACCCCAGGCGCCTGGTGTTCTCAGAGGTTGGAATTGGGTCCCCATGGGGAGGGAGCCTTAGCTAGGGTTAGGGTTGGGTCCAGGGACGTCGCCAGGGCTGAATCGACTCCAGTCTCGTGATCTCCCTCGAGGGCTGAAGTGAGGGCCCATGCCAGAAGGCGGCTCACTTGCAGGGTTAGGGTTCGAGGCAGGCTTAGGTTGCGGTGGAGGGTCCCTGTTCGGGGTACGGTTAGGGTTAGGGTTAGGTCCCAGGAGGCTCCAGGCGCCGAACCCACAGCAGGGCAGTGGTCTCCCTGAAGGGCTGAGTTGAGGGCACAGGGGAGACTGCCGTTCAGGATCCGTCTTTGGCTGCCAAGGCCACACACGTGATTGGGCCCCTGGTCGAGGAGGCCTCCGGAATCCTCTCGGCAGCTGCAGCCGGGCCTGGGATTCGGCATGGTGAGCTTCCAGGTTCCATGCCGAGTCAGCCTGCACCTCTGCCGGACGCCAGGCGCGTGGTGTTGTCAGACGTTGGCATTGGGTCCTCTTGGGGAGAGAGCCTTAGCTAGGGTTAGGGTTCGGTCCAGGGACGTCGCCAGGGCCGAAGCGACTCCGGTCTCATGATCTCCCTCGAGGGCTGAAGTGAGGGCCCATGCAGCAAGGCGGCTCAAGTGCAGGCTTAGGGTTCGAGGCCGGCTTAGGTTTCGGTGGAGGGTCCCAGTTCGGTGTCGGGTTAGGGTTAGGGTTAGGTCCCAGGAGGCTCCAGGCGCCGAACCCACAGCAGGGCAGTGGTCTCCCGAAGGGCTCAGTTGAGGACACGAGGGACGGTGCCGGTCAGGATCCGGCTTTGGCTGCCAAGGCCACAGACGTCGATCGGCCCCTGTTCGAGGAGGCCTCCGGAATCCTCTCGGCAGCTGCAGCCGGGCCTGGGATTCGGCATGGTGAGCTTCCAGGTTCCATGCCGACGCAGCCTGCACCTCTTCCGGACGCCAGGCGCGTGGTGTTGTCAGACGTTGGCATTGGGTCCTCTTGGGGAGAGAGCCTTAGCTAGAGTTAGGGTTCGGTCCAGGGACGTCGCCAGGGCCGAAGCGACTCCGGTCTCGTGATCTCCCTCGAGGGCTGAAGTGAGGGCCCATGCAGCAAGGCGGCTCAAGTGCAGGCTTAGGGTTCGAGGCCGGCTTAGGTTTCGGTGGAGGGTCCCAGTTCGGTGTAGGGTTAGGGTTAGGTCCCAGGAGGCTCCAGGCGCCGAACCCACAGCAGGGCAGTGGTCTCCCCGAAGGGCTGAGTTGAGGACACAAGGGACGGTGCCGGTCAGGAACCGTCTTTGGCTGACAAGGCCACACAATTTGATTGGCCCCTCATCGTGGAGGCCTCCGGAATCCACTCGGGCAGCTGCAGCCGTGCCTGGGAAACGACAGTGTGAGCTTCCAGGTTCCATGCTGAGTCAGCCTGCACCGCTTCTGGACCCCAGGCGCGTGGTGTTGTCAGACGTTGGAATTGGGTCCCATGGGGAGAGAGCCTTAGTTAGGGTTAGGGTTCGGTCCAGGGACGTCGACAGGGAGGTGGCGTAGGGGGATGGGTTAAATGGGTTGTGGGCTAAGGAGGGCACTAGTAGTGAGGATCATTGGGTGTTGTATGTAAGTGATGGGTGACTACATTCTATACCTGAAGCTAACATTACACTGTATGTTAACCAACTGGAATTTAAATAAAAACTTGAAAAAATAAATACTAAGGAAATACATAAATACATTTAAACTAAACTAAATAAATACCTGTTAAAAAAGAAAAAGAAAACTCATGTGATGATGTCAATAGACACAGAAAAAGCGTTCTGACAAAATTTGGTATCCATTTGTGCTAAAAATCTCTTTAGAATTTTGTGTAGAAGGAACAAATCTCAACATAAGAAAGGTCATATATGTGAAGCCCACAGCTGATATCATACTCAGTAGTGAAATTGTGAAAGATTTTCCACTAAGATCAGGCACAAGACAAGGATGCTCTAGATATGTGAACGGGATTGGGTGATGCAGGCTTCTGGTTATGCAATGAATGAATCACAGATAGAAGATATAGCATAGGGGACATAGAGAATGGTACTGGAGTAGTGATGCATGGTGACAGATGATAGCTACACCTGTGTTAGCGTAGCAGAATGTATACATTTGTCCAATGACTATGTTGTTCATCTGAAACTAATGTAACATAGTGTGTCAGCTATTCCCAAATAACATGTTTTTTTTTTAAACAAGGTAAAGGACTGAAATAAAAAGTTTAATGTAAAAGAACCTGTTAATATCTAATCAAGAAATGCAGTGAAGTTCCTAACTAGAAAGTCACCATATCAAATTCTGTATCATTCCTATACACTAACCCAATTATCTAAGAAGTAAAGAAAACAATCCCATTTACAATAGCATCAAAAACAATAAAAATTATAGCAATACATTTAGCCAAGGAAATGAAAATCTCTCTACAGAAAACTATAAAACCTGTGTGCAGGAATGGAAGAAATTCAATTTGGGTGAAAGAAAGGGGACAACACACAAGTCAGTGAAAAGCCATCCCATGTCCAACTTTCGGAGGAATTAATACAGATACAATGTCCATATTACCCAAAGCCATCTAGAGATTCAGTGCAATCTCTATCAAGACTCCGATGCAATTTTTATGCAATTAGAAAATCATATCCTAAAATTTATTTGGAACCACAAGAAGACCCCAAGTAGCCAACGCAAGAAAGAACAAAACAGGAGGCATCACACTTCTTGATTTCAAGCGTCATTCTAACACAAAGAAATCAATTATGTCACTGGCATAAGCACACCCACAAGACAATGGAACAGAAATTGAGAGCCCAAACTAAACCCATGCATCACAGTCACCTAGTATTCGACAAGGGAGTCAATAATACACAGTGGAGAAGAGTAGTCTTTTGAATAACTGGTGTATTCACCATTTATTGAACTGATATTCACATGTATAAGAACAAAGTTTAGCACCGTATAATACACCACTCCCTAGAGAGTGAACAGAAGAAATAGAGAGAGATGTGGTTAGAGAGAAACAGAAACAAAGAGGAAGTACAAGAAGGAAAGTAGAGACCTGGTCCGGGTATGTGGACACGGTTAGATGGGCCAGGGGAGAGGGGATGTATGAAGTGGCTCTGAGTGCTGGGGCAGAAAGGGCTTATATCATGGGCATCAGAGTTCCATGATCCCAAGACTCCAACATCCCTGGGTCCAAGTTCTGCAGAGGCCATTGGAATTGAAAAGATGGGTAGCCCTCATTTCTTCTGGAATTGTGAGGTTCAGCCTCACGTTCTGTCATAGAGAGGGATGTCTTGAGGGAGAGTGTGCTGCTCTTTGGCAGGTAAACTCCATAGCCTGCCCTGTGGGGAGGTGTCCCAGGGTCATCTCCCTCACTGCCCCAGGCTCTGTTGGATTTCCCCCCTCCCCCACCAGCTGGCCTTCCTCAAGTTCTGAACCCAGGCATCAGGCATTGTGTTGCCCCCAGGTCCTGCAGTCTGGACCTGGCAGAGGTGGACTAGTAATATTGATAAAAATATATATATATTTGACAATAAGGTACACATCCTCCCTCTGGGACTAGCGGTGTGCATCCAAATCATAGGTTGCTATCCTCCTCTCCACAACCAATCTGAGGAATCCAGAAGGTAGGTGGACCCTTTAAAACACCCTAGTCTTCTCTTACATGAAATTCAAAGACATTTGCTTGACCCAGTTTTCTTTTAATTCTGAAGAGATGGCAATTAGTAATTGAAGGCATAATAGTCCTATAGGAAATTGACCTATATGACTGATGGACATTATTTCATCCATCCGTATCCCTAAAGCACATTTCATTGGAAATATTAGGGGCGCCTGGGTGGCGCAGTCGGTTAAGCGTCCGACTTCAGCCAGGTCACGATCTCGCGGTCCGTGAGTTCGAGCCCCGCGTCAGGCTCTGGGCTGATGGCTCGGAGCCTGGAGCCTGTTTCCGATTCTGTGTCTCCCTCTCTCTCTGACCCTCCCCCGTTCATGCTCTGTCTCTCTCTGTCCCAAAAAAAAAAAAAAAAGTTGGAAATATTAGCCAAGGATACACACTGTAAATTCACAACAGATGTGTAGCTCCCTGTAAGTTGCATTCTGACCTTGTCACGTATGTGTCATCAAAGATACTATTAGTGACTTTTCAGATAAGCTTTCAACATCAAGAAGGTGATGTTAGAGAATCTGGTATAAATGGAAATTCGCAGATTCTAAATGAGGAATGATTTTTCATTTTTAATGTTTCTTTTTTTGAGAGAACCCGAGCTGGGGAGGGGGATAGAGTGGGAGACACCGAATATGAGGCAGGCTCGAGGCTCTGAGCTCTCAGAACAGAGCCTGATGCGGGGCTCAAACTCATGGACTGCAAAATCATGACTTGACTCAAAGTCGGATGCTTAACCGACTAAGCCACCCAAGCGCCCCAGGAAGGATAGTTTAGTGGCAAAGAAGAAGAAATTAAAGATAGTGTAAAGGATGTCTATTTTTAATTGAAATATTGTTCACACATTTGTTGTGTTAGTTTTAGGCATACATTGTAGTCATTCCATATGTCTATCCATTATGTTGTACTCAACCACAAGTGTAGCTATCCTGTGAAAGCATGCAACAATATTGTTACAGGATTGACTCCATTCCATTGGCTGTCCCTTGTATCCCTAGGACTCATTCACCCATAGCTGGACGCCGGTATCTCTCTCTCTCAAAGGTGTCCATTCTTTATCTAACCTAAGTATTTTGGTGGTAAACAAAATTACCTCTTGTTCAGCATGTGTAAATCGGTGGTCTATTTTTCTGTGAATATTGCTTAAAACATTACAAATGATGTCGTTACGTTAATAAATTCGGTTTCATTCTTCACTCACGAGAAAGAGAAGGAAAAGATTTTGTGTCCCAGGCCCTGTCACTAAAACCTTCCCAACGAGGAGAACAGGCTTAGTTGCCCAGAGCACCTTCGGTCTCTCAGCTGAGCAACCAGGGCCTTCCACATTGAAGGAATTCCCATGGTGGCCAGCAGAGAGAGCTCAAGCACCACAGACCCCTGAGGGGAAGGTTCCTCTGCTGGGCAGTGATAGCCAGCAGAGGGTGCACCATCTGCTTTTCTGACCCAGGGCACCTCAGAGCAGGAAGGGCTTAGATTGCTCTCAGAGGACTCAGGCCTCTGCTGGTGCCTCAGTACAGAGAGCAGAGATGCATTTCCAGCAGGTTCTGCCACCCGCCCCAGGGGAGGCCTTGGGAGCTAAGCAGCAACTTGGCATCTCCTGAGTCGCCAGAGAGAGGCTGCCTTGTACTGAGTGCTGAGGAGGGGGCGCCAGGTGGCTTCCCTGGTCAAGCTGGTTGCTGAGCTGCACAGGCGTTTGCATTTTCTGGGCTGTTCCCGTGTTTCATTCCACCCCTTCCCGGACAGTTTTTGAACAAGACGTATTTTACTAAAGGACTTGTGGATTGCGGGGTCCCGCGACATCACCTCGTAGATGCAGTCGATGGTTTGTTCCAGATACAGGCTTGTTTCCAGGAAGTAACCCTAACAGAAATTCAGAAGCACGGGAGCTGCATTCAATTAGGACGTGGATACATGAAATGCTCGTCTCATGACCTTCTAGAAGAATGAGCTGGGACCCATGTTCCGAGTCCTGCTGGAACCAGAGACCAAGGTAAGGGCACAAACTGTCCCACACATCATACATGCTTTTTAAAAAATCTCATGGTTATTTTTCCAACCTAGTGAAGTGATTGAAAACTACTGAAAACCTGGTAGGTAAGTCTCATTAACCTTATGTTATCTTTTAATTGAAATTCCAGTGAGTGAAGACACAGTGTAATATTAGTTTCAGGTGTGCAATATAGAGCAACACTTCCACATGTCACCCGGTGCTCATCCCAGGTGCACTTCTTAATCCCCATCAGCTGTTTCACCCATTCCCTCACCTCGCTGTGGAACTTCTCAGTTTGTTTCCTAGTTAAGAGTCCGTTTGTCTCCTCCCCCACCCCTTTGTTTTGTTTTCTTGCCATGTGTTAGTGAAATCATTGGGTATTTGTCTTTCTCCGACAGGCTTATTTCACCCAGCATAACATTCTCTCCCTCCATCCACCTCGTGGCAAATGGCAAGATTTCATGTTTTTACGGCTAAATAATATTACATTCCATATACCACATCTCAATTTATTCATCAGTTGATGGGTGCTTGGATAGTTTCTGTAATTTGGCTTTTGTAGAAAATGCTGCTGTAAACATCACGGTGCATGTATCCCTTTGAAGATTTTGTATTCTTTGTGGAAATACCTTGTAGTGAAATTGCTGGATTGTAAGGTCCTTCTATTTCCAGTTTTGTTTTGTTTTTTGACATCTCCATGTGGTTTTCCAGAGTGGCTGCACCAGTTTGCATTCCTACCCACAGTGCAAGAGGGTTATTCTTTCCTCACATCCTTGGCAACACCTGCTGTTTCATCCTTCATTGCTTTTCGTCATTGTGACAGATGGGATGTGTTATCGCATTGTACTTTTGAATTGTATTTCCCTGAAGATCAGTATTGTTGAGCATTTTTTCATGTGTCTCTTGGCCATGTATATGTCTTCCTTCAGGAAATGTCCATTCGTGTCTTCTGCCCATTTTTAATCAGATTTCTCATTTTTTGGGTGCTGTATAACTGTATATATTTTGGACACTAACCCTTTATCCGATGTCGTTTGCAAATATCATTCTGTTGATGTTTTAGTTTTGTTGATTATTTCCTTGGTGACGGAAGGTTTTAATTTTTATAAAGTCTCATTATCTTTGCTTGTGTTTCCCTTACCTCTAGAGATATATCTACAAAGACGTTTGTACAGGCAATGTCAAGTAAGATACTACCCGTGTTATCCTCTGGGATTTTTATGGTTTCAGGTTTCACATATAGGTCTTTGTCCATGTTGGATTTATTTTTGTGTATGTTGTAAGAAAGTGGTCCGTTGTTTTTGTTTTGTTTTGCAGATTGCTGTCCAGTTTTTCCAAAACCATATGTTGAGGAGCCTTTTTTTAAATTTATGTATTTATTTTTGGGAGAGAGAGAGAGAGAGAGAGCGAGCGCATGCAGAAGAGGGGCAGAGAGATATGGAGAGAGAGAATCCCACGCATGCTCTGCACTGCCCTGAGATCATGACCTGAGCTGAATCCACCATCACACGCTTTCGTGACTGGGCCACCCATGTGTCCCAAGACTATCTTTTTTTCCATTGGATGTTCTTTCCTGCTTTGTTGAGAATTAATTGACCATAGAGGTGTGAGTTTATTTCTGGGTTTCCATGCTATTGATCTATGCGTATGAGTTTGTTGTTGTTGTTATTTTTTGTTGTTGTTTTGTCAGTACTGTTCAGTACGGACATACTGATCATACTGTTCTGATCAGTAGAGCTTTGTAATATAACCTAAAGTCTGGAATTGTGATGTCTCCAGCTTTGCTTTTCTTCTACAAGTTTGTTTTGGCTGTTTGGGGACTTTTGTCATTCCATACAAATTTTGAGATTATTTGTTCTTGTTCTGTGACAAATGTTTTTGTTAGTGTGATATCCCTATCACACTTCATTTCATTATATGTGTAGATTGTTTTGAGGAGTGTAGACATTTTAACAGTATTTTGTGCTTCCCATCCATGAACATGGAATGTATGTCCATTTCTTTGTGTCCTCTTCCATTTATTTCATCAGTGTTTCATAGCCTTTAGAGTACAGGTCTTTCACCTCTTTGGTTAGGTTTATTCCTGGTTTCTTGTGGTATTTGTGAGCCTGTCAATGGGATTGATCCCTTACTTTCTCTCTGTGTTAATTCATGGTTTGTGTTAGAAATTCAATACATCTATGTTCCTTGATTTCTGTAGATCGTGACTTGTTGAATTCATATATCAATTCTAGCAATTTTTAAGGGAGCCTTTCATGTTTTTTATAGAACATATCATGTCAGTTCCAAACAGCGAAAGTGCTACTTCTTCCTTGCCGATTTGGATGCCTCTTATTTCTTTTTGTTGTCTGAGTGCTGTGGTTAGGGTTTCCCGTACTATGTGGGATAACAGTGGTGAGAGGGGTCATTCCTATCTTGTCCCTGACTTTGGAAGAAAAACTTTCAATTTTTACCCATCGAGGATGAGATGAGCTGTGGGTTTTTCATAGATAACCTTTATTATGTGCAGGTAGGTTGAGTCTCAATGTGCTTTGCTGAGGGTTTTTATCATGAATGGATGTGACATTTTATCAAATAGTTTTCCTGCATCTGTTGAAAGCATCATATTGTTCTTATCCTTTCTTCTATTACTGTGGTGCATCATGTTGGTTGATATGTGAATGTGGAACCACGCTTGCAGCCCAGGAATATATCCCACTTGATTATGGTAAATGATTCTATTAATGTATTGTTGACTTTAATTTGAAGGTATTTTAATGAGAATTTCGGCATACATAGTCATCAGGCTATTGCTCTGCACTTTTATTTAAAAATTTTTAAACATCTTTTTAAATGCTTATGTCTTTCCTTAGATAGAGTACATAAAAGTGAGGGAGGGGCAGAGAGACAGGGAGAGAGAGAATCCTGGCCATGCCCCACACTGTCATGGCAGGGCCCAACGTGGGACTCGAACCCACGCACCGCAAGATAATGTCCTAATCCAAAATTAAGAGTTGGACAGTAAACCGACCGACCCACACAGGCGCCGCTGCAGTTTTCGGTTTTAGTGGAGGCTTCATCTCGTTTTGGTATCAGGGTAATGATGGCCTCATACAATGAATTTGTAAGTTTTCCTTCTTTTTTTATTTTTTGTAATAAAATTAATAATAAATAATAAATTCGAGGAGAATACATTTTACCTCTTCCTTGAATGGATGGTAGAATTCATCAATGAAGCCATCTGGCCATGAACTCTTGTGTTGGGGGGAGATTTTTTTAATTACTGATGGGGTATCTTTCTGTTTTCAGATTTTAGGTATCTTCCTGTTTCAGCTTTGGTAGTTTGTTTCTAGGAATTTGTCCATTTTTCTCAGAGTGTCCAATTTGTTGCATATAGTTGTTCATAATATTATCTTCTAATTGTATTTTTGTGGTGTTGACTGTTATTTCTCCTTTCTTATTTGTGATTTTATGTATTTGAGTCCTTTCTGTCTTCTTTGTGAAGAGTCTGCCTAGGAGGTTTTCAAGTTGATTACTGCTTTCAATGAACCAGCCCCTGGTTTCATTGATTTGGTCTAGTGTCTTTTTGGTTTCTATATTCCTTATTTCTGCCCTAAACTCTATTATTTCCTTCCTTCTGCTGCTCTTTTTCTCATTCCTTTAGGTGTAAGTTAGGATTCTTTGAGATTTTTCTTGCTCTTTAAGGTAGGCTTGTATTGCTATATACTTCCATCATAGACTGCTTTTGCCGCATTCCAAAGGGTTTTACCAGTGTATTTTCATTTTCATTTGTTTCAGTGTATTTTCTCATTGATTTCCTGTTTGACCCATTCATTTAGTAGCATGTTATTTAACCTCCCTTTATTTGTGGCCTTCCCCCTCCCCCCCGCCCTTTTTTTGTGGTTGACTTCAAGTTTCCTAGCTTTCTGGTTAGAAAAGATGCTTGGTCTGATCTTTGTCGTTGGGTACCTCTTGAGGCCTGATTTGTGTGACCTAGAATGTGATCAATTCTGGAGAACGCCCCAGGTATGCTTGAAAAGAATGTGTACTCTGCCATTTTAGTATGGAGTGTTCTGAATATATCTGTTAAACCCTTCTGGTCCAGTGTGTCATTCAAAGCCATTGTTTCCTTGTTGACTTTCTGTTTATAGGTTCTGTCCATTGATGTGAGTGATGTGTTAAAGTCCTCTACTATCATCATATTATTATAAATGAGTTCCTTTATGGTTGTTGCTAAATGTTTTATATACTTGGTGATCGCATGTTGGGTGCATCAAAATTTACAATCATTGGATCTTCTTGTTTGGCTGTCCCCTTTAGTATGAGATCGTGTCTGTCTTCATCTCTTGTTATAGCTTTATGTATGTATGTATTATGTATGTATGTATGTATGTATGTATGTATTTTAATTTAAGTCTTAGTTGACATACAGTGCATTCTCGGATTTAGGAGTAGAATTCGGTGATTCATCCTTTACATACAACACCCAGTGCTCATCACAACAAGTGCTCTCCTTAATACTCGTCCTCCATCTAGCCCAGCGCTGACCCATCTCCCTCCATCAACTTTCACTTTTTTTGTCTCTAACATTAAGAGACTCATGTGGTTTGTTACCACGCTTCTCTTTTCCTGGCTCCTTCCCTAGTTTTCATGTGTTTTGTTTCTTAACTTCCACATGAGTTAAATCATATATGTGTCTTTCTCTGATTGACATATTTCACGTAGCATAATACATTCGAGCTCCATCCACATCGTTGCAAATGGCAAGATTTCATTCTTCTTGAAGCTGAGTTATATTTCATTGTATATACGTATGTATGTATATATGAACATACACATATGTACATATGCATATACATACGTATACATACACACACACACCACAACTTCTTTACACCTTCATCAGTTGATGGATACTTGGGCTTTCTCCATAGTTGGGCTACTGTTGATAATTCTGCTATAAATATTGGGTGCATGCAATGTCACTATTAGGTATTTACCCAAAGGGTACCAAAATAGAGTCTCGGTTTTAAAGTTCATTTTGCCTGATATAAGTATTGTTACTGGCTTTCTTTTGACATTATTGGCATGATAAATATTTCTTCATTCCCTCACTTCAAATCTGCAGGAAACTTGGGGCGCCTGGGTGGCTCAGTCGGTTAAGGGGCCGACTTCAGCTCAGGTCATGATCTCGCGGTCCGTGAGTTCGAGCCCCGCGTCGGGCTCTGTGCTGACAGCTCAGAGCCTGGGGCTTGTTTCAGATTCTGTGTCTCCCTCTCTCTGACCCTCCCCCGTCATGCTCTAGTCTCTCTCTGTCTCAAAAATAAATAAACATTAAAAAAGAAATTAAAAAAAAATAACAAATCTGCAGGAGACTTAAGTCCAAATAAGGCTTTGTAGGCAGCATCTAGATAGACATTGTTTTTTGTTTGTTTGTGTGTTTGTTTGTTTGTTTTGTCCATTCTGACACCCTATCCAATGTCTTTGGATTGGAGCATTTAGTCCATTTATATTCAGAGTGATTATTAATAGGTATATATTTAGTCCCATTCTACTAGTTGTTTTGTCATTGTTTCTTGATGTTTTCTCTGATCCTTTCTTGTCTGTAACACTTTTAGTCTTTCCTTTCCACTCAAGAGCCCGATTTAAATATTCTTTTCTTTTGACTGGTGGTACATTTCTTTACTTATTTTTAATATTTCTTCTTTTTAAAATTTAAGCCCAAGTTAGTTACCTTATAGAGGAATACAGTTTCAGCAGTAGAATTTAGTGATCCATCAAGTACAAAATATACCCAATACTCATCCCAAGGTCCACCCCTAATGCCCATCACCCATTTAGCCCATACCCCTATTCAGTAACCCTCCAGGAACCCTGAGATTCTTCCCTCTATTTAACAGTCTCTTATTATTTGACTCCCTCTCTGTTTGTATCTTATTTTTCCTTTCCTTGCACTATGTTCATCAGTTTTATTAAATTCGACAGATGAGAGAAATCATAGGATGTGTGTCGTTCTCTGACATATTTTGCTTAGCTTAATAAAGTCCGGTTCCATCCCCGTTGTTGCAAATAGCGAGATTTCATTCTTTTTGATCGCCGAGTAATAGTCCATTGTATGAATATACCATATCTTCTTTATCCATTCATCTGTCAGTGGTCATTTGGGCTCTTTGCATAACTTAGCTATTGTTGATAATGCTGCTATAAATATTGGAGTACACGTGCCACTTCGAGTCAGCGTTAATGTATCTTTTGGATAAATACCTAGTAGTGCAATTGCTGGGTCCTAGTGTAGTTCTATTTTTTGTTTTTGTGACGAATCTCCATACTATTGTCCAGAATGGCTACACCACTTTGCATTCCCACCAGCATTGCAAAAGGGTTCCGTTTCCCTGCATCCTTGCCAACATCTGTCGTTTCCGGAGATGTTAATTTTAGCCATTCTGATAGGTGTGAGGGGATATCTCATTGTGGGTTTGATTTGTATTTCAGTGATGACGAGTGAGATTGAGCATCTTTTCATGTGTGACCAATCTGGATATCATCTTTCTTAAAGTGTCTCTTCATGTCTTTTGCCCATTTCTTCACTGGATTATTTGGTTTCTGGGTGTTGAGTGTGATAAGTTTTTTATAGATTTTGGATACTAACCCTTTATCTGATATGTCACCTGCAAATATCTTCTCCCATTTCATTCAGTTGCCTTTTAGTTTGGCTGATTTTGTCCCCTGCTGTGCAGAAGCTTTTTATCTTCAGGACCCAATAGTTCATTGTGGTTTTTATTGCCCTTGCTTCTGGAGACATGACAAGCGAGAAGTTGCTGCGGCCAGGATCAAGGAGGTACATTGCCTGTTATCTCCTCTAGGATTTTGATGGTTCCTGACTTACATTTAGATAATTCATCCATTTTGAGGTGTGTGTGTGTGTGTGTGTGTGTGGTTTAAGAACAGTGTCCAGGTTCATCATCCTCAGTGTCCAGTATTCCTAGTACCATTTGCTGAAGAGACTCTTATTCCATTGGATATTCTTTCTGTGTTAACAAAGATTACTCACCATATGTTGGAGGGTATATTTCTGGGTTCCATATTCTGTTCCATTGACGTCTGTCTCCGTTTCTGTGCCTGTACATACTGTCTTGATGAATGCAGCTTTCTAATACACCACAAATCCAAAATAGTCATGTTTCCACCTTTGTTTTCTTTTTCAACATGACTTTGGCTTTTGGTATCTTTTCTGGATCCTTACACATTTTAGGGTTGTTTGTTCTAGCTCTGTGGAGAAAGCTCGTGTTATTTTGATAGGGATTGCATTGAGTGTGTCGATTGCTTTGGTAGTATTGACATCTTAACAATGTTTGTTCTTCTAATACGTGAGCATGGAATGTTTTCCATTTCTTTGGGTTTCTTCAATTTTTCTCATAGACGATTTATGGTTTGTTGCTTACATCCCCATTGGGAGAGAGTCTGAGCTAGGGTTAGGGTTTGGTCCAGGACGTTGCCAGGGCCAAAGCAACTCCAGTCTCGTGATCTCCCTAGAGGAATGAAGTAAGGGACCAGGAGACAGTGGGGGTCAAGTGTTTGATTAGGTTTCAAGATCGGGTTAGGATTCGGTTGAGGTTTCAGGTTAGGGGTAGGGTTTGGGTTAGGACCCAAGAGGCTCCAGGTACTGAACCCACAGCAGGGCAGTGGTCACCCGAATGGGCTAAGTTGAGGGCACAGGGGAGAGGGCCAGTAAGGTTCAGTCTTTGGCTTCCTGGCCACGCAAATCTCTGGGCCACTGGTCTGGTAGGCCTCAGGAATTCTCTCAGACAACTGCAGCCGGGCCTGCAGAATGACAATGTGAGGTTCCAGGCACCATGCCGAGGGACACTGCCCTGCTTCTGGAACCCCAGGCATGTGGTGTTGCCAGACCTTGGGATTGGGTCCCCAAGGGGAGAGAGCCTAGGCTACGGTTAGTGTTTGGACCAGGGACGTAGCCAGGATCGAAGGGACTCCAGTCTCGAGATCTCCCTCGAGAGATGAAGTGAGGGCCCATGCGAAGGTGAGGTTAAAATGAAGGGATAGGGTTCAAGGCCGGCTTAGGATTCGGTGGAGGGTCCGGTTAAGGGTAGGGTTGGGGTTACGTCCCAGGAGGCCCCAGGTGCTGAAGCCAGAACACTGCAGTGGTCTCCCCGAAGGACTGAGTTCAGGGCACAAGGGAGAGTGCCGGGCAGGATCAGACTCTGTTCTTCCAAGGCCACACAACTCTATGAGCGCCTGCTCAGGGAAGACTCAGGAATCCTCTCTGGCAGCTGCAAGAGGCATGGGAAACGATATGGTGAGCTTCCAGATACCATTCCAAGTGACCATGCAACCCTTCAGGTCCCAAGGCGTATGGTCCTGAGCCCTAGCTAGGGTTAGGGTTTTGTCCAGGGACGTCGCCAGGGACAAAGTGACTCTGGTCTCATGATCTCCCTCGAGGGCTGACGTGAGGGCCCATGCAGCAAGGAGCCTCAAATGCATGGTTAGGTTTCGAGGCAGGCTTAGGTTTCGGTGGAAGGTCCCGGTTTGAGGTAGGGTTAGGGTTAGTGTTAAGTCCCAGGAGGCTCCAGGCGCCGAACCCACAGCAGGGCAGTGGTCTCCCCGAAGGGCTGAGTTGAGGGCACAATGGAGGGTGCTGGTCAGAAACCGTCTTTGTCTGCCAAGGCCACACACGTGATTGGGACCCTGGTCGAGGAGGCCTCCGGAACGCTCTCAGGCAGCTGCAGCTGGTCCTGGGAAACGACATGGTGTGCTTCCAGGTTCCATGCGGGGTGAGCCTGCACCGCTTCTGGACGACAGTCGCATGGTGTTGTCAGACGTTGGAATTGGGTCCCCATGGGGAGAGAGCCATAACTAGGGTGAGGGTTCGGTCCAGAGACATCGCCAGGGCTGAAGCGACCCTGGGCTCTTGATCTCCCTAGAGGACTGAAGTGAGGGCCCATGGAATAAGGCGGCTCAACTGCAGGGTTAGGGTGAGAGGCAGGCTTAGGTTTCGGTGGAGGATCCAGGTTCGGGGTAGGGTTAGAGTAAGGGTTAGGTTCCAGGAGTCTCCAGGCACCGAACCCACAGCAGGGCAGTGGTCTCCACGAAGGGCTCAGTTGAGGGCACAAGGGAGGCTGCCGGTCAGGATCCGTCTTTGTCTCCCAAGGCTACACACGTGACTGCGCCCCTGGTAAAGGAGGCCTCCGGAATCCTCTCGGGCGGCTACAGCCGGGCCTGGGAAATGACATGGTGAACGTCCAGGTTCCATGCCGAGTCTGCCTGCATCGCTACTGGAACCCAGGTGCCTGGTGTTCTCAGAGGAGCGAACCCATGGGGTCCCCATGGGGAGGAGCCTTAGCTAGGGTTAGGGTTTGGTCCAGGGACGTCGCCAGGGCTGAATCGACTCCGGTCTCGTGATCTCCCTCGAGGGCTGAAGTGAGGGCCCATGCAGCAAGGCGGCTCAAGTGCAGGCTTAGGGTTCGAGGCAGGCTTAGGTTGCAGTGGAGGGTCCCTGTTCGGGGTACGGTTAGGGTTAGGGTTAGGTCCAGGAGGCTCCAGGCGCTGAACCCACAGCAGGGCCGTGGTCTCCCCGAAGGGCTGAGTTGAGGGCACAAGGGAGGCTCCGGTCAGGATCCGTCTTTGGCTGCCAAGGCCACACACGTGATTGGGGCCCTGTTCGAGGAGGCCTCCGGAATCCTCTCGGCAGCTGCAGCCGGGCCTGGGATTCGGCATGGTGAGCTTCCAGGTTCCATGCCGAGTCAGCCCGCACGTCTTCCGGACCCCAGGCGCGTGGCGTTGTCAGACGTTGGCATTGGGTCCTCTTGGGGAGAGAGCCTTAGCTAGGGTTAGGGTTCGGTCCAGGGACGTCGCCAGGGCCGAAGCGACTCCGGTCTCGTGATCTCCCTCGAGGGCTGAAGTGAGGGCCCATGCAGCAAGGCGGCTCAAGTGCAGGCTTAGGGTTCGAGGCCGGCTTAGGTTTCGGTGGAGGGTCCCAGTTCGGTGTAGGGTTAGGGTTAGGGTTAGGTCCCAGGAGGCTCCAGGCGCCGAACCCACAGCAGGGCAGTGGTCTCCCCGAAGGGCTGAGTTGAGGACACAAGGGACGGTGCCGGTCAGGATCCGGCTTTGGCTGCCAAGGCCACAGATGTCGATCGGCCCCTGTTCGAGGAGGCCTCCGGAATCCTCTCGCTCAGCTGCAGACAGGCTGGGAAACCACATGGTGAGCTTCCAGGTTCCATGCCGAGTCAGCCTGCACCGCTTCTGGACCCCAGGCGCGTGGTGTTGTCAGACGTTGGCATTGGGTCCCCATGGGGAGGGAGCCTTAGCTAGGGTTAGGGTTGGGTCCAGGGACGTCGCCAGGGCTGAATCGACTCCAGTCTCGTGATCTCCCTCGAGGGCTGAAGTGAGGGCCCATGCCAGAAGGCGGCTCACTTGCAGGGTTAGGGTTCGAGGCAGGCTTAGGTTGCGGTGGAGGGTCCCTGTTTGGGGTACGGTTAGGGTTAGGGTTAGGTCCCAGGAGGCTCCAGGCGCCGAACCCACAGCAGGGCAGTGGTCTCCCCGAAGGGCTGAGTTGAGGGCACAGGGGAGGCTGCCGGTCAGGATCCGTCTTTGGCTGCCAAGGCCACACACGTGATTGGGCCCCTGGTCGAGGAGGCCTCCGGAATCCTCTCGGCAGCTGCAGCCGGGCCTGGGATTCGGCATGGTGAGCTTCCAGGTTCCATGCCTAGTCAGCCTGCACCTCTTCCGGACGCCAGGCGCGTGGTGTTGTCAGACGTTGGCATTGGGTCCTCTTGGGGAGAGAGCCTTAGCTAGGGTTAGGGTTCGGTCCAGGGACGTCGCCAGGGCCGAAGCGACTCCGGTCTCGTGATCTCCCTCGAGGGCTGAAGTGAGGGCCCATGCAGCAAGGCGGCTCAAGTGCGGGGTTAGGGTTCGAGGCCGGCTTAGGTTGCGGTGGAGGGTCCCTGTTCGGGGTACGGTTAGGGTTAGGGTTAGGTCCCAGGAGGCTCCAGGCGCCGAACCCACAGCAGGGCAGTGGTCTCCCCGAAGGGCGGATTTGAGGGCACAAGGGAGGCTGCCGGTCAGGATCCGTCTTTGGCTGCCAAGGCCACACACGTGATTGGGCCCCTGGTCGAGGAGGCCTCCGGAATCCTCTCGGCACCTGCAGCCGGGCCTGGGATTCGGCATGGTGAGCTTCCAGGTTCCATGCGGAGTCAGCCTGCACCGCTTCTGGACTCCAGGCGCGTGGTGTTGTCAGACGTTGGCATTGGGTCCCCATGGGGAGGGAGCCTTAGCTAGGGTTAGAGTTGGGTCCAGGGACGTCGCCAGGGCTGAATCGACTCCAGTCTCGTGATCTCCCTCGAGGGCTGAAGTGAGGGCCCATGCCAGAAGGCGGCTCACTTGCAGGGTTAGGGTTCGAGGCAGGCATAGGTTGCGGTGGAGGGTCCCTGTTCGGGGTACGGTTAGGGTTAGGGTGAGGTCCCAGGAGGCTCCAGGCGCCGAACCCACAGCAGGGCAGTGGTCTCCCGAAGGGCTCAGTTGAGGACACGAGGGACGGTGCCGGTCAGGATCCGGCTTTGGCTGCCAAGGCCACAGATGTCGATCGGCCCCTGTTCGAGGAGGCCTCCGGAATCCTCTCGCTCAGCTGCAGACAGGCTGGGAAACCACATGGTGAGCTTCCAGGTTCCATGCCGAGTCAGCCTGCACCGCTTCTGGACCCCAGGCGCGTGGTGTTGTCAGACGTTGGCATTGGGTCCCCATGGGGAGGGAGCCTTAGCTAGGGTTAGGGTTGGGTCCAGGGACGTCGCCAGGGCTGAATCGACTCCAGTCTCGTGATCTCCCTCGAGGGCTGAAGTGAGGGCCCATGCCAGAAGGCGGCTCACTTGCAGGGTTAGGGTTCGAGGCAGGCTTAGGTTGCGGTGGAGGGTCCCTGTTTGGGGTACGGTTAGGGTTAGGGTGAGGTCCCAGGAGGCTCCAGGCGCCGAACCCACAGCAGGGCAGTGGTCTCCCCGAAGGGCTGAGTTGAGGGCACAGGGGAGGCTGCCGGTCAGGATCCGTCTTTGGCTGCCAAGGCCACACACGTGATTGGGCCCCTGGTCGAGGAGGCCTCCGGAAACCTCTCGGCAGCTGCAGCCGGGCCTGGGATTCGGCATGGTGAGCTTCCAGGTTCCATGCCTAGTCAGCCTGCACCTCTTCCGGACGCCAGGCGCGTGGTGTTGTCAGACGTTGGCATTGGGTCCTCTTGGGGAGAGAGCCTTAGCTAGGGTTAGGGTTCGGTCCAGGGACGTCGCCAGGGCCGAAGCGACTCCGGTCTCGTGATCTCCCTCGAGGACTGAAGTGAGGGCCCATGCAGCAAGGCGGCTCAAGTGCAGGCTTAGGGTTCGAGGCCGGCTTAGGTTTCGGTGGAGGGTCCCAGTTCGGTGTAGGGTTAGGGTTAGGGTTAGGTCCCAGGAGGCTCCAGGCGCCGAACCCACAGCAGGGCAGTGGTCTCCCGAAGGGCTGAGTGAGGACACGAGGGACGGTGCCGGTCAGGATCCGGCTTTGGCTGCCAAGGCCACAGACGTCGATCGGCCCCTGTTCGAGGACGCCTCCGGAATCCTCTCGCTCAGCTGCAGACAGGCTGGGAAACCACATGGTGAGCTTCCAGGTTCCATGCCGAGTCAGCCTGCACCGCTTCTGGACCCCAGGCGCGTGGTGTTGTCAGACGTTGGCATTGGGTCCCCATGGGGAGGGAGCCTTAGCTAGGGTTAGGGTTGGGTCCAGGGACGTCGCCAGGGCTGAATCGACTCCAGTCTCGTGATCTCCCTCGAGGGCTGAAGTGAGGGCCCATGCCAGAAGGCGGCTCACTTGCAGGGTTAGGGTTCGAGGCAGGCTTAGGTTGCGGTGGAGGGTCCCTGTTCGGGGTACGGTTAGGGTTAGGGTTAGGTCCCAGGAGGCTCCAGGCGCCGAACCCACAGCAGGGCAGTGGTCTCCCCGAAGGGCTGAGTTGAGGGCACAGGGGAGGCTGCCGGTCAGGATCCGTCTTTGGCTGCCAAGGCCACACACGTGATTGGGGCCCTGGTCGAGGAGGCCTCCGGAATCCTCTCGGCAGCTGCAGCCGGGCCTGGGATTCGGCATGGTGAGCTTCCAGGTTCCATGCCGAGTCAGCCTGCACCTCTTCCGGACGCCAGGCGCGTGGTGTTGTCAGACGTTGGCATTGGGTCCTCTTGGGGAGAGAGCCTTAGCTAGGGTTAGGGTTCGGTCCAGGGACGTCGCCAGGGCCGAAGCGACTCCGGTCTCGTGATCTCCCTCGAGGGCTGAAGTGAGGGCCCATGCAGCAAGGCGGCTCAAGTGCAGGCTTAGGGTTCGAGGCCGGCTTAGGTTTCGGTGGAGGGTCCCAGTTCGGTGTAGGGTTAGGGTTAGGGTTAGGTCCCGGAGGCTCCAGGCGACGAACCCACAGCAGGGCAGTGGTCTCCCCGAAGGGCTGAGTTGAGGACACGAGGGACGGTGCCGGTCAGGATCCGGCTTTGGCTGCCAAGGCTACAGACGTCGATCGGCCCCTGTTCGAGGAGGCCTCCGGAATCCTCTCGCTCAGCTGCAGACAGGCTGGGAAACCACATGGTGAGCTTCCAGGTTCCATGCCGAGTCAGCCTGCACCGCTTCTGGACCCCAGGCGCGTGGTGTTGTCAGACGTTGGCATTGGGTCCCCATGGGGAGGGAGCCTTAGCTAGGGTTAGGGTTGGGTCCAGGGACGTCGCCAGGGCCGAAGCGACTCCGGTCTCGTGATCTCCCTCGAGGGCTGAAGTGAGGGCCCATGCAGCAAGGCGGCTCAAGTGCGGGGTTAGGGTTCGAGGCCGGCTTAGGTTGCGGTGGAGGGTCCCTGTTCGGGGTACGGTTAGGGTTAGGGTTAGGGTTAGGTCCAGGAGGCTCCAGGCGCCGAACCCACAGCAGGGCAGTGGTCTCCCCGAAGGGCGGATTTGAGGGCACAAGGGAGGCTGCCGGTCAGGATCCGTCTTTGGCTGCCAAGGCCACACACGTGATTGGGCCCCTGGTCGAGGAGGCCTCCGGAATCCTCTCGGCAGCTGCAGCCGGGCCTGGGATTCGGCATGGTGAGCTTCCAGGTTCCATGCCGAGTCAGCCTGCACCGCTTCTGGACTCCAGGCGCGTGGTGTTGTCAGACGTTGGCATTGGGTCCCCATGGGGAGGGAGCCTTAGCTAGGGTTAGGGTTGGGTCCAGGGACGTCGCCAGGGCTGAATCGACTCCAGTCTCGTGATCTCCCTCGAGGGCTGAAGTGAGGGCCCATGCCAGAAGGCGGCTCACTTGCAGGGTTAGGGTTCGAGGCAGGCATAGGTTGCGGTGGAGGGTCCCTGTTCGGGGTACGGTTAGGGTTAGGGTTAGGTCCCAGGAGGCTCCAGGCGCCGAACCCACAGCAGGGCAGTGGTCTCCCCGAAGGGCTGAGTTGAGGACACGAGGGACGGTGCCGGTCAGGATCCGGCTTTGGCTGCCAAGGCCACAGACGTCGATCGTCCCCTGTTCGAGGAGGCCTCCGGAATCCTCTCGCTCAGCTGCAGCCGGGACTGGGAAACCACATGGTGAGCTTCCAGGTTCCATGCCGAGTCAGCCTGCACCGCTTCTCGACCCAGGCGCGTGGTGTTGTCAGACGTTGGCATTGGGTCCCCATGGGGAGGGAGCCTTAGCTAGGGTTAGGGTTGGGTCCAGGGACGTCGCCAGGGCTGAAGCGACTCCAGTCTCGTGATCTCCCTCGAGGGCTGAAGTGAGGGCCCATGCCAGAAGGCGGCTCACTTGCAGGGTTAGGGTTCGAGGCAGGCATAGGTTGCGGTGGAGGGTCCCTGTTCGGGGTACGGTTAGGGTTAGGGTTAGGTCCCAGGAGGCTCCAGGCGCCGAACCCACAGCAGGGCAGTGGTCTCCCCGAAGGGCTGAGTTGAGGGCACAGGGGAGGCTGCCGGTCAGGATCCGTCTTTGGCTGCCAAGGCCACACACGTGATTGGGCCCCTGGTCGAGGAGGCCTCCGGAATCCTCTCGGCAGCTGCAGCCGGGCCTGGGATTCGGCATGGTGAGCTACCAGGTTCCATGCCGAGTCAGCCTGCACCTCTTCCGGACGCCAGGCGCGTGGTGTTGTCAGACGTTGGCATTGGGTCCTCTTGGGGAGAGAGCCTTAGCTAGGGTTAGGGTTCGGTCCAGGGACGTCGCCAGGGCCGAAGCGACTCCGGTCTCGTGATCTCCCTCGAGGGCTGAAGTGAGGGCCCATGCAGCAAAGCGGCTCAAGTGCAGGCTTAGGGTTCGAGGCCGGCTTAGGTTTCGGTGGAGGGTCCCAGTTCGGTGTAGGGTTAGGCTTAGGGTTAGGTCCCAGGAGGCTCCAGGCGCCGAACCCACAGCAGGGCAGTGGTCTCCCCGAAGGGCTGAGTTGAGGACACGAGGGACGGTGCCGGTCAGGATCCGGCTTTGGCTGCCAAGGCCACAGACGTCGATCGGCCCCTGTTCGAGGACGCCTCCGGAATCCTCTCGCTCAGCTGCAGACAGGCTGGGAAAGCACATGGTGAGCTTGCAGGTTCCAAGCCGAGTCAGCCTGCACCGCTTCTGGACCCCAGGCGCGTGGTGTTGTCAGACGTTGGCATTGGGTCCCCATGGGGAGGGAGCCTTAGCTAGGGTTAGGGTTGGGTCCAGGGACGTCGCCTGGGCTGAATCGACTCCAGTCTCGTGATCTCCCTCGAGGGCTCAAGTGAGGGCCCGCGCCAGAAGGCGGCTCACTTGCAGGGTTAGGGTTCGAGGCAGGCTTAGGTTGCGGTGAAGGGTCCCTATTCGGGGTACGGTTAGGGTTAGGGTTAGGTCCCAGGAGGCTCCAGGCGCCGAACCCACAGCAGGGCAGTGGGCTCCCCGAAGGGCTGAGTTGAGGGCACAAGGGAGGCTGCCGGTCAGGATCCGTCTTTGGCTGCCAAGGCCACACACGTGATTGGGCCCCTGGTCGAGGAGGCCTCCGGAATCCTCTCGGCAGCTGCAGCCGGGCCTGGGATTCGGCATGGTGAGCTTCCAGGTTCCATGCCGAGTCAGCCCGCACGTCTTCCGGACCCCAGGCGCGTGGCGTTGTCAGACGTTGGCATTGGGTCCTCTTGGGGAGAGAGCCTTAGCTAGGGTTAGGGTTCGGTCCAGGGACGTCGCCAGGGCAGAAGCGACTCCGGTCTCGTGATCTCCCTCGAGGGCTGAAGTGAGGGCCCATGAAGCAAGGCGGCTCAAGTGCAGGCTTAGGTTTCGAGGCCGGATTAGGTTTCGGTGGAGGGTCCCAGTTCGGTGTAGGGTTAGGGTTAGGGTTAGTGTTAGGTCCCAGGAGGCTCCAGGCGCCGAACCCACAGCAGGGCAGTGGTCTCCCCGAAGGGCTGAGTTGAGGACACAAGGGCCGGTGCCGGTCACGATCCGGCTTTGGCTGCCAAGGCCACAGACGTCGATCGGCCCTGTTCGAGGAGGCCTCCGGAATCCTCTCGCTCAGCTGCAGACAGGCTGGGAAACCACATGGTGAGCTTCCAGGTTCCATGCCGAGTCAGCCTGCACCGCTTCTGGACCCCAGGCGCGTGGTGTTGTCAGACGTTGGCATTGGGTCCCCATGGGGAGGGAGCCTTAGCTAGGGTTAGGGTTTGGTCCAGGGACGTCGCCAGGGCTGAATCGACTCCAGTCTCGTGATCTCCCTCGAGGGCTCAAGTGAGGGCCCGCGCCAGAAGGCGGCTCAATTGCAGGGTTAGGGTTCGAGGCAGGCTTAGGTTGCGGTGAAGGGTCCCTATTCGGGGTACGGTTAGGGTTAGGGTTAGGTCCCAGGAGGCTCCAGGCGCCGAACCCACAGCAGGGCAGTGGGCTCCCCGAAGGGCTGAGTTGAGGGCACAAGGGAGGCTGCCGGTCAGGATCCGTCTTTGGCTGCCAAGGCCACACACGTGATTGGGCCCCTGGTCGAGGAGGCCTCCGGAATCCTCTCGGCAGCTGCAGCCGGGCCTGGGATTCGGCATGGTGAGCTTCCAGGTTCCATGCCGAGTCAGCCTGCACGTCTTCCGGAACCCAGGCGCGTGGCGTTGTCAGACGTTGGCATTGGGTCCTCTTGGGGAGAGAGCCTTAGCTAGGGTTAGGGTTCGGTCCAGGGACGTCGCCAGGGCCGAAGCGACCCGGTACGTGATCTCCCTCGAGGGCTGAAGTGAGGGCCCATGCAGCAAGGCGGCTCAAGTGCAGGCTTAGGGTTCGAGGCCGGCTTAGGTTTCGGTGGAGGGTCCCAGTTCGGTGTAGGGTTAGGGTTAGGGTTAGGTCCCAGGAGGCTCCAGGCGCCGAACCCACAGCAGGGCAGTGGTCTCCCCGAAGGGCTGAGTTGAGGACACAAGGGACGGTGCCGGTCACGATCCGGCTTTGGCTGCCAAGGCCACAGACGTCGATCGGCCCCTGTTCGAGGAGGCCTCCGGAATCCTCTCGGCAGCTGCAGCCGGGCCTGGGATTCGACATGGTGAGCTTCCGGGTTCCATGCTGAATCAGCCTGCACCTCTTCCGGACGCCAGGCGCGTGGTGTTGTCAGACGTTGGCATTGGGTCCTCTTGGGGAGAGAGCCTTAGCTAGGGTTAGGGTTCGGTCCAGGGACGTCGCCAGGGCCGAAGCGACTCCGGTCTCGTGATCTCCCTCGAGGGCTGAAGTGAGGGTCCATGCAGCAAGGCGGCTCAAGTGCAGGCTTATGGTTCGAGGCCGGCTTAGGTTTCGGTGGAGGGTCCCAGTTCGGTGTAGGGTTAGGGTTAGGGTTAGGTCCCAGGAGGCTCCAGGAGCCGAACCCTCAGCAGGGCAGTGGTCTCCCCGAAGGGCTGAGTGAGGACACGAGGGGCGGTGCCGGTCACGATCCGGCTTTGGCTGCCAAGGCCACAGACGTCGATCGGCCCCTGTTCGAGGAGGCCTCCGGAATCCTCTCGCTCAGCTGCAGACAGGCTGGGAAACCACATGGTGAGCTTCCAGGTTCCATGCCGAGTCAGCCTGCACCGCTTCTGGACCCCAGGCGCGTGGTGTTGGCAGACGTTGGCATTGGGTCCCCATGGGGAGGGAGCCTTAGCTAGGGTTAGGGTTTGGTCCAGGGACGTCGCCAGGGCTGAATCGACTCCAGTCTCGTGATCTCCCTCGAGGGCTCAAGTGAGGGCCCGCGCCAGAAGGCGGCTCACTTGCAGGGTTAGGGTTCGAGGCAGGCTTAGGTTGCGGTGGAGGGTCCCTGTTCGGGGTACGGTTAGGGTTAGGGTTAGGTCCCAGGAGGCTCCAGGCGCCGAACCCACAGCAGGGCAGTGGGCTCCCCGAAGGGCTGAGTTGAGGGCACAAGGGAGGCTGCCGGTCAGGATCCGTCTTTGGCTGCCAAGGCCACAGACGTCGATTGGGCCCCTGGTCGAGGAGGCCTCCGGAATCCTCTCGGCAGCTGCAGCCGGGCCTGGGAAACGGCATGGTGAGCTTCCAGGTTCCATGCCGAGTCAGCCTGCACGTCTTCCGGACCCCAGGCGCGTGGCGTTGTCAGACGTTGGCATTGGGTCCTCTTGGGGAGAGAGCCTTAGCTAGGGTTAGGGTTCGGTCCAGGGACGTCGCCAGGGCCGAAGCGACTCCGGTCTCGTGATCTCCCTCGAGGGCTGAAGTGAGGGCCCATGCAGGAAGGCGGCTCAAGTGCAGGCTTAGGGTTCGAGGCCGGCTTAGGTTTCGGTGGAGGGTCCCAGTTCGGTGTAGGGTTAGGGTTAGGGTTAGGTCCCAGGAGGCTCCAGGCTCCGAACCCACAGCAGGGCAGTGGGCTCCCCGAAGGGCTGAGTTGAGGACACAAGGGACGGTGCCGGTCACGATCCGGCTTTGGCTGCCAAGGCCACAGACGTCGATCGGCCCCTGTTCGAGGAGGCCTCCGGAATCCTCTCGCTCACTGCAGACAGGCTGGGAAACCACATGGTGAGCTTCCAGGTTCCATGCCGAGTCAGCCTGCACCGCTTCTGGACCCCAGGCGTGTGGTGTTGTCAGACGTTGGCATTGGGTCCCATGGGGAGGGAGCCTTAGCTAGGGTTAGGGTTTGGTCCAGGGACGTCGCCAGGGCTGAATCGACTCCAGTCTCGTGATCTCCCTCGAGGGCTCAAGTGAGGGCCCGCGCCAGAAGGCGGCTCACTTGCAGGGTTAGGGTTCGAGGCAGGCTTAGGTTGCGGTGGAGGGTCCCTGTTCGGGGTACGGTTAGGGTTAGGGTTAGGTCCCAGGAGGCTCCAGGCGCCGAACCCACAGCAGGGCAGTGGGCTCCCCGAAGGGCTGAGTTGAGGGCACAAGGGAGGCTGCCGGTCAGGATCCGTCTTTGGCTGCCAAGGCCACACACGTGATTGGGGCCCTGTTAGAGGAGGCCTCCGGAATCCTCTCGGCAGCTGCAGCCGGGCCTGGGATTCGGCATGGTGAGCTTCCAGGTTCCATGCCGAGTCAGCCAGCACGTCTTCCGGAACCCAGGCGCGTGGCGTTGTCAGACGTTGGCATTGGGTCCGTCTTGGGGAGAGAGCCTTAGCTAGGGTTAGGGTTCGGTCCAGGGACGTCGCCAGGGCCGAAGCGACTCCGGTCTCGTGATCTCCCTCGAGGGCTGAAGTGAGGGCCCATGCAGCATGGCGGCTCAAGTGCAGGCTTAGGGTTCGAGGCCGGCTTAGGTTTCTGTGGAGGGTCCCAGTTCGGTGTAGGGTTAGGGTTAGGGTTAGGTCCCAGGAGGCTCCAGGCGCCGAACCCACAGCAGGGCAGTGGTCTCCCCGAAGGGCTGAGTTGAGGACACAAGGGCCGGTGCCGGTCACGATCCGGCTTTGGCTGCCAAGGCCACAGACGTCGATCGGCCCCTGTTCGAGGAGGCCTCCGGAATCCTCTCGCTCAGCTGCAGACAGGCTGGGAAACCACATGGTGAGCTTCCAGGTTCCATGCCGAGTCAGCCTGCACCGCTTCTGGACCCCAGGCGCGTGGTGTTGTCAGACGTTGGCATTGGGTCCCCATGGGGAGGGAGCCTTAGCTAGGGTTAGGGTTTGGGTCCAGGGACGTCGCCAGGGCTGAATCGACTCCAGTCTCGTGATCTCCCTCGACGGCTGAAGTGAGGGCCCATGCCAGAAGACGGCTCACTTGCAGGATTAGGGTTCGAGGCAGGCTTAGGTTGCGGTGGAGGGTCCCTGTTCGGGGTACGGTTAGGGTTAGGGTTAGGTCCCAGGAGGCTCCAGGCGCCGAACCCACAGCAGGGCAGTGGTCTCCCCGAAGGGCTGAGTTGAGGGCACAAGGGAGGCTGCCGGTCAGGATCCGTCTTTGGCTGCCAAGGCCACACACGTGATTGGGCCCCTGGTCGAGGAGGCCTCCGGAATCCTCTCGGCAGCTGCAGCCGGACTGGGATTCGGCATGGTGAGCTTCCAGGTTCCATGCCGAGTCAGCCTGCACCTCTTCCGGACGCCAGGCGCGTGGTGTTGTCAGACGTTGGCATTGGGTCCTCTTGGGGAGAGAGCCTTAGCTAGGGTTAGGGTTCGGTCCAGGGACGTCGCCAGGGCCGAAGCGACTCCGGTCTCGTGATCTCCCTCGAGGGCTGAAGTGAGGGCCCATGCAGCATGGCGGCTCAAGTGCAGGCTTAGGGTTCGAGGCCGGCTTAGGTTTCTGTGGAGGGTCCCAGTTCGGTGTAGGGTTAGGGTTAGGGTTAGGTCCCAGGAGGCTCCAGGCGCCGAACCCACAGCAGGGCAGTGGTCTCCCCGAAGGGCTGAGCTGAGGACACAAGGGACGGTGCCGGTCACGATCCGGCTTTGGCTGCCAAGGCCACAGACGTCCATCGGCCCCTGTTCGAGGAGGCCTCCGGAATCCTCTCGCTCAGCTGCAGACAGGCTGGGAACCACATGGTGAGCTTCCAGGTTCCATGCCGAGTCAGCCTGCACCGCTTCTGGACCCCAGGCGCGTGGTGTTGTCAGACGTTGGCATTGGGTCCCCATGGGGAGGAGCCTTAGCTAGGGTTAGGGTTGGGTCCAGGGACGTCGCCAGGGCTGAATCGACTCCAGTCTCGTGATCTCCCTCGAGGGCTCAAGTGAGGGCCCGCGCCAGAAGGCGGCTCACTTGCAGGGTTAGGGTTCGAGGCAGGCTTAGGTTGCGGTGGAGGGTCCCTATTCGGGGTACGGTTAGGGTTAGGGTTAGGTCCCAGGAGGCTCCAGGCGCCGAACCCACAGCAGGGCAGTGGGCTCCCCGAAGGGCTGAGTTGAGGGCACAAGGGAGGCTGCCGGTCAGGATCCGTCTTTGGCTGCCAAGGCCACACACGTGATTGGGCCCTGGTCGAGGAGGCCTCCGGAATCCTCTCGGCAGCTGCAGCCGGGCCTGGGATTCGACATGGTGAGCTTCCGGGTTCCATGCCGAATCAGCCTGCACCTCTTCCGGACGCCAGGCGCGTGGTTGTTGTCAGACGTTGGCATTGGGTCCTCTTGGGGAGAGAGCCTTAGCTAGGGTTAGGGTTTCGGTCCAGGGACGTCGCCAGGGCCGAAGCGACTCCGGTCTCGTGATCTCCCTCGAGGGCTCTGAAGTGAGGGCCCATGCAGCAAGGCGGCTCAAGTGCAGGCTTAGGGTTCGAGGCCGGCTTAGGTTTCGGTGGAGGGTCCCAGTTCGGTGTAGGGTTAGGGTTAGGGTTAGGTCCCAGGAGGCTCCAGGCGCCGAACCCACAGCAGGGCAGTGGTCTCCCCGAAGGGCTGAGTTGAGGACACAAGGGGCGGTGCCGGTCACGATCCGGCTTTGGCTGCCAAGGCCACAGACGTCGAACGGCCCCTGTTCGAGGAGGCCTCCGGAATCCTCTCGGCAGCTGCAGCCGGGCCTGGGGATTCGACATGGTGAGCTTCCAGGTTCCATGCCGAGTCAGCCTGCACCTCTTCCGGACGCCAGGCGCGTGGTTGTTGTCAGACGTTGGCATTGGGTTCCTCATGGGGAGAGAGAGCCTTAGCTAGGGTTAGGGTTCGGTCCAGGGACGTCGCCAGGGCCGAAGCGACTCCAGTCTCGTGATCTCCCTCGAGGGCTGAAGTGAGGGCCCATGCAGCAAGGCGGCTCAAGTGCAGGGCTTAGGGTTTCGAGGCCGGATTAGGTTTCGGTGGAGGGTCCCAGTTCGGTGTAGGGTTAGGGTTAGGGTTAGGGTTAGGTCCCAGGAGGCTCCAGGCGCCGAACCCACAGCAGGGCAGTGGTCTCCCCGAAGGGCTGAGTTGAGGACACAAGGGCCAGGTGCCTGTCACGATCCGGCTTTGGCTGCCAAGGCCACACAGACGTCGATCGGCCCCTGTTCGAGGAGGCCTCCGGAATCCTCTGGCTCAGCTGCAGACAGGCTGGGAAACCACATGGTGAGCTTCCAGGTTCCATGCCGAGTCAGCCTGCACCGCTTCCGGACCCCAGGCGCGTGGTGTTGTCAGACGTTGGCATTGGGTCCCCATGGGGAGGGAGCCTTAGCTAGGGTTAGGGTTTGGTCCAGGGACGTCGCCAGGGCTGAATCGACTCCAGTCTCGTGATCTCCCTCGAGGGCTCAAGTGAGGGCCCGCCGCAGAAGGCGGCTCACTTGCAGGGTTAGGGTTCGAGGCAGGCTTAGGTTGCGGTGGAGGGTCCCTGTTCGGGTAGTACGGTTAGGGTTAGGGTTAGGTCCCAGGAGGCTCCAGGCGCCGAACCCACAGCAGGGCAGTGGGCTCCCCGAAGGGCTGAGTTGAGGGCACACAAGGGAGGCTGCCGGTCAGGATCCGTCTTTGGCTGCCAAGGCCACACACGTGATTGGGCCCCTGGTCGAGGAGGCCTCCGGAATCCTCTCGGCTCAGCTGCAGCCAGGCCTGGGATTCGGCATGGTGAGCTTCCAGGTTCCATGCCGAGTCAGCCTGCACGTCTTCCGGACCCCAGGCGCGTGGCGTTGTCAGACGTTGGCATTGGGTCCCCATGGGGAGAGAGCCTTAGCTAGGGTTAGGGTTCGGTCCAGGGACGTCGCCAGGGCCGAAGCGACTCCAGGTCTCGTGATCTCCCTCGAGGACTGAAGTGAGGGCCCATGCAGCAAGGCGGCTCAAGTTGCAGGGCTTAGGGTTCGAGCCAGGCTTAGGTTTCGGTGGAGGTCCCAGTTCGGTGTAGGGTTAGGGTTAGGGTTAGGTCCCAGGAGGCTCCAGGCGCCGAACCCACAGCAGGGCAGTGGTCTCCCCGAAGGGCCTGAGTGAGGACACAAGGGACGGTGACCGGTCAGGATCCGGCTTTGGCTGCCAAGGCCACAGACGTCGATCGGCCCCTGTTCGAGGAGGCCTCCGGAATCCTCTCGCTCAGCTGCAGACAGGCTGGGAAACCACCATGGTGAGCTTCCAGGTTCCATGCCGAGTCAGCCTGCACCACGATTCCTCGACCCCAGGCGCGTGGTGTTGTCAGACGTTGGCATTGGTCCCCATGGGGAGGGAGCCTTAGCTAGGGTTAGGGTTGGGTCCAGGGACGTCGCCAGGGCTGAAGCGACTCCAGTCTCGTGATCTCCCTCGAGGGCTGAAGTGAGGGCCCATGCAGCAAGGCGGCTCACTTGCAGGGTTAGGGTTCGAGGCAGGCTTAGGTTGCGGTGGAGGGTCCCTGTTCGGTGGTACTGGTTTAGGGTTAGGGTTAGGTCCCAGGAGGCTCCAGGCGCCGAACCCACAGCAGGGCAGTGGTCTCCCCGAAGGGCTGAGTTGAGGGCACAAGGGAGGCTGCCGGTCAGGATCCGTCTTTGGCTGCCAAGGCCACACACGTCGATTGGGCCCCTGTTCGAGGAGGCCTCCGGAATCCTCTCGGCAGCTGCAGCCGGGCCTGGGATTCGGCATGGTGAGCTTCCAGGTTCCATGCCGAGTCAGCCTGCACCTCTTCTGGACCGCCAGGCGCGTGGTGTTGTCAGACGTTGGCATTGGGTCCTCTTGGGGAGTGAGCCTTAGCTAGGGTTAGGGTTCGGTCCAGGGACGTCGCCAGGGCCGAAGCGACTCCGGTCTCGTGATCTCCCTCGAGGCTGAAGTGAGGGCCCATGCAGCAAGGCGGCTCAAGTGCAGGCTTAGGGTTCGAGGCCGGCTTAGGTTTCGGTGGAGGGTCCCAGTTCGGTGTAGGGTTTAGGGTTAGGGTTAGGTTCCCCCTGAGGCTCCAGGCGACGAACCCACAACAGGGCAGTGGTCTCCCCGAAGGGCTGAGTTGAGGACACGAGGGACGGTGCCGGTCAGGATCCGGCTTTGGCTGCCAAGGCTCACAGACGTCGATCGGCCCCTGTTCGAGGACGCCTCCGGAATCCTCTCGCTCAGCTGCAGACAGGCTGGGAAACCACATGGTGAAGCTTCCAGGTTCCATCGCCGAGTCAGCCTGCACCGCTTCTGGACCCCAGGCGCGTGGTGTTGTCAGACGTTGGCATTGGGTCCCCATGGGGAGGGAGCCTTAGCTAGGGTTAGGGTTGGGGTTCCAGGGACGTCGCCAGGGCCGAAGCGACTCCGGTCTCGTGATCTCCCTCGAGGGCTGAAGTGAGGGCCATGCAGCAAGGCGGCTCAAGTGCAGGGTTAGGGTTCGAGGCCGGCTTAGGTTGCGGTTGGAGGGTCCCTGTTCGGGGTACGGTTAGGGTTAGGGTTAGGTCCCAGGAGGGCTCCAGGCGCCGAACCCACAGCAGGGCAGTGGTCTCCCCGAAGGGCGGATTTGAGGGCACAAGGGAGGCTGCCGGTCAGGATCCGTCTTTGGCTGCCAAGGCCACACACGTGATTGGGCCCCTGGTCGAGGAGGCCTCCGGAATCCTCTCGGCAGCTGCAGCCGGGCCTGGGATTCGGCATGGTGAGCTTCCAGGTTCCATGCCGAGTCAGCCTGCACCGCTTCTGGACTCCAGGCGCGTGGTGTTGTCAGACGTTGGCATTGGGTCCCCATGGGGAGGGAGCCGTTAGCTAGGGTTAGGGTTGGGTCCAGGGACGTCGCCAGGGCTGAATCGACTCCAGTCTCGTGATCTCCCTCGAGGGCTCAAGTGAGGGCCCGCGCCAGAAGGCGGCTCACTTGCAGGGTTAGGGTTCGAGGCAGGCTTAGGTTGCGGTGAAGGGTCCCTATTCGGGGTACGGTTAGGGTTAGGGTTAGGTCCCAGGAGAGGCTCCAGGCGCCGAACCCACAGCAGGGCAGTGGGCTCCCCGAAGGGCCTGAGTTGAGGGCACAAGGGAGGCTGCCGGTCAGGATCCGTCTTTTGGCTGCCAAGGCCACAGGCCACACACCGTGATTGGGCCCCTGGTCGAGGAGGCCTCCGGGAATCCTCTCGGCAGCTGCAGCCGGGCCTGGGATTCGGCATGGTGAGCTTCCAGGTTCCATGCCGAGTCAGCCCGCACGTCTTCCGGACCCCAGGCGCGTGGCGTTGTCAGACGTTGGCATTGGGTCCTCTTGGGGAGAGAGCCTTAGCTAGGGTTAGGGTTCGGTCCAGGGACGTCGCCAGGGCAGAAGCGACTCCGGTCTCGTGATCTCCCTCGAGGGCTGAAGTGAGGGCCCATGAAGCAAGGCGGCTCAAGTGCAGGCTTAGGGTTCGAGGCCGGATTAGGTTTCGGTGGAGGGTCCCAGTTCGGTGTAGGGTTAGGGTTAGGGTTAGGGTTAGGTCCCAGGAGGCTCCAGGCGCCGAACCCACAGCAGGGCAGTGGGTCTCCCCGAAGGGCTGAGTTGAGGACACAAGGGCCGGTGCCGGTCACGATCCGGCTTTGGCTGCCAAGGCCACAGACGTCGATCGGCCCCTGTTCGAGGAGGCCTCCGGAATCCCTCTCGCTCAGCTGCAGACAGGCTGGGAAACCACATGGTGAGCTTCCAGGTTCCATGCCGAGTCAGCCTGCACCGCTTCTGGACCCCAGGCGCGTGGTGTTGTCAGACGTTGGCATTGGGTCCCCATGGGGAGGGAGCCTTAGCTAGGGTTAGGGTTTGGTCCAGGGACGTCGCCAGGGCTGAATCGACTCCAGTCTCGTGATCTCCCTCGAGGGCTCAAGTGAGGGCCCGCGCCAGAAGGCGGCTCACTTGCAGGGTTAGGGTTCGAGGCAGGCTTAGGTTGCGGTGGAGGGTCCCTGTTCGGGGTACGGTTAGGGTTAGGGTTAGGTCCCAGGAGGCTCCAGGCGCCGAACCCACAGCAGGGCAGTGGGCTCCCCGAAGGGCTGAGTTGAGGGCACAAGGGAGGCTGCCGGTCAGGATCCGTCTTTGGCTGCCAAGGCCACACACGTGATTGGGCCCCTGGTCGAGGAGGCCTCCGGAATCCTCTCGGCAGCTGCAGCCGGGCCTGGGATTCGGCATGGTGAGCTTCCAGGTTCCATGCCGAGTCAGCCTGCACGTCTTCGGACCCCAGGCGCGTGGCGTTGTCAGACGTTGGCATTGGGTCCTCTTGGGGAGAGAGCCTTAGCTAGGGTTAGGGTTCGGTCCAGGGACGTCGCCAGGGCCGAAGCGACTCCGGTCTCGTGATCTCCCTCGAGGGCTGAAGTGAGGGCCCATGCAGCAAGGCGGCTCAAGTGCAGGCTTAGGGTTCGAGGCCGGCTTAGGTTTCGGTGGAGGGTCCCAGTTCGGTGTAGGGTTAGGGTTAGGGTTAGGTCCCAGGAGGCTCCAGGCGCCGAACCCACAGCAGGGCAGTGGTCTCCCCGAAGGGCTGAGTTGAGGACACAAGGGACGGTGCCGGTCACGATCCGGCTTTGGCTGCCAAGGCCACAGACGTCGATCGGCCCTGTTCGAGGAGGCCTCCGGAATCCTCTCGCTCAGCTGCAGACAGGCTGGGAAAACCACATGGTGAGCTTCCAGGTTCCATGCCGAGTCAGCCTGCACCGCTTCTGGACCCCAGGCGCGTGGTGTTGTCAGACGTTGGCATTGGGTCCCCATGGGGAGGGAGCCTTAGCTAGGGTTAGGGTTTGGTCCAGGGACGTCGCCAGGGCTGAATCGACTCCAGTCTCGTGATCTCCCTCGAGGGCTCAAGTGAGGGCCCGCGCCAGAAGGCGGCTCACTTGCAGGGTTAGGGTTCGAGGCAGGCTTAGGTTGCGGTGGAGGGTCCCTGTTCGGGGTACGGTTAGGGTTAGGGTTAGGTCCCAGGAGGCTCCAGGCGCCGAACCCACAGCAGGGCAGTGGGCTCCCCGAAGGGCTGAGTTGAGGGCACAAGGGAGGCTGCCGGTCAGGATCCGTCTTTGGCTGCCAAGGCCACACACGTGATTGGGCCCCTGGTCGAGGAGGCCTCCGGAATCCTCTCGGCAGCTGCAGCCGGGCCTGGGATTCGGCATGGTGAGCTTCCAGGTTCCATGCCGAGTCAGCCTGCACGTCTTCCGGACCCCAGGCGCGTGGCGTTGTCAGACGTTGGCATTGGGTCCTCTTGGGGAGAGAGCCTTAGCTAGGGTTAGGGTTCGGTCCAGGGACGTCGCCAGGGCCGAAGCGACTCCGGTCTCGTGATCTCCCTCGAGGGCTGAAGTGAGGGCCCATGCAGCAAGGCGGCTCAAGTGCAGGCTTAGGGTTCGAGGCCGGCTTAGGTTTCGGTGGAGGGTCCCAGTTCGGTGTAGGGTTAGGGTTAGGGTTAGGTCCCAGGAGGCTCCAGGCGCCGAACCCACAGCAGGGCAGTGGTCTCCCCGAAGGGCTGAGTTGAGGACACAAGGGACGGTGCCGGTCACGATCCGGCTTTGGCTGCCAAGGCCACAGACGTCGATCGGCCCCTGTTCGAGGAGGCCTCCGGAATCCTCTCGCTCAGCTGCAGACAGGCTGGGAAACCACATGGTGAGCTTCCAGGTTCCATGCCGAGTCAGCCTGCACCGCTTCTGGACCCCAGGCGCGTGGTGTTGTCAGACGTTGGCATTGGGTCCCCATGGGGAGGGAGCCTTAGCTAGGGTTAGGGTTTGGTCCAGGGACGTCGCCAGGGCTGAATCGACTCCAGTCTCGTGATCTCCCTCGAGGGCTCAAGTGAGGGCCCGCGCCAGAAGGCGGCTCACTTGCAGGGTTAGGGTTCGAGGCAGGCTTAGGTTGCGGTGGAGGGTCCCTGTTCGGGGTACGGTTAGGGTTAGGGTTAGGTCCCAGGAGGCTCCAGGCGCCGAACCCACAGCAGGGCAGTGGGCTCCCCGAAGGGCTGAGTTGAGGGCACAAGGGAGGCTGCCGGTCAGGATCCGTCTTTGGCTGCCAAGGCCACACACGTGATTGGGCCCCTGGTCGAGGAGGCCTCCGGAATCCTCTCGGCAGCTGCAGCCGGGCCTGGGATTCGGCATGGTGAGCTTCCAGGTTCCATGCCGAGTCAGCCTGCACGTCTTCCGGACCCCAGGCGCGTGGCGTTGTCAGACGTTGGCATTGGGTCCTCTTGGGGAGAGAGCCTTAGCTAGGGTTAGGGTTCGGTCCAGGGACGTCGCCAGGGCCGAAGCGACTCCGGTCTCGTGATCTCCCTCGAGGGCTGAAGTGAGGGCCCATGCAGCAAGGCGGCTCAAGTGCAGGCTTAGGGTTCGAGGCCGGCTTAGGTTTCGGTGGAGGGTCCCAGTTCGGTGTAGGGTTAGGGTTAGGGTTAGGTCCCAGGAGGCTCCAGGCGCCGAACCCACAGCAGGGCAGTGGTCTCCCCGAAGGGCTGAGTTGAGGACACAAGGGACGGTGCCGGTCACGATCCGGCTTTGGCTGCCAAGGCCACAGACGTCGATCGGCCCCTGTTCGAGGAGGCCTCCGGAATCCTCTCGCTCAGCTGCAGACAGGCTGGGAAACCACATGGTGAGCTTCCAGGTTCCATGCCGAGTCAGCCTGCACCGCTTCTGGACCCCAGGCGCGTGGTTGTTGTCAGACGTTGGCATTGGGTCCCCATGGGGAGGGAGCCTTAGCTAGGGTTAGGGTTTGGTCCAGGGACGTCGCCAGGGCTGAATCGACTCCAGTCTCGTGATCTCCCTCGAGGGCTCAAGTGAGGGCCCGCGCCAGAAGGCGGCTCACTTGCAGGGTTAGGGTTCGAGGCAGGCTTAGGTTGCGGTGGAGGGTCCCTGTTCGGGGTACGGTTAGGGTTAGGGTTAGGTCCCAGGAGGCTCCAGGCGCCGAACCCACAGCAGGGCAGTGGGCTCCCCGAAGGGCTGAGTTGAGGGCACAAGGGAGGCTGCCGGTCAGGATCCGTCTTTGGCTGCCAAGGCCACACACGTGATTGGGCCCCTGGTCGAGGAGGCCTCCGGAATCCTCTCGGCAGCTGCAGCCGGGCCTGGGATTCGGCATGGTGAGCTTCCAGGTTCCATGCCGAGTCAGCCTGCACGTCTTCCGGACCCCAGGCGCGTGGCGTTGTCAGACGTTGGCATTGGGTCCTCTTGGGGAGAGAGCCTTAGCTAGGGTTAGGGTTCGGTCCAGGGACGTCGCCAGGGCCGAAGCGACTCCGGTCTCGTGATCTCCCTCGAGGGCTGAAGTGAGGGCCCATGCAGCAAGGCGGCTCAAGTGCAGGCTTAGGGTTCGAGGCCGGCTTAGGTTTCGGTGGAGGGTCCCAGTTCGGTGTAGGGTTAGGGTTAGGGTTAGGTCCCAGGAGGCTCCAGGCGCCGAACCCACAGCAGGGCAGTGGTCTCCCCGAAGGGCTGAGTTGAGGACACAAGGGACGGTGCCGGTCACGATCCGGCTTTGGCTGCCAAGGCCACAGACGTCGATCGGCCCCTGTTCGAGGAGGCCTCCGGAATCCTCTCGCTCAGCTGCAGACAGGCTGGGAAACCACATGGTGAGCTTCCAGGTTCCATGCCGAGTCAGCCTGCACCGCTTCTGGACCCCAGGCGCGTGGTGTTGTCAGACGTTGGCATTGGGTCCCCATGGGGAGGGAGCCTTAGCTAGGGTTAGGGTTTGGTCCAGGGACGTCGCCAGGGCTGAATCGACTCCAGTCTCGTGATCTCCCTCGAGGGCTCAAGTGAGGGCCCGCGCCAGAAGGCGGCTCACTTGCAGGGTTAGGGTTCGAGGCAGGCTTAGGTTGCGGTGGAGGGTCCCTGTTCGGGGTACGGTTAGGGTTAGGGTTAGGTCCCAGGAGGCTCCAGGCGCCGAACCCACAGCAGGGCAGTGGGCTCCCCGAAGGGCTGAGTTGAGGGCACAAGGGAGGCTGCCGGTCAGGATCCGTCTTTGGCTGCCAAGGCCACACACGTGATTGGGCCCCTGGTCGAGGAGGCCTCCGGAATCCTCTCGGCAGCTGCAGCCGGGCCTGGGATTCGGCATGGTGAGCTTCCAGGTTCCATGCCGAGTCAGCCTGCACGTCTTCCGGACCCCAGGCGCGTGGCGTTGTCAGACGTTGGCATTGGGTCCTCTTGGGGAGAGAGCCTTAGCTAGGGTTAGGGTTCGGTCCAGGGACGTCGCCAGGGCCGAAGCGACTCCGGTCTCGTGATCTCCCTCGAGGGCTGAAGTGAGGGCCCATGCAGCAAGGCGGCTCAAGTGCAGGCTTAGGGTTCGAGGCCGGCTTAGGTTTCGGTGGAGGGTCCCAGTTCGGTGTAGGGTTAGGGTTAGGGTTAGGTCCCAGGAGGCTCCAGGCGCCGAACCCACAGCAGGGCAGTGGTCTCCCGAAGGGCTGAGTTGAGGACACAAGGGACGGTGCCGGTCACGATCCGGCTTTGGCTGCCAAGGCCACAGACGTCGATCGGCCCCTGTTCGAGGAGGCCTCCGGAATCCTCTCGCTCAGCTGCAGACAGGCTGGGAAACCACATGGTGAGCTTCCAGGTTCCATGCCGAGTCAGCCTGCACCGCTTCTGGACCCCAGGCGCGTGGTGTTGTCAGACGTTGGCATTGGGTCCCCATGGGGAGGGAGCCTTAGCTAGGGTTAGGGTTTGGTCCAGGGACGTCGCCAGGGCTGAATCGACTCCTGTCTCGTGATCTCCCTCGAGGGCTCAAGTGAGGGCCCGCGCAGAAGGCGGCTCACTTGCAGGGTTAGGGTTCGAGGCAGGCTTAGGTTGCGGTGGAGGGTCCTGTTCGGGGTACGGTTAGGGTTAGGGTTAGGTCCCAGGAGGCTCCAGGCGCCGAACCCACAGCAGGGCAGTGGGCTCCCCGAAGGGCTGAGTTGAGGACACAAGGGACGGTGCCGGTCAGGATCCGTCTTTGGCTGCCAAGGCCACAGACGTCGATCGGCCCCTGTTCGAGGAGGCCTCCGGAATCCTCTCGCTCAGCTGCAGACAGGCTGGGAAACCACATGGTGAGCTTCCAGGTTCCATGCCGAGTCAGCCTGCACCGCTTCTGGACCCCAGGCGCGTGGTGTTGTCAGACGTTGGCATTGGGTCCCCATGGGGAGGGAGCCTTAGCTAGGGTTAGGGTTTGGTCCAGGGACGTCGCCAGGGCTGAAGCGACTCCAGTCTCGTGATCTCCCTCGAGGGCTCAAGTGAGGGCCCGCGCCAGAAGGCGGCTCACTTGCAGGGTTAGGGTTCGAGGCAGGCTTAGGTTTCGGTGGAGGGTCCCTGTTCGGGGTACGGTTAGGGTTTAGGGTTAGGTCCCAGGAGGCTCCAGGCGCCGAACCCACAGCAGGGCAGTGGGCTCCCCGAAGGCTGAGTTGAGGGCACAAGGGAGGCTGCCGGTCAGGATCCGTCTTTGGCTGCCAAGGCCACACACGTGATTGGCCCCTGGTCGAGGAGGCCTCCGGAATCCTCTCGGCAGCTGCAGCCGGGCCTGGGATTCGGCATGGTGAGCTTCCAGGTTCCATGCCGAGTCAGCCTGCACGTCTTCCGGACCCCAGGCGCGTGGCCCTTGTCAGACGTTGGCATTGGGTCCCTCTTGGGGAGAGAGCCTTAGCTAGGGTTAGGGTTCGGTCGTCAGGGACGTCGCCAGGCCGAAGCGACATCCTGTCTCGTGATCTCCCCCTCGAGGGCTGAAGTGAGGGCCCATGCAGCAAGGCGGCTCAAGTGCAGGCTTAGGGTTTCGAGGCCGGCTTAGGTTTCTGGTGGAGGGTCCCAGTTCGGTGTAGGGGTTAGGGTTAGGGTTAGGTCCCAGGAGGCTCCAGGCGCCGAACCACCACAGCAGGGCAGTGGTCTCCCCGAAGGGCTGAGTTGAGGACACAAGGGACGGTGCCGGTCACGATCCGGCTTTGGCTGCCAAGGCCACAGACGTCGATCGGCCCCTGTTCGAGGGAGGCCTCCGGAATCCTCTCGCTCAGCTGCAGACAGGCCTGGGAACCCACATGGTGAGCTTCCAGGTTCCATGCCGAGTCAGCCTGCACGCGCTTCTGGACCCCAGGCGGAGCGTGGTGTTGTCAGACGTTTGGCATTGGGTCCCCAATGGGAGGGAGCCTTAGCTAGGGTTTAGGGTTTGGTCCCAGGGACGTCGCCAGGGCTGAATCGATCGACTCCAGTCTCGTGATCTCCCTCGAGGGCTCAAGTGAGGGCCCGCGCCAGCAAGGCGGCTCACATGCAGGCTTAGGGTTCGAGGCAGGCTTAGGTTTGGTGGAGGTGGAGGGTCCCTGTTCGTGGGTACGGTTAGGGTTAGGTTTAGGTCCCAGGAGGCTCCAGGCGCCGAACCCACAGCAGGGCAGTGGGCTCCCCGAAGGGCTGAGTTGAGGGCACAAGGGAGGCTGTCCGTTCAGGATCCGTCTTTGGCTGCCAAGGCCACACACGTGATTGGGCCCCTGTTCGAGGAGGCCTCCGGAATCCTCTCGGCAGCTGCAGCCGGGCCTGGGATTCGCAATGGTGAGCTTCCAGGTTCCATGCCGATTCAGCCCGCACGTCTTCCGGACCCCAGGCGCGTGGCGTTGTCAGACGTTGGCATTGGGTCCTCTTGGGGAGAGAGCCCTTAGCTAGGGTTAGGGTTCGGTCCAGGGACGTCGCCAGGGCCCGAAGCGACTCCTGTCTCGTGATCTCCCTCGAGGGCTGAAGTGAGGGCCCATGCAGCAAGGCGGCTCAAGTGCAGGCTTAGGGGTTCGAGGCCGGCTTAGGTTTCGGTGGAGGGTCCCAGTTCGGTGTATTGTTAGGGTTAGGGTTAGGTCCCAGGAGGCTCCAGGCGCCGAACCCACAGCAGGGCAGTGGCTCCCCGAAGGGCTGAGCTGAGTTACAAACCCCCCTCCTTTATCTAACTTCGTTTATTTTTTTTTTTTATGCCGTTCAGGCACACCGTCTCTTTGGCTGCCAAGGCCACAGAAGTCTGATGACCCATAACTCTCTCTTCTTCATGTATGAGGAGGCTCCGGACTCCTCTCGTCAGTGCGACAGGTAGGGAAAACACATGGTTGGACTTCCGGAATTCCCCTCAACATTCCCCTTCTTAGGTTACATTATGGACCGCTAAATTCCCAATTTTACCCCCCCCCCCATTTTCTTTCTCATTGCACTTTAACTTTAAATTACCACCTGGCCCTATTCCCCCCTTTCATTCCACTCACTACACCTATCAACAGGTAGTCGCCATCTTCGACCCTATTTTCCCCTCTTTCACCTATATTCTTCTCCTTATCTTCACCAATCCTTTAACTTTAACTCTTCTTAAATTACTCCCCCCTTATTTCCCTTATTAACACTTATACCTTTTATTAAACTTAACTTTAACTTACCCTTTTCTTTCTTTAACTTTATTTAATTTTAACTTTAAACTTTATTACTAACTTTTATTTAATTTAATTTAATTTAACTTTCTTTTAAATTTTAACTTTAAATTTAACTTTACTTTTATAACTTAACTTATTTTTTCTTTCTTAAATTTAATTTAACTCTTTAAACTTTAATTTACTTTACTTAATTTTATTAACTTAATTTAACTTTAACTTTTCTTTTCCCCTCTTTCTATTTATCTTTATTTAATCTTTTTAACTTTATTTAACTTCATAAAATTATCCTTTCTATCACTTATAACTTTTACTTAAATTTATTTTATTTCAACTTCATTATTAACTTAACTTTACTTTAAATTCTTTTATTTTAATAATCTAATTAAATTTAAAATTTTCTCTTTAACTACTTTAACTTTAACTTACTTTCTATCTTTAACTTTCATTTTTAACACTCTTTATTATTTTATCTTTTTACTATCTTAACTTTAATCTTTTAACTTAACTTATTATTTACTAACTTATACTTTAACTTTAATTTAACTTACTTTACTTTTCCTTTTTTATTAACTCCTTCTAATCTTCCCTTTTTATTTAACTCTTTAAATTATCTTCCTTACTTTAACTTCTTATTCCAAAAAATTTAACTTTAACTTATTTATTATTAACTTAACATCTACTTTAAATTTTTTTTATTATAATACTTAATTAAATTTAATTTTCTTTAACTACTTTAACTTTAAATTACTTTCTATCTTTTATCTCACTAACTATAAAACTTTTACCTATTTTTTCCTTTTAAATCTTTAACTTTATCTTCTTAACTTAATTTATTCTTTAATAATTTTTACTTAACTTTAACTTTAACTTACTTCTTACTTTTCCCTCTTTCTATTTAACTTTATTAATCTTCCCTTTCTTATTTACTTAACTAAAATTATCTTTTCATTTATTATCTTTTACTTTAAATTTATCTTTTATTTTATTATCTAACTTAACTTTACTTTAAATTTTTTATTTAATAACTAATTTAATTTAAATTTTCTTTAACTTTACTTTAACTTTATTACTTTAACTTCTTTCTTAACTTTAACTTTATCTTTTTCATCTTTTACTTTTAACTTTAACTTTTTTAACTTAAATTATTATTTTACTTTATTTAACTTTAACTTTAACTTACTTCTACTTTTCCCTCTTTCTATTAACTTTATCTAATTTCCCTTTCTTATTTAACTCATTAAATTATTTCCCTTATCACTTATAACTTTTATTCCAACATACTATCTCTTATTTATTATCTAACTTAACATTCTACTATCCTAATTCCCTTTTATTACATACTCAAATTCATTTTACCATTTTTTTTCTAACTACTTTAACTTAAATTACTTTCTATCTTTATCCACTCAACTAAATATCAAATCTTTATCTATCTTTCATCTCCTCTTTACATCCTTAACTTTACTCTTCTTCAAATTAATTTATTTCTTTATTAACTTTACCTTAACTTTAACTTTAACTTACTTCTTACCCTTTCCCCTTTCCTATTAACTCTTTATCTAATCTTTCTTTCTTATTTACTTCATAAAAATTATCCTCCCCTATCAATTTATTATTTCTTCTTACTTCCAAAATTCTATCCTCTTTATTTCCCTCCATTATCTAACTTAACATTCTACTATCCAAATTCCTTTTTTTATTATAATACTCTATTTCAATTTACAAATTTTCTCTCTAACTACTTTAACTTTAAATTACCTTTCTATTCTTCTCCTTCACTTAACATATCACCTTTTATCCTATTCTTTCATCTCCTTTTACCTATCTTAACTTTTATCTTTTTTAACTTTTATTTTTCTTTACTAATTATATTTTAACTTTAACTTTAACTTACTTCTTTACCTTTCTCTCCCCCTCTTCCTATTAAACTCTTTATCTAATCTTTCCTTTTCTATTTACTTCATAAAATTATCCTTCTCTCTCATTATAATCTTCTTCATTCCAAACTTACTATCTCCTTATTTCCCCCATTATCTAACTCACCATTCTACTATCTCAATTCCTTCTTATTAAAATACTCAAATTCATTTTACCATTTTCTTTCTAACAACTTTAACTTTAAATTATTTATATTTATCCATCACTAACTATCAAACTCTTTTTATCCTATCTTTCATCCTCCTTTTACAATCTTTAACTTTAATCTTCTTTACTTTAATCTTATTCTTTATTAATTTTACCTTAACTTTAACTTTAACTTACTTCTTACTTTTCCCCTCTTTCTAATTAACCTTTATCTAATCTTTCCCCCCCTTTATCATTTACTTCACTAAATTTATCCCTTCCACCTATCATTTTATTTTCTTTTACTTCCAATTCTATCCTTTTATTATCAACCTCCATTATCTAACTTAACATTCTACTATCAAATTCCTTTTATTATAATACCTCTAATTCAATTTACAATTTTCTCTCTCAATACTTTAACTTTAATTACTTTCTATTCTTTTCCTTCACTTAATATCAAACTCTTTATCCTATCTTTCATTCCTTCTTACCCTATCTTTAACTTTTACCTCTTTTAACTTAAATTATTCTTTACCTAATTATAATTTAACTTTAACTTTAACTTACCTTCTTCACTTTCTCCCCCCCTTTTCTTAACAATCCTTATCTATCTTTCCCTTTCTTATTTACTTCATAAAATTATCCTTCTCTTATCATTATAATCTTCTTTACTTCCAAACTTACTATCTCCTTTTTTCCCCCCCATTATCTAATCTAACATTCTACTATCCTAATCCCCTTTTATTATAATACTCAAATTCATTTTATATTTTCTTTCTAACTACTTTAACTTTTAAATCCTTTCTTTCCTACTCTTTATACCACTCACTAACCTATCACACACTCTTTATCCTATCTTTCCATCTCCTTTTACCAATCTTTAACTTTAATCTTTCTTAACTTAATTTATTCTTTATTAATTTTACTTAACTTTAACTTTAACTTACTTCTTACTTTCCCCCCTTTTCTATTTAACCTCCTTTATCTATCTTTCCCTTTTTTATTTACTTCATAAAATTTATCCCTTCCCAATCAATTTATATTCTTCTTACTTCCAAACTTCTATCTTTCATTTTCCCCTCCATTATCTAACTTAACCATTCTACTATCCCCCAATTCCTTCTTATTATAATACTCTAATTCAATTTACAATTTTCTCTCTAACTACTTTAACTTTAATTACTTACTTTCTATTTTCTCCTTCCTTACATATCAAATCTTTATCCTATCTTTCATCCTCCCCTTTTACTATCTTTAACTTTTATCTTTTAACTTAACTTATTCTTTACTAACTTATATTTTAACTTTAACTTTAACTTACCTTCTTACTTCTTCCCCTCTTTCTATTAACCAACTCCTTCATTAATTTTCCCTTTCTTATCTTACTTCATACAAATTATCCTCCCCCTCTCTATCATTCCATAATCTTCTTACTTCCAAACTTACCTATCCCCTTTCATTTCCCCCATTATCTAATCTAACATTCTACTATCCCCTAATTCCCTTTTTATTAAATACCTCAAATTCATTTTATATTTTATTTCAACTACTTTAACTTTAAATTACTTTCTATCTTTATCCACTTCACCTACATTATCAACATCTTTATCCTATTTTCCATCCTCCTTTTACCCAATCTTTAACTTTAATCTTCTTAACTTAATTTATTCTTTTTAATTTTACTTAAACTTTAACTTTAACTTACTTCTTACCTTCTCCCCCCCTCTTTCTATTAACTCCTTTATCTAATCTTTCCCCTTTCTTATTTACCTTCACTAAAATTATCCTTCCCTATCAATTTATTATCTTCTTATTCCAAATTTATCTTTTATTTTCCCTCCATTATCTTAACCTTAACATTCTACTTATCCTAAATTCCTTCTTATTATAATACTCTAATTCAATTTACCAATTTTCTCTCTCAACTCACTTTAACTTTAACTTACTTTCTATTCCCTTTTCCTCTCCACTTAACTATCACACATCTTTATCCTATCTTTCATTCCTTTTACCTATCCTTTAACTTTTATCTTTTCAACTTAAACTTATTCTTTACTAACTTATATTTTAACTTTAACTTTAACTTACTTCTTCTTACTTTTCCCCTCTTTCTATTAAATCCTTATCTAATCTTTCTCTTTTCCTATTTACCTTCTATACAAATTATCCTTCCTCTCTCATTCCATAACTCTTCTTACTTCCAAATTACTATCTCCTTATTTTCCCCCCCCATTATCTCAATCCTAACCATTCTACTCATCCTAAATTTCCCTTTTATTATAATACCTCAAATTCATTTTATATTTTTTTTCTTAACTACTTTAACTTTAAATTACTTTCTACTCTTTATCCATCAACTACTATCAATCAAATCTTTATCCTATCTTTCATCCTCCTTTTACCAATCTTTAACTTTAATCTTCTTAACTTAATTTATTCTTTATTAATTTTACTTAACTTTAACTTTAACTTACTTCTTACCTTTCCCCTCTTTTCTATTAATCCTTTATCTAATCTTTCCCCTTTCTTATTTACTTCATAAAAATTATCCTTTCCCTATCAATTTATTATTCTTCTTCATTCCAAATTTCATCTTTTATTTCCCTTCCATTATCTACCTTAACATCTCTACCTATCACAACTTCCCTTTTATAATAATACTCTAATTCAATTTACCAATTTTCTCTCTAACTACTTTAACTTTAACTTACTTTCTATTCTTCTCCTTCACCTTAATATCAAATCTTTATCTATCTATTTTTTTCATCCCTCCTTTTACCTATCTTTAACTTTTATCTTTTAACTTAAACTTATTCTTTACTAATTATATTTTAACTTTAACTTTAACTTACCTTCTTACTTTTTCCCCTCTTTCCTATTAAACTCCTTATCTAATCTTTCCCCTTTCCTATTTACTTCATAAAAATTATCCTTCCCCTCTATCATTCCATAATCTTCTTATCCAAAATTACTATCCCTTTATTTTCCCCCATTATCTAATCCTACCATTCTACTATCTAAATTCCTTTTATTAAATACTCAAATTCATTTATATTTTCTTTCTCAACTACTTTAACTTTAAATTACTTTCTAATCTTATCCATCACTACATATCAAACTTTATCCTATCTTTCATCTCCTTTTACCAATCCTTTAACTTTAATCTTCTTAACTTAATTTATTCTTTACTTAATTTTACCTTAACTTTAACTTTAACTTACTTCTTACTTTTCCCCCCCCTCTTTCTATTAACTCCTTTATCTAATCTTTCCCCTTTCTATTTACTTCACAAATTATCCCCTTCCCCTATCAATTTCATTATCTTCTTACTTCCAAATTCCTCATCTTTTTATTTCCCTCCATTATCTTAACCTTAACATCTCTACTCATCCAAATTCCTTTTATTATATACTCTAATTCAATTTAAAATTTTCTCTCTAAATACTTTAACTTTAATTACCTTTCTATTCTTTTTCCTTCCACTTAATATCAACATCTTTATCCTATCTTTCCATCTCCTTTTACCCTATCTTAAACTTTTATCTTTTTAACTTTAAACTTATTCTTTACTAATTATATTTTTAACTTTAAACTTTAACTTACTTCTTACTTCTTCCCCCTCTTTCTATTAAACTCCTTTATCTAATCTTTCCCCTTTCCTATTTACTTCATAAAATTATCCCTTCCCTCTTACTCATTATAATCTTCTTATTCACAAATTACTATCCTTATATTTCCCCCCATTATCTAATCCTAACCATCTCTACTATCTAAATTCCCTTTTATTAAATACTCCATTCATTTTACCTATTTTCTTTCTAACTCACTTTAACTTTAAATTACTTTCTATCCTTTATCCATCACCTAACTATCAACACTTTATCCTATCTTTCCTCTTCTTACCAATCTTTTAACTTTAACTCTTTCTTAACTTAATCTTATTCTTTACCTTAACTTTTACTTAACTTTAACTTTAACTTACCTTCTTACTTTCTTCCCCTCTTTCTATTAACTCCTTTATATCTAATCTTTCCCTTTCCTATTTAACTTCATACAAATTATCCCCCCCCTATCAATTTATTATTCTTCTTACTTCCACAATTCTATCTCTTTATTTCCCTCCATTATCTAACCTTAACATTCTACTATCCAACTTCCCTTCTTATTATAATACCACTAATTCAATTTAACAATTTTCTCTCTAACTACTTTAACTTTAACTTACTTTCCTATTCTTTTCCTTCATTAATATCAAACTATTTATCCTATCTTTCATCTCCTTTTCACCTATCTTTAACTTTTATCTTTTAACTTAAATTATTCTTTACTAACTTATATTTTAACTTTAACTTTAACTTACTTCTTACCTTTCCCCCATCTTTCCTATTAACAATCCTTATCTTAATCTCTTCCCCTTTCTATTTACTTCAATAAAATTATCCCCCTTCCTTATCCTTCATAACTCTTCATTACCTTCCCACAATTACTATCCCTTTATTTCCCCCCATTATCTAATCTAACCCCCATTCTACATCCTCCCTAATTCCTTTTATTACAATACTCAAATTCATTTTACCAATTTCTTTCTAACTACTTTAACTTTAATTACTTTCTACTCTTTATCCATCCACCTAATATCACACATTTATCCTATCTTTATCTCCTTTTACCAATCTTTAACTTTAATCTTTTAACTTAATCTTATTCTTTACTTAATTTTACTTAACTTTAACTTTAAACTTAACTTCTTACTTTTCCCCCCTCCTTCCTATTAACTCCTTTATCTAATCTTTCCCTTTCTATTTACTTCACTAAAATTATCCCCTTCCCCTATCAATTTTATTATCTTCTTCTTCACAACTTCTTTCCTTTTTTATTTCCCTCATTATCTAACTTAACATCTCCTACTCATCAACTTCCCCTTATTATTAATACTCTAATTCAATTTACAATTTTCTCTCTAATCACTTTAACTTTAATTACTTTCTATCCCTTTCTCCTCTCTTAATATCACACATCTTTCATCCTATCTTTCCATCTCTTTTACTATCTTTAACTTTTACCCTTTTTAAATTAAATTATTCTTTACTAATTATATTTTTAACTTTAACTTTAACTTACTTCTTACTCTCCTCCCCCTCTTTCTATTAAACCCTCCTTCATCTAATCTTTCCCCTTTCTATTTACTTCATAAAATTCATCATTCCCTTCTCCCTCACTTCATAACTCTTCTTACTTCCAAACTTACTATCCTTTCATTTCCCCCATTATCTAATCCTAACCATTCTACCTCATCCTCAATTCCTTTTATTATAATACTCTAAATTCATTTTACATTTTCTTTCTCAACTACTTTAACTTTAAATTACCTTTCTATCCCTTTATTCCCCCTCACTAATATCAACACTCTTTATCCTATCTTTCATCTTCCTTTTACCAATCTTTAACTTTCTTTCTTTAACTTAATTTATTCTTTACTTAACTTTTACTTAACTTTAACTTTAACTTACCTTCTTACTTTCCCCCCCTTTCCTATTTACACTTTTATCTAATCTTTCCCCTTTCTTATTTACTTACCTAAAATTAATCCCCTTCCCCTATCAATTTATTATCTTCTTACTTCCAAATTCTCATCTTTTATTTTCCCTCCATTAACTAACTTAACATCTTCCCCTCATCAAATTCCTTTTTATTATAATACTCTAATTCAATTTACAATTTTCTCTCAACTAATTTAATTATTACTTACCCTATTCTCCTAATATCTATCTTCAATCTTAAACTTTAACTACTAAATAATTTTTAACTTATCTTAACTTTAACTTTAACTTAAAATTTAACTAACTTTATAATAATCCTTTAACTTTTCCCTTTTAACTTAAATAAATAACCCTCATTTAAAATTTTTCAAATACCATCTTATCCATTAACACAACCAAACTTTACCTATCTAACCATTCTAACTTACTAAATACTCCTTACCTTTACTTTTCCTAATTTAACTTTAACCTAACTTTAACTTTTCATCTAATATCAACTTTACTATCTTTAACTCCTTTTACAATTAAAAACTTTAACTCATCAAAACTTACATATTCTTAATATTTTAATACTTTAACTTTAACTTACTTCTTACTTTTCCCCTCATTTACTACCTTTCATAAATCTTCCCTTTCTTATTTACTTCATAAAAACTTATCCCTTCAATTAAAATCTTCTTCTTCCACCAATTCTATCTTTTATTTCTTCATTATTCACTTAACATTTAACATCATCTAAATTCCTTTATTTAATACTCTAATTCATTTAAATTTTCTCTCCTAACTACTTTAACTTTAATTACTTATATCTTTCTCCTCACCTTAACACTTATCATCTTTCCTTTATTTTTTACCTATCTTACTTTAACTCTTTTAACTTAACTTATTCTTTACTAAACTTACTTTAACTTTAACTTTAACTTACTTCTTACTTTTCCCCCCTCTTTCTATTAATCCTATATTCCTTTCCCCTTTTTATTT